>NC_137466.1:38540616-38948616 GCF_964235325.1 Thermobia domestica
AAATGATACCGTTACAGTACCATTTAAAGCCTAGCATTGTTACAAACAAAACGAGGTGCGAACCATGATCTAGGGTAAATAGAGATTTTTCAAAACATTTCTGAGATTTCCCCTATTACACATTTTTAGTCAATGTGTTTAGTGAAGTAGCTACAGTGTCATACCTATTCATCATAGGATCATGGTTTGTATCTCATTTTGTTCATAATGATGCAGTGTTTTCAACGATACCACTACCGTTGGGCAGTCATGTACCTAAGGAGATAAATTTGAAAATTTGAATTTCCAACTACTTCTTTACGCATTTTGGGCGGGAATTCCTCCCCTCAGGTACATGATAGGGACATACAAGTGGTACGATTGGAAACGCTGTTTCATTATGAACAAAATTAGGTACAAACCATAATCCTAGTATAAATAGTCTTGGTACCAGAGCTGATTTACTAAATTTCCCTTCCCATTTTGGGTAATAATTACTAATGTATTGTTATTTAATAAGCTCTAGCGTCAAAAATGATCATTGCAGGATCATGGTTCATACGTTATTTTGTTTGTAATGAAGCAACATTTAAAACTGTACCACGTGGCGCTAGCACGTACCTGGGGGAACAAATTCCCGAAAAAGTGAATTTTCTGACAAAAATCTTTTTCCCAATTTGAAAGGGATTTTCCCATTTCTGGTACATAATATTGAAATTTGAGTAGCATAGTTGGAAACATTGCTTTATTGCGAACACAATGACGTACGAACTATGATCCTACGACAAAGAATCTTGACACTAGAGCTTATTGAATAACAATAGATTTGTAGTTATTAGGAAAAGATGGGTCGGGAAAAAATAGTAAATGAATTTTAGCACCAAGACTGTTTACCCCAGGATCATGGTTCATATCTCGTTTTGTTCAGAATGAAGCAAAGTTTTTTGCTAACATTTGCATGTCCGTATGGGGTACCGGAGGGGAGAAATTCGCGAGAAGCGGGGACTCCAAAAAAATCCTTTTTTGCACTTTTGGCCGGAATTTTATTTCCTTAGGTACATGTTAGGGAAATTTGAGTGGTACAGTTAAAACCAATGCTTCATTCCGAACAAAACGAGGTATGAACCATGATCCTATGATAAATAGTCTCGACGCAATAGCTGCTTGACTGAAAGTCTAAAATTTATCTTTTAAAAAGTGGAAATCTCAAAATGGTTTTAAAAGGTAATTTTCTTTGATTTTACTTAAGAGATATTCGTCAACATTCCAAGACTTAATTTACTTAGAAATAATATATTTGAAAAAAGAAATGGGTCAGTGTTACAGTACTCACATCTGGTACGCGGGGTACATTATTGGGTCCCCCTTTCACGCAAGGTTGTGGTAGACAACACAGTGTCCGTGGGTTTTCTCGGGATTCTCCCGTTTCCTCTCACATTCTCATTCTATCAAGTTTTTCATAATCATTCACTTTCATATTCATTTGTCTCATTTACAATAAAAAGCATAAACGTGGGAGATAAAAGTAGAAACGTTATTTCATCTCGTTTTCTGTACGTGGGTGATTCAAGCATGAAGTACTTCCGCCAATACGTTCTGTACCATTGTTTTCATAGTCAGAAATGAAATTTACAATGGTTAGAATTTCAACTTACCAATGAATAGGATTAATATATTTCTGCTACACTAAACCAGGAGAATTTAGTGGGAGGTAAAACTTCCAAATTGGGACACTGGCAGGAGGTACCGTATATTTGCACTCCGTCTGTAGGAAAGAAGTACAAACCGGAACAAGAATAACTTTTTTTTTCTTGGTTTTGCGCTGAACGTATGAGTAGTGGTTTGAGTAGGTCTAACAAGTGTAAAGAGACCCGTATTTATTATTTATTGATTTATGTTGATTTTCCACATTTTCTTTTATTGTCTGCTTAAAAAACATAATTTTCATTAAAATTTATCATGTGTGTAGTGAAGCTATTCCCTTTTTTCTCTAATTACATAAAACTGTTTTATATATTCTACATCAAAAACACTAGACATTCGGAAGAGTTATCTAATAAAATTCATTTACGTCTGAGAATTTGATTAATGTTTTCTTCCATAGTTTTGTGTTTTCTTTGCTGAATCGTAAAAGTATTTGTTTACGTTTGTGTGGTGATTATGTCAATGTATATTTTATGTAATAAAGCTAAAAAAGTTCCTTTCCCAATTATCTAACCATTCTAACGTCAAAAGTACCTGTTAAAACAAAATCATCTCATCGTCCAAAATCAGCACAATCACCAGCAAATGTAGGTCCTTAAATACTCCGCTCAACCCAAAAACGGGGAGTTAGTCTCTGGAGTTAGTCAAAAGAGTTAGTCAAAAGTCAGTCAGGAGGCCGCCATCGGAGTCAGTTCGGGGAGTTCACCGAAGTCAGTCGGCAACAATCTTTGGAGTTAGTCGGGGCCAAACTTAAAGTTGTCTAAAAACCATCAAAGTCGGTTATTTAAAAAGCTAGCCAAACTATCTTCAATTCAGCCAACGGCAGAATCTAGCTCAATGGCTAGAAAATCAAATCACGTAATAACCAAAACAACAAAACACCAAACAATCATAAAAAAAATATCAAGAAGCCCAGCAAATAAATAAATAAATAAATAAATAATAAAATAAAATAAATAAAACAACAAATACTATAATATCAATTTTCATCCCTTCCTTCCCTCACCCCTCACCTACTCTCTCTCTCTCCAAATATCTTAAAATCCTCACTTTTATTTCTCTTAAATTAAAACAAATGTCATCCAACCCCAAAACCCAATCTACGTATAAAAAACATCCGAAAAAATTCTCATTAACAACACAGCTTTCTTTGAAAATCCATTTCAAATTAAGCACCCGTAAAATGCTGGAGATGCTGGTCTTTTCTCAGTAATTTTTCCTGTATTCCCCCACAGTAAAATGGTGTAACTGTATTATAAATCAACTGATGCGTGAGGCGGCGTGCTCTAGCAATATCAAACCATACTATAAATTAAGATTATATATGTAGATGCTAACATAGAAATACCAAAATTATTATTATTATTATTATTATTATTATTATTATTATTATTATTATTATTATTATTATTATTATTATTATTATTATTATTATTATTATTATTATTATTATTTAGGATCCTGCAATGGGAGCAGTGCACATTAAAACGACGGAACAAAATGCAAATCTCTTCAATACCGAGACAAAAGCCTTCAAACTTGGACTGTCCTAGTCAATACGCTAAGTATGGTTACTCTACCTATGAACCTTGCCTTACCTTACTCTACCTATGGCTACAATACCTGTGAGTTGTGCGTCTCCTTGAGTTGGTGCAAGGAGTCCCGGGTTTCATTTCGTACACGCAAGCTTGTCGTGAATAACATTGTGTCTACGGATTTTTCCGGGTTCTCCCATTTCGTTCCACATTCTCACTCCATTAAATATTTCATAATTCACTTTCATTATTACATCCATTCCCTTTAGCCTAAATGATAGTACCATGGGATATACAACTAGAAGCTCCATGGGTTCTCCCCTTTCCTTCCACATTCTCATTCCATTAAACATTTCATAATTTACTTTCATTAATATATCCATTCCCTTTAGCCTAAATGATAGTACCATGGGATATACAACTAGAAGCTCCATGGGTTCTCCCTTTTCCTTCCACATTCTCACTCCATTAAACATTTCATACTTTACTTTCATTAATATACCCATTCCCTTTAGCCTAAAGGATAGTACCATGGGATGTACAACTAGAAGCTCCATGGGTTCTCCCCTTTCCTTCCACATTCTCATTCCATTAAACTTTTCATAATTTACTTTCATTAATATACCCATTCCCTTTAGCCTAAATGATAGTACCATGGGATATACAACTAGAAGCTTCATGGGTTCTCCCCTTTCCTTCCACATTCTCATTCCATTAAACTTTTCATAATTTACTTTCATTAATATATCCATTCCCTTTAGCCTAAAGGATAGTAAAATAGGATGTACAACTAGAAGCTCCATTTCATTTATAGAAACGATTGAGAAAATTCAATTGAAAAAAATCATTAAATAATGTCGGCGAAGTCATTGAACAACTTGAATGCTTTGTGATCAATAAGATATGTAAAGAAAAATAATTCCGTATGTAAGACATACTGTATAAGGAGTCGTTAAATAGGTATAGAGTTATAAGAGTTATTTTCTTTATTAGTAGTTATCTCTTATAGGTAAAATGAGTTTTTGATTATGAAAAAAAAAAAAAAAAACAATAACTTCATGAAGTTAGAATAAGGAAGATGTAGGAATTACAATTAAGAAAAATAATCTGTGAGGTTCTCGAAATTCTGGCCTTAAGCATTTACACATTCCTACAATCTACTTTGTACACTTGAGCACACTTTGTCACTGATGTTTTGATCGTTATTAATTTCATGAAACGCTTTTCTTATGAAATTAGTCATGTCGTTAATAATCTGTGGTTTTCTCGAAAATACTTTGTCTTTGGTGACGCCCCGAAAGAATAAGTCCATTGATGTGAGGTCTGGTGATCGTGGTGGCCATTCATCTGGTCCTCCAACGAATCATTCAGTGATTGACTTATCCAACGATTAAGTAACTCCATTGTCAAGAAACTCGCGCACGTTACAGCATAGTGGGAAGGAACTTGTAGCGCCCCCAAACTGCCAAAGGTTCTAAGACGCTATCACCCTTCAGTGAGGAAACACTGAAATAAAGTAGGGTCGCCATCCTGTTATTATTGATGAGCACAGAAAGACTCACAGAAGAAGATAAACTATAAAAACAAGAACTTTAATTGTGACTATTAAGGAAGCGAACGGATAACACCAAACTTAAATGAGGCTACATTTCACTTAATCATACGAGTAGGTAAGAGGAAGCCCTCTTCTCGCACATTCTCATCTTGTACTATCCCCATGAGCCCTACAGGTTTATCTATTGGCTCAGCCTAATGTAACCTGAAACAAAGTTGTACCATTAATACCTGAACACAGGAACTTTGTTTGTCATTTTATTATTTAGCAAGAACGCTTTACACTCTGAAGTTTAAACAACTACATAATACCAGTAAAAGTGAAATAAAACAAAATAAAATTAAATAAATAAATGATGAAAATTTATGTCGCAATCCATGACAAAATACAAATAAAGTTGAACTGCTTAGGACGGAGGTGCAGACCTGTAGACATAAAAAGGCTTGATATGAAAGTCAAGCATTCTCGAAGTAAATCGTTGACACTCCAAAATAATCTTCCACAGTGAAAGATGACAGAAACTAACAGCTTCTGTTGGGGTAAAGACCCGTAATCAAGAACTGGCTTAGTACGAAGGCTAAGCAAACCATGAAGAATATTCCATAAATCATGAGTGGGTTAGTACGAAGGTTAAGCAAACCATAAGGATGGTTCCATAACTAAAGAGTGGCTTAGTACGGAGGCTAAGCAAACCATGAGGAAGATTACATAACTAACAAATGACTTAGTAGGAAAGCTAAGCGATAACAATAGTAACTCGAAGATGCATAAAGGTACAGTTACTTTATATTCCTTAACCAATGGCCAGTAAAGTTAACTGCTCCAAAGAAACAAAAGCTCATATTCAATAGCTGGCTTAGTTCGAAGGTAAGCTGATACCCTGAAGATTTGACAACGTAATACACATTCGTGGTAATGATCAATGTTATAATCAGGTGCAAAATTAAGGTTGAACGAAGAAAACGAAATAACTTCTTCAGGTATGACCATCACAAGTAGAACATGAACAAATACTTACTCCTTATCACACTCGAATGTTAGTACAGCTAATGTTAAAATATTTAAAGTGATGTATGAAATAATGTTGCAACTGACGCACATAGCACTGCTGTTATTGAAGTAGAATATCGAGGCACGAATTAGGTCGATAGGGCATTGGGCAGCACTAGAAGTTTACACAAACATGATTTCATTAGACGATGTGTTGAAGAAAATGTCAAGGATTAGTTTTCGAGATAAGATAATTGTTAATTTTTCAAACTGCAATTGTCCCATACAAAGATCACAGTACCAACAATATCACTTGCTTGCATTTCTGGCGGAAAAATACACTTCTCACTTTAAAATAGTTAATAAACGTAATTAGTTAACATATGCTAAACTCGTTGACTGTAATAGGTTACATTAATCCGAAAATGGTACAAATTTCACACTTTTAAAAACCACTATTTATGTCCTTCGACCGTTCAAATATTCAAGTTTTCAAACATTGCTCTAGATACAAAACTAAAAGAAAACTATGTGATTAATTAAGGATTCACACGCTACAACTTCTCTCGGTAATCCACCATGTTCGAACAACCTAAGACGTCACTTTCCTTCAACTACGAGTGAAGATGGAACCTTTTTTTATGAGTGACCAGATCAGTGAAAGAAAAAGCACTAAGGTTATAAATATTACGGACAAAAATTATTAAGGATGTAGTGGGCACTACAAACTCCATCTTACTGTAAACAGAAGTCGTCATTATCATGTCGCCGTAATTATGGAACAACAGTGGCTCATAGTATGTTAAGATACAGGTCGTAGGTAATGGTTCTTTTGAAAAAGATAAACCCATGACCACTCTATATGAAATGCTCACCCAAACTGTAACCCCCAGGTTGAGTCAATTATTGTTCAAGTGTTACATTTGGTTTTCTGTTGCGTAATAGACACAGTTACGCTTATTAACAATGCCTTGAAGTTTAAAATTCGAATAATCAGATCAACACAGTTTTGAAATGATGTGTTTCACTTCCACATCACTTTCACATTCAACATTACCTCACAGAATTGTACTCGGCGATCTGAATCAGTAATAAATGTGTTATACACTATTATTATGATTTGTTAATATTTTATCTTAAAATCCTATGTGTTTACCGCTAAAATCGTTTTGAAAATTCGAATTCGTAAGCCCCCGGCACGGATTAATCCAGTTTGTTTTAATTCTTTATTTTAAAGGGGAAAATTGTTTTGGAACTCGTATGGTTAAATTTAGATTCCAAGCTATCATTGTATTTCCTCGAAGAAGATTTGTACATTACAAGATACATGTAACCAGGCATTGTCCTGCTGAAATATGGTAGGCTATCCAGAGTTGTCTGAAATAAGCGAATGACCTCTGCTTCTAGAACTGCCCTGATGTAGCAATCGCTGGTGAAGCTGTCCTCAATGCGGTGACAGCCAATATTCAATGTTGTATTTAATGGTGCCTCACACAATCAAACCTGCCGTTCAACTTAAATGACGCTTGATTTTGGACCCTGCTAGAGATCGTTCAACACGATAGTGTCAAACGTGTATGCGACAATCACTGTAGAACTAGTTAGGGTAGGACTGTCCGGAAACACGTTCATTTGTCAGATAGCACTTCAGTGATGGCTTTAAAGCACCAAATTGTAGTACGCTTGTAGTTGTAGGCAGAGATATACGCAGATTTTCCCCAGCCGGAATATCTAACATTTCTATTTGACAGACACAAACTTAGCGAAAATGGAGGAGCAAGATACTACTATATTCTTATTGTTGTTCTTCTCCTTCTTCTTCTTCTTCTTCTTCTTCTTCTTCTTATTATTATTATTATTATTATTATTATTATTATTATTATTATTATTATTATTATTATTATTATTATTATCATCATTACTAGCACGTCAAGAAGGATTTCCCGAAAAATGAATGCCGAAATCTTTGTGTTACCTCTATTCGCTTTATTGTTTTCGCGATAAACATATACTTCGCGAATTAAAGTTTCAGATATAATGTCTACATCAGAACTGATCTGTTGATTCAACACAAAACTGACAAAGTAATAATTATATTTGTGTTTTAAGAGTGTGAACAGATTGATCTGGTAATATAAGTTACCAGAAGAAATATCTGTCGTTTTTGGATGTAAGCTATGTGTATTTTCTACATGCTTTATGCCAATTTAATGAAAAACATTTCAGACCTACTGCAAATTTTCAAATTAATAACACTTTTACAGGTTTTCTCATCATTATAGTAGTTATTGCTATTCATGATTTCGTATTACTTGTATTACTTAAAATTTCCGTGGCTATTCTCTTATGGTTTTAAAATGCTCTTCCTCGCTGTAATTACCCTAAAACTGTGAAAAAGAAAGAAACAAAGCTTCATAACATCTTATCAATTTGGTTTTCACTTACGTGGATTCTATCTTTTAAAAATTTGGAGCAAACGTGTTGTCCAACGACAAGAAAGTGGAACGTTCCAAAAGCTGTATTTTTGCCTCCAAACAGTCTGCGAACTACAGTATATGAAGAAAGAATAACCAATAGATGTATGATTCGTATTTATTTCATGTAGCATGTGCCATTTTCTTCCTTACTTTTGATCTCTTTAATGTTTAACACTTCCTTTTATCGAAAATTTAGTCAAAAATTACAACTCTTTCTATCATTATAATATTTCTATAGGCAGGATAACCACAACGTTCCGTTTTAACTGGGACACCCTGAGTTTGAAGGCTCTTGCGTCGGTACCCAATCGGTTTACATTTTGTCCTATTGTTCAATCGTAGCAATTTTTATACTTCTTTTTCCTGTGCATTGTTCTCATTGCAGTATTTTAAAGAAAATAATTTTGGTTTGCATACTTCTATGTTAACAGCTACATGTGTAAGCTTAATTTACAAAATGTTTTAATATTGCTAGAGCGTGCAACATCAAGTACCCAGTAGACTTATATCTGTTAGATCTAAGATGCGCTGGATCGTAACCGCTACTCATACATCAAGCACAAACGAAATAAAAGTTACTCTTGTTCTGGTTATGCACTTTCTACCGATTGAAGGAATGAAAATAAATCTTCAACCAGTATCGCAATAGGGAAGTTTGACCTAGCACTAAAGTGTCCTGGTTTCGAATAGCAAAAGTATATTAATCCTATTTATTGGTCAGTGCAAACTATAACCATATACCTCTAGCCATATGTGCCATATACCATTTGTACCATTAACCGTAAATACCATAGAGAATTTTAAATAAAATTGAATTTATTACAAAATATATATATAACATTGCTAACTGTGAAAAGGGCGAAGAAAGAAAAGAAAGGAAAAAAGAAAGAAATCTCCGTAACAAAAGAAGGGTAGGAAACCCTGTATCGTGAAAATGAGATGCATGGAGTAAGTCGTGAGTGCGAACCCTTCACCCCTGGTGGGGGAATATTCATGAAGCTATCAGCTTATATCTAATTATATATATATATATAATTCATTTCTTTCGAAACCTACAAGGTTCAACCAAACTGAAAGAAACTTTTATATCGGACTTCCGAAGAAAAATAAAATAAAGTAAAATAAATACATGGCCGTGTTTATTATATATGGAATTCCCAGTCACGACCCCCTTTTCAGTTTTATTAAAATAGAAAAAGAAGTAAAGAAGAGAAGAGAAAGTTGGGATAGGAAGAGAGGAAAAATAGGGAAAGTAAGAAGATGAGAAAATAGGGAAACTGTTACTGGATAGTTTTAAGAAATATGGTAAAAGAAAGTGAATAATTATCAAATTGGGATCATTTCCAATAGCTATTGGGTGAATATTTGGTATTAAGGTGATCAAAGTAGACACATGTTAACACATACCTCTCAGACCTAGATCCACTTAACCCCAACTACCGAATTATCCCAATCTAGCTCTGAAATAGATGAGAAAGTTTAATTTAACAGTTTATTCAATATTTCAGAAAGTTCTCGACTAGTATCCAATACTTGAAGGATAAATGATGAAGTTGATGGCATGCTAGAATCGACCGCAGGAAAAAAATCAGAGTAACACATATTTGTCGAAGATTTTGACTCTCGAAGTTCTCCTATGATGATCATTCGTTCAGGGTATCTCCGTCCCTTTTGCTTCCTTTATAGAGCCAACTTAAGTTAGTATTGACTTTCAAAGACTTTAATTGCCAAATACCATTAATTATAGTAAGTCACACATATATGTCAAAAGAATTGGTGCACTTAGTACTAAACCTACATTTCACTCACACTCACATTCATACAGGACAATATATACTTCAGGTTGCATTTAGTTGAATTAAACTAACCTAACTACATTTCTATAGACATTTATTACATTTCAAGAAAACTTAATTCGACAGCACAGGAGAAATTTCGATACATGAAAAGAAAATAATACTAGTAATAACAATATGGTTTATAGACATGCATAGAAATTTGTTACTTTTCAATATCTAAAACACATTTCTCTTTGTAGAAATATTAAAAGTTGAATTACGTTTAAAAAATCAACAAAACGAAAGACGAAGAGAGAAAAAAAATCAAAGGTCAACGTTGAACATATTTAAAATTCAGTACAAAGAATACATATCAATGTGAAAGAGGAAAGAAAATAAATATAATTGGTTAATCATTTTTCTAAAAAAAAAAAAACTTAGGTAGCATTTTTATTGAGTCTCTGTCCCAAGAGGAGAAAATTCGACAATTTTATGAGTCCTTTTCTCACGTCGATAATAACTCCTTTATCAATTCTCTTTATACACTGTGATTGGTGTACATGAGAGTATTTAATCGTTTGTCTTAACTACCGACAAAAAAAAATAGTTTCTTCATATTATATATATATTTTCCATTTCGTCACTTGACGCACTTGGTATAAACATTCAAAATTTATTAAGATTTAAAAAATATCGAATCCAGTCCCAGACACTGGAACATATTTCCATTATATGACACTTCCACAAAGCTGGGTCTCCGGACCCATCCCAAGTCCTGTATTCATATCACTAAATTATTAACCACATTTCAGTTCATCGAATTTTTTCTTGGTCTAGATCGTGTAGACAAAAGATTCTAGTCACTGAACTGACGAACGACAAATAGTTAGGTTTCCGATCGTAGGGGAAGGATTTGGGACACACTGTTTCATAGTTTACTGATTTCACTATTGTTTTACAAAATAACTTTAGATACGGATTAGAGTTTTTTTACGACCTGCTACTTTTTCTATTTACATGCAATAGTTAACACTGTATTAAACTTTAATAGTCACGAACATTACTAACAAATCAGTAAGGTGTCATTTATTACAAATTACGCGGTAATATTTTACAAAACAAATAGTTGGTCAAATATCGGGTGTCAAAATCTATGGCAACCTAAAACAACCAGGGTAAATATCGAGCCCTTACATACATATTCGCTTATATATATATTCATATTACTCAATATAATAAATTTTATTCTAATATCAATCTTAGTATTTCGTCGACACTCAAATTTTCACCATAATCTTTTCATATTTAATACGTATTCACATTTTCTTGGCTCAAAATAAACAAAAATCCCTGACAAACAAAAATCTTTTTCTTTTAATAAGGTTTCAACATTGCAGTGCATATATAAACCCGATAATCAATAAAATTTCATTTTATTAAGATCCGCGTATAGAGAAATGGTTGATATTATTTAATAAGTCGACACAAAAGTGGAAATACAGCAAATATAGCAGGCACGTAAGTTTCAAACTATGTAAGCACACATATATAAATGTATATACAGAGAAGGAAAGAAAGAAAAAATCAAGATTAGTTAAAATTAGTGAGCCCAAACTACTAATACATACACACCATATAACCAATCAATAGAAAGAAAAATCAGAAATCAGTAATCAATGGATATAGTTTGTACGATCGATGAACAACAATCAAGTTTCTGGGTATCTGAAGTCGTAGTGTACCTTCTCGTCAGTCCCTCCCATGGTGGATTGAGTATCGTGGAAAACGGTAGTAAATTGTTCTAAAATACCGGGAAATACCTCCGCGAATTGTATCCCTCGATGTCTCAGTTAATACATACAATCGAAATAAGTGATATGAACATTGTATGCTTTCATGAGTTTCAAAACCGCTGGGGGGAGGGATACAATTTAGAGAAGGAGTAGAAGAAAGAATAGTTAAAAAGAGAGGAGACAGAACACTACAACTACGAAAGATAAGTTGTCGAATTTATGTATACAACATACTATAACCAAATATTCAATTTTATGCCAAAAGGGATTCGGCTTATCAAATAAATAGCCGAAAAACAAATGTCTGCAACGACGAGACGAGTCTGTGCCCTCGATGGGATTTTCGGAAAGACAAAGGCTTTAGGGAAATCCCACCACTCACCGTATCCGGTCAACGCCATTGAAGACCCCGGAAATCCACCGGAAGGTTAGAGAAGGCTCTAATTTAGAATTTCAAAAAGGAAAAAAATCATCCGACCTCTTAGAAACTAAGAAAGTCCAGAATAGTAATGAAACTAGAGTAAAATAATAGCTAAGATATCCCTAACTAGATATTTGCCAAAATAAAAAAAATAAATAAACTGAATTTTGGATCGGTGATTTCAGTGACCAAACATCACCAATGGCTACCATGCGCAGACATGCCAAGGTCTGGGATGTCGTTAATTTCCATCGTCTAATTAAAATAAGAAAAGAAAAGAAAAATACTTAAGAGGGTCAGGGGTCGACATCCGGGTACGCAACGGACATAAATATTAATTTAGTAGCGGTTGATTTAATCGGGTAGCCCGATCTAAGCTGTTAGCTATATGAACACTGCACAGTAAATAAGGTAAGCAACAAAGAAAAAAATATCGGAGAGTCAATAAATGTTATAGATACAAATGACCAAAGCTATACTTTTCGATGATCACAGGATATAGCAGTTATTTTTCTTAATTATCATTTCTGTCGACCTTTAAAAGTAATTCCCACATGATGCTACCATATCTGATGAAAGGCTTAAGATCCGGGGCTGTTAGTATGAGGTACTTAAATGCGAAGTAACATACAATTCCCAACTACACATTACTATCCAATAGCAAACTAGGTTGGATGAATGTACTGGTGTAGAAGTCAAAACGCGAGAGATTTTCAGTAAAGCATATTCATATTCTCAATATATAATATACACTAGGCCTATCCATTTAAATATAGGTGTCATAGCATCTCGTTCATTTCATATTATAATCGTATTATTATTATATCGTTACATTTGTTTATTATTTACTCATTTCCACACGAAGTAATATTTTACAGACACCCTATTTCATACATTTTACACGCAGGCTTACACATATTTATATTTCGCACTAATAAATATATAATTATCACAATCTGTCACGCTTAAACTACTACACGATAGCATTCATCGAACCACGGACTCTTTGTTTCGAAGCACCCAAATTATATTTACTTCGCAGTTAAAAAAAATATACGTGTATTCACTGAAAGTTAAATTGTCAACGATGAATTTATTTCTGATTTGCTGATAGAACTAAAGCAACAATGGAATTTTTCTACAGCCACGGGAAAAGAGAATTTAATATTGCATTTTGAAACAAACAGTAACACCATGTAGGCTTACTTCTATTAAGAAAATAGGCATTCTTGATTTCAGTGGATATTTCAGTTTCTAATTGACATAGCAAGCTGTAATTTTCAGAACAGTAAGATCTCATGCTATTTTATATGAATGTATACTCATTCGAACCGCAAACCATGTCCACTGGATGTAATTTAAGAAGGGGCCAAAATCAAACAATCTAAATCACTAACTCGTGCAATGACGTAATGTCAACAAACAATTGATTACCGAAAACGGACACGATGGCGCTGTAGTAAGGAATATTCTACTGTGTACTAAAATATATACTTGCACTTATTAATCAGAACTATAATATTTACTCTGGTTTAGTTATTTTTAGCTAGAAAAATGGTGATGAGTTTACATACGTAACTACACTGTCCTCATACAGTAACGTCACACATTCACACAAAACTACTAACTACACATAACAATATATGTATTAAACTACTAAACCAAACAAGCACCATTTAATTACATGCATGTTAAAGGCAAGTACCAGATATATTATACTTAAAACACATTGCTCCCTTGTCAATATATAATGTCGGCTCTATTGAACTTTAGGGGGACAAAATGAGAAGGTTAACCTAGGTCCAATTGACCTGGCCAATTATTTAGAACATATTTACTAGAATTTGAAGCCCTGGGGGCACATTAACAAAATTTATTGAAGGACCTTTCCTCTGAGAGGGGAAAAGGCCCTAAAACAAACAATAACTAACCCATTCCCCCGCTAGAAATGGTTCAAGTCGGAAATGAATAGGAGCCCTTTTAGTTAATGCCATTATGATGATTAATGTTACAGTTATGAAACCCACTAAACACATGCACTTACTGAATAATAAAAAAAAATCACATTTACTGTATGCACGAACAAAATACACAAAACAGGTCGTATTGTCCCTAATTCCTAACTGAATTTAAAAGGATCAAAATCACTCTCCCATTTCGTCTATTCTAGCTTGGCAGCCATGGCGTCCTGCCAACCGGAATCTGACATTTCCCTTGGTTTTACTGAATTATTAGCTGTCCTTAAAAAAAACACAGTTTCTTGAGCTCCTAAATAATCATACGGCATTATATGATTAGATTAACTTTTACCTTGCTTCTCCTCGAATTTCCAGCATAAAAATGGTAATCAATTTTTGTTGGTCGTACTCACAAATCGTCCTTGCTAAGAATGATAACATTGCGCCTAAAACGACAGGGATAGGAGGATTCCTCCAATCAGGGCGAAATCTTTCAGCCGCGGAAATTACAAAATAAATATAAATTGGTGAAATCCAGATATAACCGGATCTGAAAGTGACTATAGACTAGTGAGAGGGGGTGAGGGAAAGTTTAGGTACCTGGCCAAAATCTACATTGGTCTGAAATTAAGAAAATTTATATCCAATGGCGGAACTATATTTCGGTATGACGTCAGAATGGTAAACCTTGTAACTATTCAACATGTATATGCGAAAATGGGATTTACAATTAAACAAAATATAAATAAATATGTTATTCAGTTAAAATGTGATCTCTAATGAGACCTTTCGATTCATTACATTTAATTTGAAGTAAAGAGAATAAATAAATTGTGTAATTAAACCGAAATCGAATTTTAAAAAAAATACTAGGAACAGGGTGAGTAAAAACAAGTTGCAATTACTTTCAACTCTAATGGTACATTACAACTGTATTCAGCCAAGAAATGATGACGAATATCTCTTAAGCTACATCAAAGAAAATTTGCTGAATAAACTTGTTTAACCGTTTATTTTTTCTTTGGAACTGTTCTGGGATAGATTATGAGGGTTGGAACAGGAACATATACAAAAAGTGATACCTAGGTATAAAATAAGTACGATTGTACACTGTTTACTTTGTTTTGCATTAATACCATGAACAGCATCAAGGTAATTTTGTGTTTGCGTCTTTTTTAAATAAGGTTTTCAGATTCGAATCTGCAGTTCATAGTGTAATGAAAATCTAAAAACAGAGTTTAAAAAAATATATACATGTATATATTTTATAAAATACATAAATATTTTTCCCTAGTGTTAAAAAAAGACACTGAATTAAAAATATTATTTTTGTATTGTTATTTTCTTGTGGCAACTTAAAAATGTGAATATTAGGTGATGGGAATCTAAATGTAACAAAAAAATGTTAAACCAATTAGTCTCAGGCAATCACGTATCCTCTTGTGTCATTTAAAATTATTAGGAAAAAAATAATGTAATTATAGTGAACCTCAGGGTGATGCAATTTATCAAATATAAAAAGGTACACGAGAGGACAGTGGTCATTCAGGTTCACAAAACTCAAAACAAAAATTTCCAATAATCGTAACTCGAAGTATGGGTGTACGACGGAAAACTAGACTCAAATCCTGTTTAATGTAAATTGTATTTTTCTTTTACAAAACGCTGTTATTTTGGTAACTCAAGTTTCAAGTTTGGTTTCCTTGCGATAAAGTTGAGCGTCAAAATTTTATGGCTATCTCATTTTATATTACGTAATCATTAAATTAACTTCTGTAATTATCTGTAAATAAAACATTGCATCTTCAGCAAAGGGAAAAATAGAAACACTTGTCTTTTGATTTAAAAACCATGCAATAACTTGTTAAGTCCATAACAGGTGGTAATTCTCATCCTCTCAATAAAATCTAACCACTATATTACCGCAATATTAAAACAATAGCTAATCAATGAATTGAGAGGTAGAAATCTCATCCTTGTATCATTAGCCATTCTGTTTTGGACTATTACCCTGCTAGTGCAATAATGAAAATTTTCATCTGAGTATCAATTTCATCTTAATAACTGGTATGGTAATCATTATGAGTGTCCCAAACTTCACTCGTAACTTTTTTTAATGATTCATAAATAGACAGTATAGGGTTATCTATAGAATAGTATATTGCGTGATTTGCTTCCACGGCGTTGCGAGCACATACCCATTCTCTTGTTGAAAATTTTCATGACCATTTGGCATAAATGTGGCTGAATTTTGTTGATAAAGCGCTCAACATCCTTCTTCAAGGCGTGAGAGGTCGTAGGCTTATTGGCATAAACCACAAACTCAAGAAAAAAGACAACGTCGTTAAATCGCATAAACCAAAAAAGCTAGATAGGAATGGCGGCATAGCTCCCCACTGAAGCCTACTACTAATACTACTACTACTACTACTACCACTACTACTACTATCACTACTACTACTACTACTACTACTACTACTACTACTACTACTACTACTACTACTACTAATAATAATAATAATAATAATAATAATAATAATAATAATAATAATAATAATAATAATTCATCACTTAACCATCAGCAGGAAAGGTCATGTTCACTTTCTTCTGGGATGCAAATGCAGTAATTTTGGAAGAATACATGGAAAACGAGTAACTGTAACTCGTGCCTCGTATTCAGATCTCCTGAAAAATCAACTTCGCCCTGCAATCGGGCGTAAACAACGAGGACTTCTGCGCTCAAGTGCCCTCCTACTACATGACAACGCTGACCACATACACCCGTTTTACCGTTGAGATTATAGATGAAATCAAATTTGAGTGTTTCATTCATACACCCTATTCACCAGACTTTCATATGGTGACTTTCATATGTTCGTAACACTCAAAGAAGCGATGGGAGGCAAGCATTTCAATAGTGATGAAGAGGTGAAAAATATGATGCACGACCAAAATAATTATTCCAGCGTAGTATCCATATATTTCCGAAACGATGGAATCCTTGGATGTAACGTCAAAGGGACTACTTTGAAAAATAAGAAGTAAGTTTGCCTTTTCATTGTTACATTCTAAAATGTATTGCACTTTTAATGTCTTCATTTGACCCTTCCTTCGTAGTGGAATCAATCCTTCGTCCCAGGTTTTTAAGTGTTTACTGGGTGCAGGATCCACAACCTTACCAGGGGAAAGGCCGTTTCCAAGTGGTCATTGTCTTTAAAGTGAGACAGTCTACGTCACCCATTAGGTCTGGTAATGTTCCTCTACCGTAGTTAGAGGAAGTTACAAATTACTTGAGTTGATTTTGGGTTTAATATCCCTTTCAGCAGCGAGGCTACATGAGACGAGGCCTAATGATTAAAGTGGAATCCGAACCACATGAGTCCAAATACATATTAACTATGGACTGGATTTTTGAAAGGTGTCAGTCTATAAAATGACCATGACACATTATGCAAAATAGATGGTAGTAAATCACTCTTCTCTAATTTCCTGACTCCATAGATACGCCGGAAGAGAGTCAGAAGAACACATCTTGGTTCATAGGTAACCACGGACAAATAAATCTTTACCATTAAGGAGTTCTTCATTACCCAAAATGGCTCCGTGTATATCCAACATTGTCCTAGGAAGCCACTGTGATCATTCTTATAGTACATCCCGCTACGGGGAGATGTGATGAGAAGCTTCATATCATGGAATCAGAATGCTCCACTTCTGCGAAACTGGAGTGAAAATACGAAGTGTGAGTTACCAGTCTGCTATTCTGACACCTGTTGCCCAATCTCTTAGTCCTACTCTGTTAGTCAATATCGACTGAGTCTTCTGCTCTCTCTCACACTAGTACAAGGGCAACTGAGAAGTTTCAACATTTTGGTTTCACTGTAATATCTCATCCTACATAGAATTCAGATCTGGCTCCATCAGATTTCTATTATTTTCGGAAGTTCAGAAACATCTGAAAGGACTTCATTTTGATTCTAACGATGCAGTAAAGCATGAAGTCAGGGTGTAGTTTTGTTGTCAAAATGAATATTTTTACAATGACACGATTATGAAACTGATCACAGTTTGCAAAAAGGTGCTGATTGCCATAGCGATTATGTCGAAAAATTATTATTGTACTCTGTAAATTAAACTTCTACTAGTGTACATGCGTTTATTGTACACTTAAATTTCAGTCGTTTTCATATAAAAGAAAAACAATAGGATTCATCACTTTTCAGTATTTCCTGGAATTGATACAAATTTATATATAAAAATATCACACCCGATCTAAGTAGCCAACTTAAAACTGCCATGACGCATGACATCTAGATGTGATATAGAGTATGGTGTATTGTGATTACAATGTTTTAATTGCCCCTGCTTGTTAATTTTAGTTGGAGGAGGAGGATAATGGCTATAGATATGCATAAGTTACGTAAGAGCGAGAGTGAGATATTCAACCTGCTGCAGTCATTTGGAATTACCAATATATTCGTCACCTTTACAATAGAGGCGTCCACTGTCATGGCGTGCTGTAGGGATTACATTGACCAACATAAATATACACACTTGATTTCAAAATGAAGCACTGCAGAAGCAAAGTGTCATGGCGAAAGAAGAAAATGGTATCCCCGATGCAATTACCAGATGCTGCGCGAGAAGCTAACAGTCCGGACCTACAAAAGCCGCAAGATGGTCTAAATCCTAACTGTAACCCAGCCATGGCCGGTCCCAAACCCGTGCTGAGAAAGTGGGAGGGGTTGTCTCTGGGCATATGCATTATGGTGTCTGTAGTGTTTACGGGGAATGGGACTCAGGAAGTGCATGGAAACACGTTACTCTCGTATTTCCAGGTGTAATGTTTCCCATCTGTGGACTGCACGTTAAGACTGGAGATCGACCTATTGGGGAATAAAGGCTTCGACCACATATCCGAATAGTGACTAATCAGTGGCATTGGATCTGGGAGGATACGTGGGACATCGTCACAGTCTCATCAAGATAAATAATGTCAACTGCCATCCACACTGTCGGAGGTGGAGGCTCACATTCTTTCTCCGAGTTGGGCTACTAGGTCATGGTCATGGGTTCGAATATAAAACTACGTAGTACTCCAAAACATATGAAAGATGGATAGTTGGTGTGCCTAGGTGGCGAATCCAACGCCCTACAGAGATTATGATGTGATAAGTCCTCAATTAGCGATTTGCACGTGTTCTTGGGTTCGGAATGGGATACCAGTATCCCAAGGCATTCTTGTACTTCAATAGTATTACGAGAGAGGATCAAATGAAAACATTAAAAATACAATTAAATGCCGTAAAGTTGGACGATTGCTTCGACACGTGGCAGTAATACGACTTAAGTTGCACTAATGACCGACAGGTGGCAGAGTGTTGATGGAAGAACGACGAACGCGGCAGTGTCAGTATCAAGATGACCGCTCCACGTCCACATGCACCGCGTTAGAACAGCGTTCTGTGATCCGGGTTTTGAGCAGTGAAGGTGTGATACCAATTGAAATTCATCGCAAGATGGCACCAAAGTATTGCGATTCGTGTTTGTCACTGCAGCAAGTATACGAGTGGTGTAGGAAGTTTAAAAGTGGCACAACATCTATGGAGGATTTTCCTCGACAGGGACAGGCTCACCACGAGTGACCAATAAAAACATTGCGTTAATGGAGCAGCTTGTAAAGGAAAACAAGCGTATTTTGCGAAAAGAAATCGCCACAATCATGAATATTAGCTTTGTTTCTGCTCAACATATTATGCATAATGTTCTGCATTTCAATATGGTGTCTGCAAGATGGGTCCCTTTTCAGTTGACTGCTGAACTGAAAGATCGTCGCGTCGACGTATGTGAAGAACTTTTGCGTCGTTTCAACATCAAGGGTGATGCACTTCTGGACAGGACTGTTACAGGTAATGAAACCTTGGTTCACTATCAACAACCAGAAACCAAAAAAAAAAAAAAAAAAAAAAAAAAACTAGATAGGAATGGCGGCATAGCTCTCCACTTAAGCCTAATACTACTACCACTACTACTACTACTACTACTACTACTACTACTACTACTACTACTACTACTACTACTAATAATAATAATAATAATAATAATAATAATAATAATAATAATAATAATAATTCATCACTTAACCATCAGCAGAAAAGGTCATGTTCACTCTCTCCTGGGATGCAAACGCAGTAATTTTGGAAGAATACATGCAAAACGAGTAACTGTAACTCGTGCCTCGTATTCAGATCTCCTGAAAAATCAACTTCGCCCTGCAATCGGGCATAAACAACGAGGACTTCTGCGCTCAAGTGTACTCCTACTACATGACCACGCTGACCACATACACCCGTTTTACCGTTGAGATTATAGATGAAATCAAATTTGAGTGTTTCATTCATCCACCCTATTCGCCAGACCTTGCCCCAAGTGACTTTCATATGTTCGTAACACTCAAAGAAGCGATGGGAGGAAAGCATTTCAATAGTGATGAAGAAGTGAAAAATGTGGTGCACTACCAAAATAATTATTCCAACGTAGTATCCATGCATTTCCGAAGCGATGGAATTCTCGCATGCAACGTCAAAGGGACTACGTTGAAAAATAAGAAGTAAGTTTGCCTTTTCATTGTTACATTCTAAAATGTATTGCACTTTTAACGTGTTCATTTGATCCTCCCTCGTAGTAAGAGAGATAGTGGAATCAATCCTTCGTCCCAGGTTTTTAAGTGTTTACTGGGTGCAGGATCTACAACCTTACCAGGGGAAAGGCCGTTTCCAAATAGTCATTGTCTTTAAAGTGAGACAGTCTACGTCACCCATTAGGTCTGGTAATGTTCCTCTACCGTAATTAGAGGAAGTTACGAATTACTTGAGTTGATTTTGGGTTTAATATCCCTTTCAGCAGCGAGGCTACATGAGACGGGGCCTACTGATTAAAGTGGAATCCGAACCACATGAGTCCAAATACATATTAACTATGGACTGGATTTTTGAAAGGTGTCAGTCTATAAAATGACCATGACACATCATGCAAAATAGATGGTAGTAAATCACTCTTCTCTAATATCCTGACTTCATAGATACGCCGGAAGAGAGTCAGAAGAACACATCTTGGTTCATAGGTAACCACGGACAAATAAATCTTTACCATTAAGGAGTTCTTCATTACCCAAAATGGCTCCGTGTATATCCAACATTGTCCTAGGAAGCCACTGTGATCATTCTTATAGTACATCCCGCTACGGGGAGATGTGGTAAGAAGTTTCATATCATGCAATCAGAATGCTCCACTTCTGCGAAACTGGAGTGAAAATACGAGTTGTGAGCTACTAGTTCGCTATTCTGACACCTGTTGCCCAATCTCTTAGTCCTACTCTGTTAGTCAATATCGACTGAGTCTTCTGCATTTATTACTGGCCTACGAGACTGTGTGACTGTAATCTTCGGACTTTTTCAATAACCTGTCGCTTATGCACCTAACAATGGGCAATAAGTCTCTGTGCAGAACACACCCATAGTATAGTCCGTGTCAGCCGAACTGGAGTATGGCGTCAACCAATGAGCCCGCAGCGCGATGTTGCCAAACCTCCGGTGAGAAAGGCAGCTTCCAAAGAGGGCATATTGCATGTATCAAATGTACGCGTCTCACTAACAACATCTAGTATGTTATAACAATGCAAAACTTTGACACTAATAGGATCATTAATGTGTGTATCTTATTAATACCATTATTTTCTGATACAAATGTAGTATGAATACCATATTTCGTTTGGTTCGAACATTCAGTTTTTTGTTCACATGATAAGCAAATGTATGTATGTATGTATATATATATATATATATATATATATATATATATATATATATATATATATATATATACTTGATATTAGTTGGCTAGGTACGTCGTTTATAATCCCATTTACATCCATCTGAGGATCAAACTTAAGACCCCGCAAACAAAGGACAATGCCCTACCATTTTTTTAATTCCGAGACAAAGAAAGTCTCGCCTCGCTCATAAAATATACCTACGGAATGCATGGCCCAGTGATGAGGCACTCACCTCTAATGATAAGCATTTTCGACTCGATTGAAGTCCTTACAAGTTCGTCATGGAAGCGTATTTGTAGGTTTATCGGGATTATCCCATATCCTTCCATTATCTTAATAGAATTAATTCTTCCATCTTCATTAATTTTTACTTATTTCTCTGCATTAACCTACAGGGCATAATCGCGGTACGTTGAGTTAATAATGTATTTTGTTTAACGTCCCACGATTATTCACCCAGACTAAGGGGACAAAGTGTAATGAAGAATGGTGGGATGATGAAAGTGGGAGGAAACGAGAAAACATCGATAATATCCTCCACGAAGCTCACTTCGAGAGCTAGGATCGAACCAGGGATCCTTTACACTAAAGGTAATAGCTCTGCCACTGAGCTACAGTTGCTAGAAATTCGCACTCTGTACAAGCAAACGACTAGTATAAAAGCAAACGCTAATGACACTTCACAGGGGAGAGAGATTTTATAATATAATGAATGAATATGTTCTATATAATGCGGTAGGTCTTCATAAAATCTCTTATATCCAGTTCCCTGAAATTCGTCTGTGGATTTGTGTTTTGGAATGTAAGTTACCAACTCCACCCACGGATTTGGCCAGACAGGTACGAAGAACATAAAGTCGAAAAGAAAACAAAGAAGTTTTGACATCAAATTTATTTTTGGTTTCTTTACATAATTTGGGTGACAGAAAGGGCTTTTTTCCCTTTTCTGTTCTTTTAAAATTAAGAACGAAAATCAAACTCCTGGTACAAGAAGCACGTAGAGGATAAAGACCAAATAGCTGGCTTATTATCAGTGATGATTTCAGATTGAAGGCCAGGGGGAAATTCCCTTTCCCCAAGGTACTGTATATCTTCAATCGTCGTCAGTGGGTGACTTATCACTATTTTAGCAATACTACTTTCACAAACACACACCTCTTCGTTAATTCGAAGTCCCGCGGAAAAATCTTATGAAATCACCGAAGTGATCTAGTGCTTTGCACAACGGAAATTTAAAATAGCTATATAAAATTATTCTTTTTAAAGCTATTTGCCATTGCTAAAATGAACTTTCTTCATGAAGCAATAGTCACAATAAGAAATCACATGAAAATAAAAGCTGCTGTAAAATACGAAAACATTAAGCTAGAAACATGACTGTTTCACCAATATTCTCAGAAAAATATGCTCTACAACTCTCTCTTACTGTTTTAGATTAAAAACATCAAATTTCTATTTTAGTTCCGGCCGAAGCAGTCTTCCACTTTATTACGCTGGCAACGTCGCTGCAACCAGTTCAAGTGACGCATACTATAGTGCGTACCACCTACCGGTATGTTCAGAAAGTCACCGCAGTACATCAATTCGACAAACGTAACTTCTCACTTTCGTAACTAGCAGATATAGAAGGTGAAAACTAAGGGGGGCAGCCAGTGCCCTGACAATGATACGTATATATAAACTTTCAAAAATATATAAATACGAGCTTAAATTATTTTGTCACTGAAAAAACTGAGGGGGGCCTAGGCCCCCCAGCCCTGTCCTAGATTCGCCACGGGTAACAAGTTTCTGAAATTAATAAATTTTACATCTTTAGCAAGTAGTAGTATTAAATTTCTAAATTCTGTTTTGAGAGCCATCTAGTGACTGAACCATGAACTATATGCTATTTTTTTTCGTACTTTCGACAAATCTCTTACGTTATAAAATTTCGACTTAAATAAATTTCTACTTGCGCAAAGTCATGAAGCCTATTGAAGTAAGTCGAGACTGTTGGTTTATCAAAACTTTTATCTGTTATTTCCATTTTAAGCAAATTCTAATGCTTATACATTGTTCATGCTATAAACAAAGGTTGGGTACTGTTGTTATACGTACTATTACCATGTAAGTTTACATGGCCCTTGTCTACCGTTTCAAAAGCATTATAAATAATAAGCCAATTTTAGCAACGGTTGTGTTTATTTTTTTACACCAAAAATTATGACAAATTTCTCGCAGATGTTCCATTTAACATAGTATGTAGTTAGCAGTAACGATTGATTTTCTTTCTTTCTTTTCCTTTTTCCTTTCTTTTTCTTTCTTGCTTTCTTCATTCTTCATCTGAATAATATTCCAAATACCACTAACAGAATAACCAATACTTTTCCAAAATATTCTTGAAAGATAAATGACCATTTCCAGAAAGCTTTTATCCAGTTATCAACACTCCATAACAATATCAGCTTCTTCTCCTCTTTTTTGTCCTCTGCTCTAGGTCCTAGTATTACTTCGAAATATATATATTTTTCTAAAAAGAGTTCCCTTTCTTCATTACTATTCAATATGGGCAGTCACATGGGTTTACAGGTGATGACGTATCACAAAATATCCTTAATACATTAACCATCAATACATTAAATAATCAGAAACAACGTTTCTTCACAATTAGAGTACAATAAAACAAAGTATAATGGAAACATACAATATACAACATTCCCACATGTGGTAGACCATACATATATATTCATGAAGAAATTCGAACCATATCCTAGTAACCAGATTCAATTGCTTTTCATAATTTCAAACAGAAGAAACTGATAACTCCCACTTCTTCGTAGTTGGAAACTTCTCTCGTTCATCATTCTTTATGCTTTCTTTTCCTTTTGTGATTAAATAATCATCAGTATATTCCAAAAAGTTTCCAAGATTTCTTCTTTTTTTTAAAAAGAAAATTTGTGCCAAGGCACGGAAGCTACAAGTAAAAATTTTCTTCTGTTTTGTTTTCCAAAAGAGTAAAGTGCGTTAAGGCATCTAGTGATAATCAGGGTTTTTTAGAAACATCAAACAGTGACAGCACAAAGGTGTAAAAAGCTGAAGTTTTAACCCTGTTACAAGGGCTTCAGTAGTTGTTTGAAGAGCCTCTTAATGTTCATCGATTCCCTGTGAAGCAACACAGTAGGCGCCGCCACCACGATCTTTTCTTCCTTGGATGTTTGGAAGTTTCAGGAATGGAATTGCGTATGACTGCATCAATTTCTGATTCCGGGATGTCATCTAACCACTGTTTCTCAGGAGAGGAATTGAATATGATTCCATCGAGCTCTGATTCTGGGATGTCACTTAGCGTATCATTGTCTGAGATATCGCTTTTATCATCATCTGAAGCTATGGTTGTAACTGAATTGCTGCAATGTATTAGATGCTCAGGCATGTTGTTGACAAAATCGAGTTCTTCACCGCCGCATAGTAACATGTTCCGTTCGCTCTCGTTATCTTCAGCAGCATTTGGATCGCGGGAAGCATCTTCTGGAACATACTCAATGGAAGGCTCCTGATGAAGTACAAAGGATCGTAAATCAGTGCGGATACTGACATATGGTAACATGCACTTTACACACATGTCATCAATACAGAACCATGTAATTGAGTATGCACGCAAGGTGTATATAAAAACACGAGTAACCACTTCTTCATCATACTTGTAAGTATATATTATATTTCCATTCTTATCCTTGCTTTGATACTCAGTGCAGCGCCGGTCACAGCTGATGGTATTCCTAGGGTTATCGATGAACGGAAATCTAATTTGTTTTGAGAAGAGAGCAATAAATGAAGTCTTTAAGTCGTCAGCCATTATAAATTCAGAGCGTTTCTCTCATACGTATAACTAGATTGCCTATCGTCACCGCACTAAATTTTCCAGCTCTTAGTAACTACAACAGTGGACACAAGAATCGAAAATCTAATTTTACCAACAATGACTTACGATATTTTGTATTAGGTATAATATAAACAAGAACAGGAAAAAAATAAAAATAAAATGTTTAATAATTTTTGGTATACTGAAAACAGTTAAACGTAAAATTGTGTTAAATTTACGTATATACAATCTTTGTATGTGAATATTCTTTCGGAAAGCAAGTTTTATATCTGTGCACAATAAAACAAGAAGTGCCAAAGTGTCAATGACGGCAGAGTAGTGTCAGATCGCGCACAGTGAGGACACCAAAGGCAGTTCAAGCCGTAGCTGCAAGGATTCGGCGAAAACCCGTCAGTACTAAATCAGTGATGTTCAGAGAGATATCCATTTCGCGACCAACCATGTCACGAGTGCTCAATCTGGAGATGGGATTCAGCGCCTACAAAACATAGAGGTCATTACTCCCTCCCTGATTCATGCACTAGTTACGCCAGCAGAGCGTGGTGAAAGTCAAACGTTACGCCGGAAATGGTATAGGACAATTCTCTTTTCCGACGAGAAGCTGTTTACAGTTGAACAGTCCTTTAATGCTCAAAATGACCGTGTGTACGCATCATAATCTTGCCGAACGTGTTTGTACGGTTCAAAGGACTCATCACTCAGCATCAATCATGGTGGGGTAGAGTATGAGATTCAACAATAAAACATAGCTCAATTTTCGTGAGCAAGGAGTGAAGACAGCGGCTTCCGTGTACGTACCAAACTTGTGTTTAGTGTTTGAGGCCATTGTGAAACTACTGAGTACCACCTAGCCCAAAGTGTTTCAAAACTAGCAATGGATCTTCTAATAGTATTCTGCTCCGACTCACAAGGCACGGTCAACACAGGATTTGCTACGTGTCAACGTAACAAACTTCATCTCCACTTTAGATCGGCATCTAGCGGCTCGGATCTGAACCAGCTTGACTGCAACTGTGATTAGTGCTTCAACCAATTTCTTGCAAGAAGTGACACACTCATTTGGACTCCCTGAAAAACACTCTGGTCAAGGGAGCCCGCCACTTCCCCATTAACACTGTTTGCAATTACAATGACGAATAGCCCGCCAAACTCCACTCCTATATCAGGTTCAAGGAGGACATACTGAAAACTGATTCATGCTCTTAATGCTCCACACTCCATGCATCATCTTGCAAAAGGATACCGACATATCATCAACATTGTGTCAGTATTTCATTTCCAAACTTCTGACGGTACTTATGAAATAATTAGGCATACTAGGTGGTCCTTATTTTTTGATTTCCAAGCTTTTTGAGTATCTCCCCCTAAAACAATTTAGCTCAATTTAATAATTATAGATGGTGCCCTAAGAGACTTCAAGTTCTGAATGCATTTGCAGAATGCAATATGAGATAAACGCACCTTGTTAGTTTGGAACGGCTAGAGGGAGTAAAACTATATATTGGATAGGAGTAACGGAGGTAGATTCGTATCTACTATCATATAGTACCATCATGGTTGCAATCTTGAAGTCCACCATTTTGGTTTTAGATCCAAAATTTGTAATAGGAAGATGGTTATGGGATTATCGTTTTGAGGTTGTTCTGCACCACAAACACCATATGACGTTATTTCCAAATTATCTCTAAACTTCTGATTGTGATTTTCACAATATATGCGTACCAACTTTCACTAGTCTTTCCACACTTACACTGTACTTTCACCCAGGGCCGGCCTTAGGTGGTGCGGGGCCCGATTGGGAACATTTTGCGGGGCCCCACGTTTACAACTTTTTTGCACCAAGGTCTGTAGAACACACACACACACACACACACACATATATATATATATATATATATATATATATATATATATATATATATATATATATATATACAGGGTACGGTACGTAAAACCGGCCCTTAAAGTGAACACATAAAATGAAATGTAATGTATTGAATATGACTACTCACCTTCACAGCAGCCTTCACAGCAGGTGCTGAAAGTGTCCTCCGCCCACTTCACACATGTGAGCACGATTGAGGAGATTCATATATACCCTTGTCAGTTCTTGTGTTGTAATGCTATTGGTGACATCCTGGATCCTGGTCTTGAGTTCTTCAATTGTGTGTGGATTTGTTTCGTATACTCTTCCCTTTAACAGTTCCCATAAGTAAAAGTCACACGTGGACAAGTCTGGTGACCGAGGAGGCCACAAGCCTTTGCTGATTGTCCTCTCTGGGGTAAACATCTCATGAACAAGGGACAATGATGCAGCTGATGTGTGGCATGTTGCACCGTCCTGCTTAAAGTAACATAACTGACGCTCCTCTTCGGTCAAGTATATAAAAAACTCCTCCAGGATTCCCATATACACGTCACTGTTCACTGTCGTCTCAAAGAATATGGACCCATTAACGCGTGTGGCGGAAATGGCACACCAAACACCAATCTTCTCATCATGCAAGGGTACCTGGTGGATTGCGTGTGGATTTTCCGGTTGTTTTGGGAATTTACGTACCCAGACAGGTGGAACAATGCCTCGTCACTCATGATGAGCATTAGTGGATCCAAGAAACTACTGGCAACATTGCTCAACAGCCATGAACAGAAATGCACCCTCTTCTGTAGGTCAGGCTCCTTCAGTTCTTGCACAACAGTTATCCGGTACGGTTTTAACTTCAGTCCCCTTAAAACACGTCTGCAACTTCTCTCACTCGCATGAACCTGTTGACTCAATCTCCTGGTTGACTTTCGAGGACTTCTTGTCATTATCTCCTCCACCTGCATCTTTAGTTCAAGTGTTCAGACAGATGGTCGTCTGTTCCTGGGAGCATTTTGAACCGATCCTGTACGCCGCCATTTTTCAATCAATTCCTGAATGGTGCTTTTTGCTGGCACAGACCGTCCTGGAAATTTCTCCCGAAACAAATTCTTTGTTTTCACAAAAGATCCAGTGAGAATGAACCCTTCAACAATGGTAACATGCTCGGGTATCGAATACGGCATTATCACACACTGACACTCACCCGGCTTAACACAACGAGGCCTTTTTCTCAACTGGTTTCGACAAGTTTCACTGGCTGCGGCTGCACGTGACTGCTGCAGGTCACGTAAGTCGACCCGACCTCGACACGCCATCTCTTGGTAGGAAGGTAGATTATTTAAGTGTTGCCAAAAACACAATATACCAGAATATTACGACGGGCCGGTTTTACGTGCCGCACCCTGTATAATTGCTCTCCCTGCTGGTCTAGTTGTTATACCCATTTTCCTTTATAACGTTTTTCCATCTGCAAAATTTTCTGGTGAAAACGCACACCCTATTCATTGCTTATAGCATTTTTTTTTAAAGAAATAACTCAAGTGGAAATACAGACAGTGAATGATTTTAAAATACATGTGTCACCCGTGGGCCTCGCAATTTTTCAAGAAGGTTCTGTATCAATATTTCATAGTTTTCTTCTCTTACAAGTAAACTTATCGATGTCGAAATCTAGTTTCTTGACCAAACTTGGCAGAGAAGTGTGGAATATCAAGAAACGAATGTAAGCAAAACTTAAAGCACTTCCGTCCATAAAACGGCGGCAGTGGCCAAAAACCTGATTGTTCAGAATAAGCCATAACGATGTGTTTCAAGTTTAAATTTAATTTTATTTGTAAAACGAGTAAAGGGATGAAAAACAAAGACACATTAGCCGACACCGGGAGGAAGTAGCCATCTATTTGAGGGTGTGCGTATTATGGCCGCCATCTTGAAGTCGGCCATCTTGTATCTCACTCGACACTTTTTAATAGGAAGGGGGTCATGTAATATATCACATTACGTTAGAATTTTACGAGAAATAGAATGGTGAAGTCTATGTTTCCATAAGTTTATATTTGTAAGACATAACGAAATGCACATTGATATTAATTCCTTGGTTCAAAGATTTCTTAACAGCTTTTTGAAAAGAATTCAAGTCAGAGAATCCTAATGAGAACATCGTAGGTAGCTACTTATGAAAGGTATAATCAGCTTGAAATCGTTATCAACTGCAGACGAAATGAAATGGCGATGACATGACACAATCCTTAAGGAACTGATGGAAGATGGATGACATTTTCTATGGGATTAGTTGAGTTAGAAGACAAACCTTCATAATCAGCCACCTATTTAATACGCACTAGTATACATTCCGTTTTCCTGTCTTAATTTTTTTAAAAGGATACATTCACGGGATATTTCGCAGGAGAGGGCAAAGTTTGTCCTCATTTTTGGTATTTTTAATATAGCTATAATAAGAAAAAGGATATGCAAAGAAGTCGCACTGGCAAGGAAAGGTCACGAACTGGTCCGCTGAGATCCGAACGAGACAATTGTGTTTTAATTTGATATGCTATAACTAAACGAATCCCAAAGTTACACGTGCCACCGGTCGAGATATCGTGTAAAAGCTATTAGCTGGCCACCTGGCAGAATAATTTGAACCGGATCATTTGTTCGGAAACGGTTGAGTAGATGAAAAACTTGATGAACACGTATCCCATCCCTTTTCAAGAGCATACTTTTTGGGATAAAATAAAGTTTGCCCAGGGTCCACCGCAGGGTACCAAACGAGGTCCAACTCAAAAGTTTTGAATGGCAAGGGGGCTTAAGTAGCATATCATTTGAAAGCTGTTGCGAAATGAAAGATGGGTTAAGTTTCAACTCTTTACGACAATCCTATGCAAAATGGCATTGGGTTAAAATGTAAACAGATGCTTAATTAAAAAGTCCATGGCCATTCCTATAAATTGGAAACGGTGAGACAAATGTGAAACCAGGAAACCACATGTGGCATTATTTTCAAAGTACATAATTTAAAGTAAAAACGTTTTGTCCCTGGGCCCCCGCAGGGTCTCAGGTGGGATCTAACTCAAAGTTTTCAAAATGGCAAGGGGGTATAAGAGAACATCGTTTGAAAGCTGTTGTCAAATGAAAGAAGATGGAACAAGTCTCGACTCTCTACGATAACTCTGTGCAAAATGACAGACGGTCAAAATGTAAACACAAACCTACTTGAAAAGTCTATGGCCACCTTGAATCCAAGATGGCCACTTAACACCTATGTCGAAAGTATAGGTACTCCAAACTGCTGAAGCTAGGAAAACCAAATTTGGTATGAATGTTGATCAGTAAGCGTAGGTGATGCAAAGATATGAAATGTTCAAAAATGCGATATCTTGAGTTCAAAATTCCGCACTATGTATCACACGCATATCCAGCTCAAACCACTGGAGCTGGAGAAGTGAAATGTGGTATATACGTTTATTGTCAATAGTAGATATCAACAAAAAGTCAAAGACTTATCATTTGTGATCCAATAGGGCTACCATCGTGAAAAATGAGTTTGTATATAAATGCTGACAATTATGTTGCATCTGACAATCACAGCTAACAATTATGTTGCATGTTCATTCATTCAACCTGTTGAAATAAAGAAATCTACGGGTGACCCAACTGAAGTACAGATAAGTTGTTGCCACCAGGCGGCAACCCTAACCGCTGTAGCAGACTATTGGAAGCACCATAGAACGGAGACTATTATTTTTTTTTATTTACCATTTGTGATTTCTTATTTGTTATTCTGCTTTCATTTTCTATCCTGTTTTTATCATACATAAAGTAGTCCGTCATTGTGAACTCATCTTTCATTTCACAACAGCTTTCAAACGATGCGTTACTATATCCCCTTGCCTTCGAAACTTTTGAGTTGGACCCCACCTAGGACTGTGCGGGGGCCCTGGGACAAGACGTTTTTAGTTTAAGTTGTTGTATTTTGAAAATAATGCCGCACGTAGTTTCCTGGTTTCACATTTGTCTCACCGTTTCCGATTCATAGGGGTGCCCATGGACTTTTCAATTAAATTTTTGTTTACATTTTGATCCGATGCCATTTTGCATAGAATTGTTGTAGAGTCGAGACTTGCTCCACCTTTTTTCATTTCGCAGCGCTTTGAGATGATGTACTACTTAACTCCCCTTGCCATTTGCAACTTTTGAGTTAGACCCCGTCTGGGACCCTGCGGTGGACCCTGGGTCAAACTTTTTTTATCCCAAAAAGTGTGCCCTTGAAAATGATGGGATACGTATTCGCCGAGGTTTTTTCATCTACCCAACCGTTTCCGAACAAATGACCCAGTTCACATTATTCTGCCAGCTAATAGCTTTTACATTACAAAATATGTTCTAACTCACGATATCCCGACCTGTGACACGTATAACTTTGGAATTCGTCTCGCTATAACATATCAAATGAAAACACAAAACGGAGCCAGTTTGTGTCCTTCCCTTGTGAATCACATTTATTTGATATCATCTCTGTATTCACGTTAGTATCATAAGACATAATCAGTGAGAACACCAGGAACTTTCACTTAGTGGCGTGTTCAAAATAAAAGGGGGTGTTCACTCAGAATAATTATATACATCTTTACACAAACTTATAGAAAACAATATTTTTATGCCTAAGGTTGTGTGTAAGGAAATTTTTAGGAGTAATAGAGGTGTTGCGGATGTGCAGAATACTCCCTGGACATATCTATTTTTACAACAGAAGTTGTAAACGTATAAACTAAAGAAACTACTGCAGCATTAAATTCAGAAAATATGTACTTATACCCAGAAACTTGATACAAACTATTCATTTCCTTGTTAGGGAGAGGCCATACCCTCCTTTATGGAGTCCATGGATGTACCGGGGCAATATGTTGCTGTGTGTACTTGGCAACCGAAAGTAGCAGAACCATCTTAACGGTACCATAGCAATTTGGTTGGGGGCCCGCAAGCATTGGGGGCCCCGCGAGCAGTATGGCATGTATTAATTACATGTATTCGGAGCAAAATTTAGTTATAGAGACCACAACACACTTGTGTGCTCTGGGGCCTAATATGATGTTAAAACGGCAGTGGAGAGTACAGTAGATTAGACTGGACAGTAGAGTAGACGGCACTAGCGTGGGGCCCGATTTGGAGCAATCGGTCCAATCGGCTTAAGGCCGGCCCTGCTTTCACCTCATATAACTACATTCAAAATATAAGGTTGCTTGACGATTTAATGATATCATTTTTGGAATTTGGGAAGGCAGTCACAGGCACCTAGGACCTTCTTCTGCCAATTGGGAGCGGCACTGGCAACGGGAACGACAATAGCGGCCTGTGCAGCCCATTTGTTCAACCTTTGTTAGTATTACTGACGGACAATATGGAAAATGATTATGGAGGACAGCGCTGGACGCTGTGGTTTCTCTGCTATTACTTTTTTCTTATTTAAGAACCTTTTAAAATCACAATTGCTATTACTTTTTTCTTAGTTTGCTTTTCATTATCATACTTGTTTGTGAGACAAAAATATTTATTATTTCATACAAAAGAATAAAGTAAATAATTAAAGAAATAATAATAATAACCCAATGTTTCTCTGAGCTGCCGAAAAAAATGGGATACAAAACTTATAAACTGTGATAGATATTTTAATTTGTTTGACACTTTGATTCGGAAAAAAACAAAATCTAAACACAGACACACACACACACACACACACACACATATATATATATATAGATATATATATATATATATATATATACCGTGTCCGAGAATTATCTATACAACTTTACGACGTTATATTTAAACAAATTAAGGTGATATTTACATGCGGTTTGTTGCATTCAATGCAGAAAGTCTTAATTTTTTTTCTTTTACAGACGGTTTTGTGCATTCAATGCAGAAAGTCCTACAGGTTCTTCTTTTGTCTTTTACAGGTTAACAAACAATAAATGAAGATGTAGACACCACAAGAAAAAGCACAGTGTGTTGCCTGGTACATAGAAACGAAGTCGGAGATCCAGGTGCAGCGGAATGTAAGGACCAAGTATTCACGTGATCCTCCAACCAGAGCTACAATTAAAGCTTGGTATAAACAATTCATGGAAACGGGAAGTGTTCTGCAACAGAAAGAAGCTGGAAGACCAAGTACCAGTCAGGAAGATGTGGAAAGAGTGAAACAGGCCTTTGTGCGTAGTCCAACAAAATCTGTTCGCAAAGCGGCGAGAGAATTGAATATGCCCAGGGCTACGATTCATGATGTTCTTCATAAACGGCTGAAGCTGCACGCCTACAAGGTGCAACTCCTTCAGACCTTATTGCCAACCGACAAACCCAGACGAACTGACTTTGCTTGTTACATGCTGAACCGCATTGACCACGATAACCAGTTCCTGCAAAAGATTTGTTTCAGTGTCGAGGCAACATTCCATGTGTCTGGGAAGTTGAACAGACACAATGTTCGCATATGGGGATCCGAGAACCCTCATGTAACACGTGACATGGAGCGCGATAGCCCTAAGGTAAATGTCTGGTATGGGTTAATGCATAATCGCATTATTGGACCCTTCTTTTTCGCTGAAAATTTAATCACAGGTCAGGTCTATCTGGATTTGCTCCAGTTTTATGTGATTCCTCAGTTGGAGGATCTGCAACCAAACATTCTGTTTCAACACGATGGAGCTCCGCCACACTGGTCTTTAGAAGTTCGAGAATACCTGGATGAGGTGTTTCCCAATAGGTGGATTGGTCACGACGGTCCCATATCATGGCCTCCGCGGTCGCCGGATCTGACTCCACTGGACTTCTTCCTGTGGGGGTACCTTAAGGACATCGTCTTCGCTAAGTAGGTAGCAAACCTTGAACAGCTAAAGCAGCGTATCCTTGCTGCTTTTCAGACAGTAACTGATGATTTGCAGCAGCGCACATGGGCTGAAATTGATTTTTGTCTGGATGTGCTTCGTATCACACATGGTGCCCACGTAGAGGTGTACTGAACAGGTAAAAAAAAACTTTAAGACTTTCTGTATTGAATGCAAAAAACCGCATGTAAATATCACATTAACTTCTTTCAATATAACGTCGTAAAGTTGTATAGATAATTCTCAAACACCATGTATATATATATATATATATATATATATATATATATATATATATATATATATATATATATATATATATATATCTGCTTGAAAGCAGCTTATTTGCGGACTCGTAATTTATAGGTCTAAAAATAGTACGTCAGCATAATAAAAATCATAGTAAGTACATTGTATTGCGTAGAATTAACCAAAAAAGTAAAAGTCAACTAGTGTTTCTTTGCAAAATTGTATTATCAACTTAGAAAAACATGTCCCAAAATGGTCTATTTGCCGACTTTAAAAATCACAAAGAATAGGGTTTTATTTTTAGAATATTGATCTTTGATAGGTATTAAAGAGCTGAAAGGAACAATTTAATCTTTATCAACTATATTATCAACCTTCAAATAAAAAATTTTGCATTTTTGGGGCAAAAAAGTCCATGTGTTAGTCAAGAATGATGTTCGGTCATCAGAGAAAAAAGTGAAAAAAATTGAATTTTTACAATTTCTGATATTAACTGTTGTGTGTATCTATAATAGTTTAATGTAGTGTTATTTTCTATTAAAATAAGTTTTCCCTCCTAATTGAGTGTTTAATATGAAAATATTTATTATAAACCAGAAAAAGTGGTCTATATGCGGAAAAAAGAACCAGATTTCGCCAAAAACCGGAATAATCATATTCTCCGTAAATGTTTAAGGAAAATAAGGTTTGAAACATATTTCCCTTTAGGATGAGATTGTACATGACAATTTTTACTTCAATATTTTCATTAAGATACTTACTAATCCACATACAATAATTGAAGCTGCTTGTTGTCTATTTGTAATTCATTTTCACGGAGTATTAAACAAAATATCCATTGTCTTTCGAACATTACGCTGTCAGTGAACATATGTACAGATTCTTGCGACTCTTGCAAACACTCTAAGAGTATTTTGAGAACTGAACAAATAAGTCATGTGTAATCCTGTTTATTTAACAAGACTGGGCATTATCAAAACAATTTAGTCAGAGACAATGACGACTTCAGCTTTGATTTCTTCGGTGGCAGTCGAAGTGGCAGAAAGTTTTTTAGACAATGTTTCTTTTTCTTTCTATAATATTTTATCTACATTACAGTAGAACTTGCCTAGTGAAGAGTGACAACGACAGGTGGTTGCCCGTCGTCCTTGACCTTTCTTGCGTCATGACTGGTGAGAAATGGGTTGAATTTAAGGGATCCACTTGTAGCCTCCAATTGAAGAATGCTATTATGTAATTTTGGTTCATGAACCGCTGCGAAAGTATTTCTATATGAATGGATAACAGTTTGAGGCGTGATGTTGAAAACTCTACACCGTCTTCAAATTCTGAAGTTTAAAGAACATTTTAGAAGTTTCCAAATGTTGATCTTCTTTCAGACAACCAAGTGTGATCACAGTAAGTGAGAGTGGAACACTGACATTTTAAGAAGTCGAGAGAAAATAAAAGTGAACCTATTGATAAAAAAAAACTTTATTGTTTGAACACTGCGTAATGTATATAAGAACACTTTCTAATCTGAGCTGTATCAAAGTTTTGGGAGCTATGAAACCCAGAACAATTAACGAATTATAATACTTGTAAACAGAGAATACGTTTTTGGGAAATACATTTAAGGATATTTATCATAGTCCCAGAGAAAAAGAGTCAAGGGGGAGGGATAAGCATCTCTAGTAGAAACTATCACCCATTGACATTTAACTAGCTGAAAACATAATAAGTTTCGAACCTAAAATATAACATTCACAAGAGGTAAAAACTAATTAATAAGCTGGTTTTATTAAGCATTCACGTGAGAAAAAAACTGAACTTATGATTACAAAATTACAAGTCTCTTCAATGTGTAGGTACTTGATTAATGTTTTTAACAAAGTTTAAATAAATTAAGGTGAAAAGGAGGTTTCCATTAGCACAATGGATAATTAGGACAAGCAGCTGGATTAACTCCTGCTGGATATCTTGCAGCAGCAGCATTCACACTGTTATAATTTCCTCCGAGACCAACTCCTCCAAAGTTACCCGCTGTTCCTGAAGTGTATGGAGAATATCCACCGTAGCTAGGGGATCCAATGGTAACAGGAACAGTAGAATAAGATTGGACTCTTCTGTAGTTGATTGCTTCTTGTGGAGTGGGCCCACAGAAAGGGTAGTTAGGACATTGCGCTGCAGAAAGTCCAGCTGGAATTCGAGCAGGGGATTGACCAGAAACCAGGACAAGACAGACACTGAATACCACCTGCATGAAATATTTAGGAAAGAGTTGAATCATTCGTACTGCTTGCGTTACTATGAGAGAATTTAACCTAAAATATGCTTGTAATTGCGAATGTACACCATAAATGAAAATATTAGCTCATCCTGGTGTTTGTTTGTAATAATCTTAAAACAAATATTTTATAAGATGCTTGATAAGCATTTAGATTTTGCAACCTTAGGTGACTCCTACAATGAAGAAATACAATTCCAATGTCTTGTAGCGTTATTGTGTAAATTATTATTCATAAAGATCTTAAATGCTGAGGTAGATGAAATATTTCAATATGAGAGACATAAGTAAAACTCTAAAAGTTAATGTTTTGTATATACACACATCAGATACTTATAAACTAGAAATCACTCAGGTAAGCCAAAAGTAAAATTGTATGTACAATGCTTGTGGGATAGAGGTGCATGAGGTTAATTATCATATATTCCTTCAGAAACTGGATCAAAGTGCAAAGTGTTCCTCGTAGGAAAGTATCTAAGCAAAGTATGGGCCCTCGATTTATACGGAAATCTGTTGTTAGATACTACCCAAATCTATTGTTTTGTATCCCACCTGAAGAAGTAAATTCTGTCTCGAATAGCCTAGAATGGATGTTTGAATTGAACCAATTAATAGATATAGTCTTATAAGACTGGCGGACTTTTAATATGTGGAAGTGGACGCTTTTAGCAAACATTCTTCACAGGAATACCAATTGGTTTCAACACATCTTGCGAAGAAATTTTCTTATTCTTAGGGCATAGATGGGAAGATGGAGGGAAAAGAAGGAGCACGAAGAAGAAGCAAAAAACAGATTGATGATCTGAAAAGTAGAAGAAAATTTTGGGAATTAAAAGAATAAGGTAAAAATCAAGAAACGACGAAGAAGTCTTTCCAGACCTGAACGTAATGAAGAAAGAAAAAAAAAAGACAATAGTACCATAACCTTTCGACAGGCAAAATACTCAATAATAATAACGCGTGCTTCCAGGAAACCAAAATTCTTAAAAACTACTTGACAGATCACCATCAATTTTGACTAGAATCTAGAGTGTCACGTCTTGTCAATTCTTGAGCCGGTCACGCCCCGTCAGTTCTCGTTTGAATCCATTTTTGAGATGCGTGATTCCGAATAGGCCTACAGCACGGAAGTGTTGACCAGCGCAATTATGTTATATATCGTAAAGTGTAGCTGTGTAGCTATTTATTCTGAAAGACTATGTGGCCATTAATCACACATACCGAACACTAAGAGCATGTTACGTACATAGCATAAAATTGCATTTCCTTAATATTGTTCGTCTAATTATTTTTTTATTTTATATAGAAATTCAATTCTCTTCAATAATTTACTTCTATTCACTTCATTCGAAAACTTTCATTACATTAAACGGCGTAATTATTTTCATTTTATTTATTCATTTCATATAGTTTATTTATATGTAATGATTATAAATTTCTTAGTATTGCTTTATTTATATACTAGCTGAATATACCCATTTTTTCGTATAGGGGCTGTATTTTGAAGTCAACGCCTGTGGAAGTTTTACCATTGGTCTCAGCGACCGCAAAACTATGAATTCGAAACTAATATCGGTAATTTTCTACTACTTTCATATGTCCCGTAAATGCCCCCCCCCCCTGAGACCACTCGGATTCAAATTTTGTAAAAAGCGCTTCCCCTTGGTCTGGGACCAACGTATCCGTGACCAAAATTTGGTAAGTCTCAGTTCGGAATTTAAAAAGAATTTAAAAAGAAAACGCTTCGTCTTGATCGGTTCGAAATTTAAAAAGAAAACGCTTCGTCTTGATCTGGGGTCTGGACCAGAGTACCCGTGACCAAATTTTGGTAACTCTCAGTCCACTCGTCTGGTCCTCAGGTCGCACACAGACAGACAGACAGAGACACACACAAACAAGAACAAACTCTTTATTTTTTATATTAGATACGATCACTCATGACTAAGTTCTTTGCAAATTCTGTGTGAATACATGTAAACTACTACATGTTCATATACATACTTTGGTAGTGCACAAAAATATGTAAAGTGAAACTGAAAACTAACAGTTTTCGTTTAAAACAGTGCTTGCTATTTAAACTTTAAAGATATCACTATGTAAGCTATCATTAATTCGTGGTACTCCTGACTTATCTAATACTATGATGCCTTACAGATGCTGTCATGGCATAAATATGAATTGTTACCGACATATATTTGAATTTGAATAACAGAAATTTTCTTTTGGTTTCAAATTTTAGTTAATTTAAAGTGCAATATATATTGACGCTAATTTTGTTACGAGGTATCAGCCCCTGAGTTTGTTGATTCAGAACTCCATTCGCACACTAATGTAATAGCTTCCTAAAATATCAATTTCAAATTAGAACTAAGCTAACGTATATTATTTGAATATAGTCTTTATAGCAATAGTTTGTGGATTATTTCTAGTAGAATCTGTGTCCTAATGCATTAGAATGATTTTGTATAGCCCACTCCGCCCATTGATTTTTAACGAATCATAGTGATTCTAACGATTCATACTAGTTCATAACGAATCAGAATCGCATGTTATAAAGATTTAAGATGTAAATCTTGTGGTAAGGAAGCTTTAGTATAAGTAGTAGTAGTAGTAGTAGTAGCTGTAGCAGTAGTATTAGAAGTAGTAGTAGTAGTTAGTAGCAATAGTAGTAGTAGTAGTTAGTAGCAATAGTAGTAGTAGTAATAGGAACGGGTTAGAAGTCCCGCAGGGGTTAGTTGGGTTCTGTTGTCGATATAAGTAGTAATAGTAGTAGTAGTAGTAGTAGTAGTAGTAGGAACGGGTTAGAAGTCCCACAGGGGTTGGTTGGGTTCTGTTCTCGATATAAGTAGTAGTGGTAGTAGCAGTATCACTAGTAGTAGTAGCGACTCTTCCAGTTCCAGGACAAAGAACTGGAGGGAGCGGGCTATACACAAGCCCATTAGAATAACGATGATTAATAATGGTTTTTTTTTAGAAAGCTTATTAAAAAAAAACAGAACTTCGAAATAGAATATTTCATTGTTCTCCTGTTTTAGAATTATTTCAAAATCCTTACTGTTCAGACCAAACTTCCAAGTTGGCTCTATACTTGCATATACTATATACCGGTGCAGGTTCATTATAGTACCGTATACATAGCATTAGCTTATACAATAAGGAACAAATTAACAAACAATTACGAAGACTATATTGCCAGTTATAGCAGAGCATTACAAGTGTCATAAGTAAAGAATCTAGTTTGTTTATCTACGTAATATTCAAACCAGTAGTGATATAAATCAACAATTTCCAGCAAAAACACTAATAGCTAAATAGTAAGAAGTTGTTCCCTACAAACAAATATAAGAATACATTTCATAACCCTCCTTAACTCTCTGCTAAACTTGAAGTTATAGAACTCCACTACCAATTTAGCTTTCAATATTCATCTACACACAGGAAAAACGATACATGATAACAAAGAGGCGGTTCTTTGAATCAATTGTGCGTCTTCTCCGTTTAACCCTTCTCCGGGCGAGACATTTTTGTAACGTAGACGGGCAACCGGGACCTGTCAGGCAAAATACATATTTTAAGTGCAGAACACTCAAAATTCAATGTCTATTGTCACATACATTTCCGACTAAAGGTTACAATAGCCACGTGTTCAATATATAATTGTGTGACCATTTGATATAGTATTTCACAGGAATTGCACTAAAGATATACGAGGCCTCTTAGGCCCCGGTTGCCCGGTTACGTCAGGAAAAGCTTTTCAACTTTTTAAAAAATCATCCATTAGCTTTAGCAACTCGATATATTTATGATTTTAACTTCGACTAAGGATAGAAAAATCTAGAATTTTATGTCATCGAAATATGTGTGGTTATTGAGAAATTCAAAAATATATTAAGTTACTGGGCCTGGGAGGCCCCGGTTGCCCCGATAAGGGTTAACGAATAGGTAGCATCTTCTCTCTCGACCCTCTATTCGAGCTGAAAGTGGCAGATATTAACCACTTCCACTTTTAAAGATGATCGCTACAGACTAGAAGCTTTAATAACTAGGAAGAAGGAATTCCCTGCAATCAATTATCCCAAGATTATATTTCATCTCGACCATAATCTCTGGGAAATCATAGAAATGTACCACCACTTCCAATTGGATATTAATTGAGAAAACAATACACGACACAAACCAAATTCCTTCAAGTAATGTACACTTGACGCTACTGCTTGCTTTTAACATTGCCATATGTGTGTTATGTATGTAACCTATTCAATCTTTGTTTTATTTATTAGTACTGTTTGCTTTTAACATTGCCATATGTGTGTTATGTATATAAACTATTCAATCTTTGTTTTATTTATTAGTAATCTCCAAAACCATTTCAAATTCATTCTAGAGTATTGTTAACTCGGCTATTACTATTTTATATATGCGTATTTAAATAAGAATACTTATAAAGAGGAAGTAAATCTAATTCGTCGTAGATGAAAATCACAGAAAAGAAAGGATGGCAATTCACTATTGTTCCTTTGGAATTTCATCTTAGTATGAACGTTTAAAATACTCAAACACTTTGCTAAAAATCAACTTACCAACTTCATCATGGTATACAAGACAGATGTTTCCTTTTTCTCCGCTAAATGTACAGAAAAACTCCAACTTAAGTGATGCTTCGAAACACATGTTTAGGCTTTATATATCTCCCTTACGGGATGTTGATTACATTATTAAAATTTCCTTCGTACATATTAGGTAGTCCATTTAGTTTTCTCAGGAGGAAGGAAAGTGAAATTATTAAATACTTCTTTAAATATCATGTTAGAACTAAAATTATTTCATCATCTGTGATTTTTAAATGCTTTATCAGAAACCCTGTTCTCTTAAGAAACTCACGTCTCGAAAAGGAAAAGCAAATTCTTTCAGAAATAGTATAAATGCCTTAAATATTATGAAGGACACAGTCTTAATTGAAGTAAAGTTAAATCATAACTCCATGGCATCTTACGTAAACAAGCAATTAAATATATTTAGTTTTAGAGATATTTTTATTATTATTGCAACTACATTAGTACGTAAAATTGTACGAATTGATACACTAAAACTTCAGAAAATGTTTGTCAGTTTATATCAGACAATTTTTTTTTATAGGGATGGGCACGAGGGAATATTCCCTGGGAATATTCCCGGGAAGATTCCCAAAATGGGAATTTATCCGGGAATTTATGCTCAATCAGAAAGAAACTTGCATTCTATTACTATATTATGATTTCAAATTTGAATTAATTTTTATATCATAGCATATTATTACTGTTGTCCGCAGAGGATTCTTTAAAATGTATATTCTGAACGGTACTATGTTACTTTATTAACACTTTATTATATTTAGAGAGTACGCATAAATGTATATTTATTTATAATATGTTCTATCCATTAAATATGTGTGAAAAATTATATAGTAGATTATATAGTAACAGTTTAAATTTATATGTAAGTGGATTTGCTCAACTTGACTCTATTACTGATATTAGGAACACATTAAATTTATAAATGTTATGAAGCAATTAGATTGGGTAAATGCTAGAAGATACATGTCTCACCAATTTATCAACATTTGCGCATACATATTTATGTTCACAAAATTTGCAAGATACTTACTTATCTTTATATTTTAGCACATAACATTGCCATACACGACCTTTCATTCTACCTATTCCTCGTAATTCCATACGTTAACATGTAAAAGAAGTCCAAGTATTTCTTCAGAAATTCGAGTCAGAGAGAGGACACATACCGACGTCTATTACTAATGGTGATTCAGGGTTTATTAATAATACTTCATCTCTATGTCTACATAATTCTAAATTACTTTACAAAATGGTTCCTTTTCATCATTTGTAAATTAGTACTTTGCTAATTTTGTCTGTTCTTTAGCATTGGGGGCCAGCTTTTGCACCTACTTTTTTGCGATATTCTATTCCGATGCGATTGTTTTATAGTTTCATACGATAAATTACGTTGCCAACATTAAATTCAGACAGAATTGCAGAGCGAGCGTTAGCGAATGAAGGCGGGTTAGAACCCGTACGCAAAGTTGTTTTCTATATTCGTTACCAATATTTCACTTTCGTTTTTCACATAAATCACTTCCACTTACCTTTCCGTTTTGTATAAATCCCCATCTGCCCTAAACAAAATGTGTTCGATACTTTCTTGACTACTTGAACATCACTATCAACTCATTTCTTCCATAAATCATCCTACTTTTTGCTAGTTTTGGCCCCTCAATACTATACAATTACCTTACTTTTTAGTGCAAATGGAAATGGAACTTAAAAAATAATATTATTAGTTATATAAAATACCGTCAAATATTTTTAAATGTTTTAACCTCCAAACTCTTTAAAACCTGGAAGAAATCATAATATATTAAAATAAAGTAATTAGTCATATGGTTCTTATAATTTGGAAGATAAAGTAAAGAAATGGAAATAAATTCCTTCCCGGGAATTTATAGGCCAGGGAAAAAACCCGGGAATATTCCCATTTTTAAATTCCTTCCCACCGGGAATATTCCCACTGCCCATCACTAGGCACGAGTCGAGTTTGATAAATGGCTCCCTCGTTCAGCTCGTTTTAAGTCATGTAAGCTGTCATGAGAAATGTAAGCAGTAATGTGAAATACTGTTAGTGTTGCTCACGAGAGGGGACACTGTTCGCATTTCGTCTCGTCTCGATAAGGAGACGACAAGAGATTTTTATAACGAGCTTAGTTCGGCTCGGTTACAACTGAGCAGATGACTCGAGCCGTCTCCCTTGGGGTGAGCTATCGGCTCGAGCCGGCTCGGTTTGGATGAGCCATCTTCTCGATTCGGCTGAACTTAGCTGAGGGCTCGAGTTGGCTTGGTTGGGTGAACTGTTGGTTCGGCTGACTTCTCGGTTCGGCTCGTTAGTAAATGAGCTGTAAGCCGAGCTGCTCGAGCCGATGCCAATTCTAAACTCGGGTCGAACAGTTTTTAACATGTTTGGCCGGTAAACCTATAAGTTTTAACAATTTTTGGCTCGAGCCTGTATACTGTCTCCTCGGGAACTCAAACCCAGCACCTTGTGAAAGATCTCCTTGTCTTCTAGACCTCACGACTACCGAGGTCAGCAGTCAACTAATTTTTAGTATTCAGATACAAATCGTTTATCTTTCACGTTTACCCACACGGTGTTGTTATAATAATAATAATAATAATAATAATAATAATAATAATAATAATAATAATAATAATAATAATAATAATAATAATAATAATAATAATAATAATAATAATAAAGTAATAGGATCATTGATGGTAATTATATTCCTTACACTTGATAAGGATAATTGAAGAGAGTACTTGCAACCACAGACAGGATTTGGCTCGTTTTGGCTCGACTCGACTCGAAACTCGACCCAAATTCGAGTCAAGTTGGAGAAAATTTTTCGAGTCGAGTTCTCGAGTCGAGCTCAAAGATATCTATTTCGAGTCGAGTGGAGTTTCAAAGAAAACTCGCTCGAACTTCCTCGTGCACATCCCTACTTTTTAAAAAATTGAATTTGATTATTTTCTTCCTGTTCACGTTTTATGAATGATCATCTTGAATAAGTATCTATAATTCGTCAGTACTAGCGAAGAATAAGGGATGGGAATAATACTCCCCCTGTTGTACTACAATATGTTGTATGAAAACTTCCGTTAAGAATTATTCGATTTTGTCACAATATGACGAGACTTTCATACAGTTCAAACTACTTGAAGTTGAGGACAATCGATAATGAAGACTCAATCCTCCCACACTTTATAGTATCTATGTCTATGTAATATAATAACTTAATAAAATAGGCTATCATTCGACTGTTTTATTCTGAGGATTGCCAATCGTCTCTACTACTTGAAATACTAATTGAGCAATAAAAAATGAGTTGATTCCCGGAACTCCACGATTTCCACGATTATAAATAAAATATACCTACACTGAGAAAATTCCGTTCTCCGGACAGCGGTATATTGTACGAATAAACGGGATCCTCTTGCTTACTACAAAAATCAGTATGGAACATACGTTATCCATATGCTGCATACGCACTACCCTTAAATGTTACATCATGCAGTTGCAGGATGTCTGACATCTAACCAGGGCCGTTTTTCACCTCTCCAGCGCCCAAGGCACTTCAAATTGTTACGCCCCCACTATTTCCAGAGCACCCCTCTGTCTTAGTTATTACCTTTCTAGTTTTGGTTCGCTATTAATACATTGAAGTCATCAAAAGTATAATTGTTGTTTTCTTTCTCTTTCTTTCTTTCTTTCTTTCTTTTTTTCTTTCTTTTTTTTTATTCTTTCATCATGTCGATGTTCAGTTTATCATATTTTGTGACAAGCTACTAGTTTTAATTGGACGGAGGTTGCATTTAAGCATAGGTTTTCCGCAAATTATTATTATCAAAAAGTGCACAAGGAATCATTTCCACAGCCTCGGCTTTTGTCTGCTAATAGCAGTAAACACATTTTTTTCTAATTGTTTGCACACCCAGTTATCCTCAGACAACTGTCCTTAAGTATTCTTATTTATCAAGTAACATAAATCTGTATTTTCTATTAACAAAAGTAAAATTACACGTATTACATTTTCATTAGCCACGAGATCTAGTTTGTTTGTAACCAGGTAGCTCAACCGGAACGGAAGTGACGTTTTCTGCACCAGCGTATTTTATTTTATATTTTTTTGCCCTCTAAATTCTTGCGCCCTCAAAAGTTTTCCAGCCTAGGCACATGCTTAATCGAAAAACCGGCCCTGCATCTAACAGTTTTCCGTATATATCGTGCATATAGGATCTACTTATGTTATATTCCTAAGCTATATGTTATATACGTCCATTTGCATATGAGATCCTGACTTGCTATATTGTTTCATACGAAAAGTACGTATAGATGGAACATTTATACGAAAAGTATTATGAAACGTAAGTTTTCAGTTATACCTCCGCTGTACGTTAAGTCCAAAAACTACAGGAATTACGCATGTAACCTACCTTTTTAAGTACCCCACCTACAATTATTTCCTCAGTGTATTCCCCTAACTTCAGTAAAAGTACTTCGACTCTTATGAAGTATCGTGGGACCTATTTAGAACAGATTTTAGCATCGTACCAAAAGTTTGTCTAAAGCCTGTTATAGACAAACAAATATTCCATCATCGTATCAAATATTTCATCAAAGTGGAATTTGAACGCGTACGATACCAAGTTGTATGCAACTTTTGGGTTGGTTACAATAGTTGATACAACTGTTCTAAATTAGAACTTGTTCTATTTCTATCCAACGTTGTATAAAAAAAAAGAAAAAAAAACGAAAATCGCTATGCGGTGGCACTAAAATCGAGTATTATGTGGACAGGGAATTCAGTTGACATTCTTTTGATGCATACTAGCAGTAATCTGTTTTGTATAACTATAAAATTAAAGAATATTAAGGCAAAGTACCACAGGTGACTTCCCAAAATTGGCGTAGATTGAGAATATTCCGTAAAATTTTAAAACTACAAACATTTTCTTTCAATTTTCTTGATTTAAATGATATCTTAAGACGTTCTGACTTTGGCTTATGCTCAGATTATTGCGTACAGATTGACAATTGCCTGCATATGATGCGTCTGGAATGATCTTGTGCTATCTTATTATATGTAGTTATTTCTTCATGAAATTAATTTGTAATGCGTTAAAACTTGTTTCTCAGGATATGAGTTGCATTCATGAATGCAGATTCACTTTACGAGGACTTTCTTTAAGGTATAAACACGTATCGGACGAATATCATTTAAAAAGAGACTGCAGATAAAGCAACTTACGATAGATGGCCATTAAAGCGAGGATGATATTTAACCACGAGTTAGCATAGGGTTGGGTTCGCAGGAGGTAGAGGCATCAATGACTGAAGGTGAGAGCGAAAATGAGGATAGTGCGAAAAACAATGATGTTGCATAAAATCACATAGGGCAGAGTGTGTAATATTTTCGCATTTCTAAATATAAATTAGTAGTTTCCCACACACTGAAAAATTCCTCTGGAATTTAATATCCTACAGAATCCTCATTAATATACACTCTTTCATTTTAACTGTAAAAGCTAACATTTTTATTACTGACTATTTATTCTTAATCAGTGCCCCAAAGCTACAAAAGTTACTCAAAAATTAACTAAATTTGACGAAATTTAAGCATCGGAGCAATGAATAGAATATAGATTCATACGTATTTACTGAACAAGAAAGGAAGCATGAAAATAAGATTTATTTGGAAATAGCAATAAAGAAGGGAAATGAGACAGAAGGAACTGTGAATAGTCATTCCATTCATTTCTACAACCTTATTCATTATGGTTACACCAGCAGGTGCTACCATAAAACTTCATAGATACGTTTAAGTAACCTAACAATTGAATCAAGAAATATAAACAAATGAGCAAGTATATTCATCTTTATATTTGATCGTTTATAATGGTTGCGAAAGTTTTAGCCAACTTATGGGACCAAATTACCATCAAAGAAAAGTTTGATACAATATTTGATGGAAAAGTATGTCGATGTATAATAGGCTTAAACCATGATGCTAACTTCCGAGTTTAGAAAACGTTAGTGAAGTTAAGAACAATTTTTATCGAAAAAAAAAAAAGCCACCCACAATTTTCCTGCAGGAATTCCGAAGAACATTTAGCAGAAATCAGGGTAAGAGTTATGTTGTTCTTCGAACTTAATACGATCCTAGAAACAACTCTACATAGGGCACGTGCGTTTTGTTGGAATTGAGATTCCAGTCCCGAGTTGAGTCAAAGGTAATTTTCTCGAGTCGAGTTCGAGTTCGAGAAATGGCTCGCTCGTTCATCTCGTTTTGAAATCATGGTCTCATTAGACTGGAAAGCGAAAGCCATGAGAGATGTAAACAGTAATGTGGAATATTTTTAAGTGTTGCTCATGAGAAGAGGCAATCTTCATATCTCGTCTCGTCTTGATAACGAAACGACAATAGATTTTTATACCGAGACAACGATCAAGGCTGAGACCTGCACGGTCGAAATTTTGACCCCAAGCAGAAGCCAAACCCAGGTAATGATTTGAACTGGCTCGTCTCGATTCAAATGAGCAAACAGCTCGAACCGACTCGGCTTGGATGAGCTATCGACTCGGCTCAATTAAGCCGATGACTTGAGCCGACTAGGTGGACTGAGCTGTTGATTCGGCTCGCTTCTCGGTTCGACTCGATAGTTAATGAGCTGTGAGGCGATCCCGCTCGAGCCATTGACAACCTTAAACCCGAGCCTAGCAGTTTTGAACATGTTTGGACAGCGCTCTATACCTCTTAACAAGTTTTGGCTCGAGCCCGAATACTTGCTCCTTCAGAACTCAAACCTAGAACTTCGTAAACGATCTCCTTGTCTTCTGAAGACTTCAACGACTGATGTCGCCAGTCAATTAATTTTTAGTATTCAGATACAAACTGCCTATCTTTCAAATTTATATGCAGTATTCCTATAATAATAATAATAAATAATAATAATAATAATAATAATAATAATAATATGTAGTATCATTGATGATAATTATATTGTCTATGTAGAATACTTAAAGACAGTACTTGAAACTAAACACAGGATTTGGCTCGTTTTGGCTCGACTCGAAACGCGGACAGAATTCATGCCCAGACAGCATAATGCACGTACAGCATCCGTATAGTACATGTACAATTGCACGGATGCAACATGTGCATCATCTGTATAAATGCACACCTGTACATGTGATGCACATATACGCCACAGATCCTATTCAACATCTTCACGTGCACAGAACATGTGCAATGCACACGCACACGTCCTGCACAAGTGATTTACACCTACCGCACAGGTGATTTACAAGTAGCACGTATTCGATTTACATGTAGGACAGTGGTGATTTACACGTAGCACACAGGTGATTTACATGTAGCACACAGGTGATTTACACGCAGTAACCAGGTGATTTACATGCAGGACAGAGATTATTTACACGTAACACACAGGTGATTTACACGCAGTACCCAGGTGATTTACATGTAGGACAGAGGTGATTTACACGTAGCACATAGGTGATTTACACGCAGTACCCAGATGATTTACATGTAGGACAGAGATGATTTACACGTAACACACAGGTGATTTACATGTAGGACAGAGGTGATTTACACGCAGTACCCAGATGATTTACATGTACGATAGAGGTGATTTACATGTAGGACAGAGATGATTTACACACAGTACCCAGATGATTTACTTGTAGAGCACAGGTGATTTCCTCGTAGTATAGAGGTGATGCAAAAGCATATTCGAGATGCAACGAAAAAAAAAAGAGTTTATATATTTGGTGTCTTACGCAGTAACACTCTCTATAAGAGCAAAGACATCACCTTCAAAGTATATCACAAGCAACTAATAATTGTCAGTGAGAATTTTAGTATTGGAGTTTATTATTTGCAACGAGCAAAGCTTTAGGTAGTATCTTTGAAATGTTTGCCAAGTAACAAATAACGCAACATATTCTGCTGTAATCGGTCACGAAAATAATTTTGTAAAGCTATGAACTGTCTGACAGTAGTTACTTTAGTACAATGTTGCCACCTGTTGATCTTGTATCCTAGCTCAGTGGACGTTATGGAGTTTTTACAATCATTCAGCTGTTATTCGTCAAAAAGTCTCTATAACACCGCCTGGAGGAAAAACGACAGCTACCAAAAATGGAGTTTATATTGTTGATGAGAATGAGAATAAAAGAATGAAAGTAAAAGTATATACTTGCACGGTATTATGGACGTCAGTAGCCGTGTAAATGCCCATGTGCACACAACGGCTTAAGCACTGGTAATTTAAATGTGCTTCATCCACGCAGATGCAAATGTGCACATACACGGCTCAAGCATGGGTTATGTATGTGCGCTGCATCCATGCAAATGCACATGTGTATATAACGGCTTAAGCACGGGTTATATAAATGTGTGCTTCATCCATGCAAATGCACATGTGCACATAACGGCTTAAGCACGGGTTACGTACGTGCGCTGCATCCATGAAAATGCACATGTGTACATAACGGCTTAACCACGGGTTATGTAAATGTGTGCTTCATCCATGCAAATGCACATGTGCACATAACGGCTTAAGTACGGGTTCTGTACGTGCGCTGCATCCACGCAAATGCACATGTGTACATAACGGCTTAAGCACGGGTGACGTACGTGCGCTGCATCCACACAAATGCACATGGGTATATAACGGCTACAGCACGAGTTATATAAATGTGTGCTTCATTCATGCAAATGCACATATGTACATAACGGCTTAAGCACGGGCTCTGTACGTGTGCTTCATCCACGCAAATGCACATGCGCATGTAACGGCTTAAGCACGGGTTATGTAAATGTGTACTTTATCCATGCAAATGCACATGTGCACATGCACGACTTAGTCACTGGTTATGTACGTGTGCATAACCCACGTAAATGCACATGTGCACATACACGGGTTATGTATGTGTGCTTTATCCACGCAAATTCACGTGTACGGCTTATGCACGGGTTATGTATGTGTTCATCATCCACACAGATGCACATGTGAACATGTACGGCTTATGCATGGATAGTGCACATGTGTCGATACACGTACGTGTTGTCTGGGAGCCGTTTTGAAATTTCTCGAGTCGAGCTCAAAGATGTCTGTTTCTAGTCAAGTCGAGTTTAAATGAAAACTCACTAATGCCCATACCTAATAAAAATGCCGCCAAGTTATCTCCTTGTTTCAGGCCATTCTCGAAGTGAAAGTTAATGGACAAGAATTTCCTACTCGTACTTTACGTTAGGATTTATTTAAACACATCTTAATTAATCTAACTAGCTTTTTCGGTGTATCGCAAATTCTGTAAGAACGCTGTACAATGTTTCTCTCCTAGCGGAGTCGTAGACATTTCTAAAATTAATAATAATTGATGTACCAATATTTTTTCCCGAGTATTTGTCAAGTGATAAATATCTGGTCGATACTTGATCGATTTTACCTATATCCATACTGATAATCTTTCATCGGCATATGGGATCAATCTTTCTAATATAATGTTTGAGAGGAATTTATAGAATATAAACACAAGAGAAATGCCTCGACAATTATTATAATTAGTTTTCTCGCCTTTTTTGTAGATTAGAAAAATGATTCTTTCTATTGTTCTGGCAACTCCTCCTTGTTCCAGATAAGCATAATGCGTTTGTGTATGTTGTTGCACATTTTTTCTCTTCTAGCTAAATTAACTCAGCCGGAATTTCGTCTACACCTGGAGATTTATGTTTCTTTAATTTCTTTATAGCGATTTCTATTTCGGTTATGTTCTGGAATATACGGTTCTGCTGTGTGCATTTTCCTTTCTTCACGAACATTAGTAATTGGCTGCGAGTTAACCCTCCCGTTACCAAGGTTTTTACACCTTTATTTTACCAAGCGGGATATTTTGACTAGCCCAATAAAATTTTGTGATTTCGTGTAAAATTTGTCTTTACATTCTGTTATTTTCAATTAATAGCTTTATTTAACAGTGAAATATAGTGCTATAAATTACTAAAAATATTTAAACTGATCAAAGATGTAAAGTACAATAAATTTTATATTATTCACAAGAGCAATTCAGTGTTGGACACCTGTAAAATAAAACAAATGTATACATTTTGGTTGTCGTTGCAGTAAACTACTACTTAGTTTCAAAATAAGAAATAACATTTTTGAAGTGTTCTTTCAGGTACAGTTTTCACAACATAACTTGACATGACATGCATTTTGACATGAAGCAGAAAAGAAAGGTTGTCGAAAAGCTACGTTACCTCTCCACAGATCTGAAGCGCTTGTGGGACGCCGTAAGCTCGACCAGTCATATTAAGAATTGCTAATACAGCATACAAAGCAGTTGTATTTGCATTTTCCATGTCTTTTGTTTGGGCGAATAAGCTACATTCCAAACAGAAATTTCACTTTTTCCTTCCCTGTTCATTTCCTCGATAATAATGCTTACAATTCCTGGTGAAATAAGTAACAAAAATGACTCTCTTCTTGTTCTGAATGTTTTCCCATCATTCATTGGGTCAGGTGTTTAAAATATTGTGAAGTCGGCGCCGCGCAACTTTGGTGCTTCAGTGGAAAATTCTAGACCAGTCCTAGAAACAAACACATCTCCAATGTCTTCATCTTCTTTCTCTACTTGTTCACGTGAATGTCTATTATCTTCTGATATTTCACCTTCAACTTCACCTGCTTTGATATGGCCTTTATCAACAAAGTTTATGTAAGACTGCTTTAGAAACATGGATCTGAGCACATATATTCCCATATGTAAGATTCGAATCCTAGATACAGATAGGTGTCTCCAGGCAAGTAGCCAGGATTTCGTAATGGGATGGGGGTCCATGACATGAAGTACTGCGGTAGTAGCATTAGGGCTCGATCAATCTAGATTATGTTACTAACTAACTAACTAACTCTATGGCCTATGGAACCCGGAGGTTCAGTGCCGCGTTCACAAAAGCTCTCCACTGACTTCTATCCTTAGCTAATTGGATCCAGTTTCTACTTTGTATTCCTATCTCTGCGAGATCCATCTTAATATTATCCTCCCATCTGCGCCTAGGTCTTCCTAATGGTCGTTTTCCTATGGGTCTACCAGTCAAGACTTTGAAAGTGTTTCTACTTTCTTCCATTCTAGCTACATGACCTGCCCACCTAAGCCTCCTAGACTTGACGACCCTAACAATGTTGGGTAAACCGTATAAACTATGTAGTTCCTCGTTATGAAGCTTCCGCCATTCCCTATTCTCGTTCCTCTTGGGTCCGAATATTCTTCTCAGGATCCTGTTCTCAAATACTTTCAGTCTATGTTCTTCCCTCAGAGTAAGCGACCATGTTTCGCAACCATACAGAACAACAGGCATGATTATCGTTTTATATATTTTAAGCTTCAAATTCCTCGACAGAATTCGCGACGACAAGAGATTTTGAACTGAATAGTAACACGAATTCCCTGCTTTTAGTCGACATTTAATTTCTTCGTGAATATGATTTTCGTCTGTTAATATTGATCCTAAATATTTGAAAGTATCCACTTTATCAAAAGTATTATTTAATATTTTAACGCCTCCACAATTTGCCGTATTACGGTCCCGACGCACTTCCATGTATTTAGTTTTCTCTGCATTTACTTCTAAACCCATGTCCCTGCAAGCGTTTAATAAGATCTCTGCATTTATTTCTACTGTTCTCCTATCATCCCCTATTAAATTTACATCATCAGCATATGCCATAACCTGGTGAATGCCGTTCAACTCTAGGCCCTGGTTGCTATCTTTGATTTTCCTTATGGCGTATTCCAGCACAAAGTTATGTTACTGGCAACATATATTGGTTTGTTAGGACAATAAAATGAGGATATGTTAGTAGGTATTTTAATAACAAACTATGAAGAAATCTCGAGTAAAAGAAAAAAAATTATTGAAAAATATTTTACAAATATCTAACTTCATTCTAACATAACAATTTTCCCTTCATTATGACCTCAATTATAAAAAGTACCGGTACACATCAACTGTTATAAAAAGTACATAACCAATAATGTCGGGAAATATTTTACAATAGTATTTGCATTCCTTTCTCTGTTGAACCAAATGCTAACAGAAATTTCTTTCCACATAACTTGTTGCAGCTTTCTATTTTTAACGCTGGTTCTTCTTTTTCTCGTTTCTTTTTGTTTCATCCTTCCTTATTTTTTATTTCTGGTTTCGAATGGGGGTGCAGACCCTGCCTTGGCTACGTGCCTGGTGTCTTTTAGAATATGATACTCCAATTTATAGGTCCCCACAAAATTAGTAAAACACAGAATTCAGTAGTGATTTGAGTGATTTTTATATCTAATTACTGATCTGGTATCACCTTTTGATATTAATCGGTTTAACTAGTGGTGCCACCTGGCGTGTGCAAAGGGAAATGGAAAGCAAGCGAGTCTTTAAGTGTGTGAGGAAATAAATTAGCAAACAATATGAATAAATCACAGAGATTGAAATAAGAAGAGCTGGATGATTAAATACAGACAGACGAAGTGATGTACTCTGAAGCTCAGATAAGTGAAAATGGTAGAGTAAACTAACGTAAAGAATTACAATTTTTCATCAATCAACTGTACACAATTTTCTAGATATAAAGCGTTACCGAATTAATTTATAATATGTACACTGATATTATGTCTTTCTTACGAAGTTCCCAACATTAATTTGCTTTAAGAATGTTCTAGAAACGGTCGTTTCCAATTAACTCCGCAATAGGTGAAAGGGAGTGAATTATTCTTTGTTCTGCAATTGGAGAGTACTGGAAATACATGAGATCGTGTGCTTGCCAATATTTACCGCTGTAGCAATTAAAGGATCCGTCAGGTAAATAATTACATGCTAACAGGAGAAATATCTACCAAAAGTTCCTACTGACATCTCTATTATTTTTTAAGACAATATGCGACTCTCGTACGAATCATCCACTTACCGTTATCTTCGTGCTTAAAGTAAACGTGTAGAGGCAAGAGACTAAAACCATGAAAGAATACAGATAGCATGTTTCATATGTGATTCTGTTATTCATAAACCTATTATTATGTATTTCATGTTTACACTGACATAAAAATGAGTTTTTTAAAAATATTTTCCTTTCGTGCTTCCAGTAAATAATATAGATCAAGGATAAGCACGCAGAGGAAAGAGTGTGAAATTCCATGTTACACAATCTTATTTCCAGGGTATCGGAACACATATAATTATAGAGACCTTCCGATCTCTGGCATTAGTGTAGTGTAAAATTATTGATTCTTGCAGATAGGCTTTGGAAAAGTAACTCTATTTCCCTTAAAGAATCGCATCACCAAATAGATGTAATATTGATGCATCTACTTGAGGACGCGAGGTTTTGTGAAGCTGGGGGGACCAACAAAGATTCAGTCAAAGTTCGGTTTCCAGGTGATGGATAAATATCAGCATTCTTACGGATGCTAATCCGTCACTCGGATTTGGCTTTAAACTTACAATATCTGAGAAATAAAAGATCAAGTTGGTGTCGTCCGCAAAAGGGGGGTTTCGAGGTCTAACCGCCCTCCCCTTGAGCAGAATATTATTAAAAATAAGCATTTAGTATTTTCAAATACATATGCAGAAATTCTTCTTGTCCAGAAAGATATGACATTGAGTGCTTGAACACCCTTTATGGACATCTGCGTGCGTCGCAAGTTACAGCTAATATGGAATAATACTTACATACTATTATCTGCCTCATTCTTATATAGGCAGGTCTCAATCACTTGCACAGTGATGGAAGTGTTGTGCCTGTGATACGTCCGGCGAGTTTTCCATAGAATGAATGAAAATATTCAAACATCATGTCTTCTTGAAAAAGAAGTAGATTTAGCAGTTTTATCCTACGTTTCTTAACATTCTCATCTTTCTGACATACATAGCAGTTGAACTAATCCTATTCCATAAACATTTCCCCCACAAACCATTAACTTTTCCTTTTCCCAAATGCTCTAAAAATAGAGATACTAATAATTCTCTTAGCCTATTACAAAATTGGACTATAAATAAAACAATAAAAATATCCTTGGATATTTTTTGATTTAGAAAAAAAATGAAGCGAAATTGACAGCTGAATATTCCTAAATCGATTGTCATCTTTTTCGGATTCCATTACAATTCCTTCGTACTAATGATTTTTATAATTATGAAGAATCAGTATATAGTAAGGATGACAAATTCCGACATTTTTATTTTCCGGAAACCGGAAACTAAAGTCGAAAAATCCGGACTTCGAAAATTTTCCGGAATTTGAAACTTCAGGAAAGCTTCGAATTTCAGAAAAATTCCGGATTTCGGAAAAGTTTTGGATTTTTTCGGAATTTTTTCCGAAGTTCAGAAAGTGAATATTCGGATTCCGGAAAATTTTGGCCATCCCTAGTATAAAGATATACCGGTACGTTGTTTTTGTCTTCGAAGGAAACACAGTAAAGAAGCGGAAAATACTTCCATAAATATTTATCATGTAGTGTGTATAACAGCAAAAGTTCATGGTACAATTTTAAAAGTCCCACTCATCTCTTTAATGAGACCCAAAACTACAAACGTATACGATTTAAAATAAGATTTTTTTTCTTTTAAGTCAACTTTCGTCTAATAAGAATACTAACTCTGTGGCAGCATTTAGAATGCCATTTTCATGGCTATGAGAACTTAGGCGAATCTTGAATAGGTAAAATTTGAAGCGCAGAAAAAAAGCTCACTCCAAGAATACTTAACTACTTCTGGATTTTTGAATCTGAAATAACTTACATCACGTAGTTTCATTAATAAAATACATGTTTATGAAATATGAACAAAATCATCTCGGATTTTCTGAAAGACCCTTCCTCCAGAGAAAAATTACTCCTTGTGAAATTTTTTCTGGAGAAACAACTTATGTCGTATTATAGGGCTGTTAATGAAATGTTTATTTATGAATTATAATCAAAATCGCCTGAGTCAGTTTTAAAGAAATCGTGTAAAAAGAGCTTACAATGAAGAGTAACGTACTTTTTTTTTATTTTTCCTAGAGAAACAACATATACCTTATTGTAGGGTTCTTAATGATGTATCGATGTACAAAACATAAACAAAATCGTTAAGTTCAATTATCAAGAAAATCGTAAATTTTGATTATTACCCGACAGTTAAGTGTACTTGTTTGTGGGATAGGAAGAAAATTGAAAATTGCTTCTAGAGAATTTTATTAAAAAAAAAAAAAAAAAAAAAAAAAAAAACACACGTTAAATCTCGGTCTGGTACTTGAACAGTTTGACCGCTAGGCAAGTGTGTATATATCGGGAGAACGAACGGACAAATGAACAGACATTAAAAAATCACTTTGTCGCTATGTAAGGGTTTTGAAACGTTTAAATGTATAGAAATTTGTAGTTCCATTACTTTGACTATTACCTTTCTTACTTCTCTCCCATTGTTGCTCGAAAGAATGCAAAGAAATAAAATAGTAAATAAAACAATATCCGGAAAACAAAGCATATGTAAAATCGCATTTCCTTTTATTTTAGAAAAGGCATAAGGAACAATGTACTAGGGCAACTGCAGTATTTTCCTATGTCTTTATAGGTTGGCCCTACTGTTCCGTCGACCCTACTGTTCCTTCCCTCTTTTAAGGTCGGGTCATAACTACCCCTCTTTGAAAACCGAAGATGTAGTAAAATTGTGACGTCACCGTGGGAGCAGAAACAGCTTTCGCCCAAGGTCCTTCTCATTCACACATGCTTGTTATTCTAGTTTGATTTTTGCAGGAAAGCGAATGATTCTTGTTTTATTGTATTGAGAAAAATTAATTACTGTAGTGTTCGTGTTAGCATATAAGCATGTCGAATTGTACGATAAGTACTTGTTGCAATCATAGTAGAAATATTAAGGGTTCCGAAGATATTTATCAGTAGAGACCGGATGTTTAGGTACTAAAAACCTGGAAAATAGGCAGGCAAATAGGCACTTAAAATTTAAAAAATAGGCAGGCAAATATGCACTTAAAATTTAAAAAATAGGCAGTAAAATAGGCACTAAAATGTAACTCGAAATAATGAAGATAAATACTCAATACCATTAGAAATAGATTCAACTAATAGATCATGTTCAAAGAATATAGAAATATACTTGTTTGTTAAAGAATATTTTCTTTCGCTGCATATATAAAAACGAGGCATGTTATGCATTCCACATACTGGGTGAACCTGAAAGATGTGCACATACTTCGGGAGGTGATTCGTGACATGAAAAGAAGACATAAAGTGTTGTTGTATGTTGTCGAATTCTGCGTCGTGTTCGAGTGACATGGGTGCCAACTTAGAATCGAATATCGAATCCTGACAATTGGAACAGGACATAAAGGTGCGCACCTACTTCAGGAGATGATTCGTGACATTCAAAAGGACTTTTGTCTTCTTTTCATGTCACGAATCAGCTCCCGAAGTATGTGCACATATTTGAAGTTCATCCTGTATAACTATATATTGCAACGTACCACATGCTTGTGTTTACAAACACATAATATACGTAAATATGTGTGTATTATGTTACATAAATTATATATTTTCCCAATGAAGGCTTATTTAGAAGAAAATGCATAGAATAGGCAATATTAGGCAGTAAAGGTCGAAATAGGCAAAATAGGCCAAATAAAATTGGCTTAAATCGAAACTATAACCCCCATATAAATTTTAAAACGTTATTTTTGATCATATCTTTAATATTAAAGAATAGGCATTTTGCCTAACATCCGGTCTCTAATTATCAGGTATTTTCCTCGGATCCTCTGTGGAAAGTTTGGCAAGAGAAATGTTGTCGGAAAGACGCCTACGCCAGCGTCTATTCCGATCATTTTATTCCCGAAGCTTATAAACGTGATTTAAAACGTGAGTTTCTAAATATTCCACTCAAGAATAGGTTTAAACCGATGTTGTGCCTTCACTGAACTTATCAGTGTCATACGGAAGTGTTGCCACGAGACGAGACGAGACGAGACTTCAGACTGTCTCGTCTCGTCTCGTGCAAAGCATGTCTCGTCTCGTGTCTCGTCTCGAAAAAATGTGCTCGTCCCGTCTCGTCTCGAGAGGTTCTGTCCCGTCTCGTCTCGTCTCGTCTCGTTTGTCTCGTTTTGTCTCGTCTTGTCTCGTAAAAATATAGCAGCATACCATGGGAACGAAAGTAAAATGTAGCAGGCTGGACCATGCTAATCAAGATACAACTAACAAGGGAAGAGAGGAAGATTATATATCGAAGTGGAAGATGGTTTATATACCAATCGAAAGCACTAATGACGCCTATTACAAAACTGTAATAAAAATTTTCCAAATGCATATACTGTGCGAGTTATATGAATATACAGGGTGTCCAGAAAATCCATTTCCACCCCTTGAAATCGCAAACGATGAGACAGATGCCAAAACTGGAAAACACGTTTTTGATCATTATAAAAGTACAATGTATCAAAGCAAACATTGTTGTCCCAGGGCCACCCGCAGAGTCCCAGGCGGGATCCAACTCAAAAATTACACAAGGTAAGGGGGTCAAGTAGTATATCGTTCGAAACTTCTTGGGAAATGAAAGAAGACGAACAAGTCCCAACTCTCTAAAATTACCCTGTGGAAAATGGCGGCCGGTCAAACTGTCAGCAAAAACGTCATTGTAGAGTCTATGGCCACCCTCCAAAGAAAGAAAAGAAACTGAAACGTTAAGACAGATGTCAAAATAGAAAAAGATGTGTGTCATCTTTTCAAAAGTACAATGATTGAAAGTAAAAATGTTTGTCCCAGGGTCCTCCACAAGGTTCCAGACGGGGTCCTACTCAAAATTTTCAAATGGCAAATATGGTCAAATAAAGCTGTTGAGAAATAAAAGAACACGGAACAAGTCTCGATCCTCTAAAATTACCCTGTGTAAAATGGCGGCCGGTCAAAGTGTACATCTTCATTTCGATTTTCTGAGCACGTTCACTTTCCATTTTGCAATCGGCACTTGTTTTCATTCTGAGACATTTGTATGTATTTACTCTTCCTGGTGCAAGGAATTCTTTCGTTTGAATCATTTTATAATTGATAAACCAGATAACGAGCATAAGTACCACTGTTGTGCAGTCATAAACTTAAATAAGTAGAGGTAAGGGTCTTTACTTCTGATGGCTCCAACTTCTACTTATTTATGTTCGTGGAAGTACATTATGTGTTAACTAGTCAGTTCTATACTCAAAGATGTCAAATGTTGTCGTTTCTTTTCTTTATGTCTTAATTTGCTTTTATTTTATTATTTTTTTCTTTATTTAGATATTATTGGGCTCAAAGAGCAGAATCTCACAGTAGGGGCATTTCCTTTCTTTCCGTTGAGTACAAGAATTAAAGTGAAAATAAACTAAAACCCGGTTACAGAAAGAACAACTAAAATGCAAGATGTTTGCACAGTATTATCGTAGAGCGTCCATACTTGTTCTATCTGCTTTCATTTAATAACAGCTTTAAACGATGTGCTACTTGACCTCCCTTGCCATTTGAACAATTTGAACATGACCCCGCCTGGGACATTGTGGAGGACCCTGAGACAAATATTTTTACTTCCAATCATTGTACTTTTGAAATGATGACACACATATTTTCCTGTTTTGACATCTGCCTCACCGTTTCAGAATATTTTTGGGGGGTGGCCATCGACTTTACAATGACGTTTTTGCTGACAGTTTTTCCGGCCGCCATTCTGCACAAGGTAATTTTAGAGTATTGAGACTTGTTCCGTCTTCTTTCATTTCCCAAGAAGTTTCGAACGATATGCTACTTGACCCCCTTACTTTTGTAATTTTTGAGTTGGACCCCGCCCAGTACATTGCGGGCGGCCTTGTGACAAGAATTTTTGCCTTGATACGTTGTACTTTTGAAATGATCAAACACACGTTTTCCAGTTTTGGCATCTGTCTTATCGTTTGCGATTTCAAGGGGGGGAGGGTAACGGATTATCTGGACACTCTATATATCCATATAACTCGCATAGTATATGCATTCGGAAAATTTTTATTACAGTTTTGTAATTGGCGTCATTAGTGCTTCCCATTGGTATATAAACCATCTTCCACTTCGATATATAATCTCCCTCTCTTCCCTTGTAAGTTACAAGTATTACCCAGAACACACAAGACAAGAAATGTCACGGTAGCTACACCGTGAAGCCTTCACCTCTGGTGTATGTGGTAGTCGGTTCGATCTCGGTTAGTGCCATGTGAGCTTTGTGGTGGACAAACATTGAATGTGTGTGGGGACCGCGGTGGCTCAGTGGTAGAGCGTTCACCTCTGGTGCTTGGGGTCTCGGGTTCGATCCCAGCCCCGCCAAGTGAACTTTGTGGTGGACAAACACCGTGTGCGTGGGTTTTCTCGGGGTTCTCCCGTTTCCTCTCACTTTCTTCATTCCACCATTTCATTCATTACTCATCATCACTGTCTCCTTTAGCCTAACCGGCATAACCGTGGGACATAAAACTCAAAGATTTCATTTCATTTTTCGAATGTGTGTGTTTTCTCGAAATTGTCTAGTATCCTACCACTTTCTTCATTCCACTAATTTTCCCATCATCATCCATTCGGCCAAAGTTGCCTAAAGGTCTTAAAAATAAATTCAAATAAGCTCACAAGGCAAGGACAAATAGTTTACAAGATAATATATCTCTGCTGTTAGTTGTCTGAGGCTTTTCGACCCTGGTTTCTTTTTTTTACATTCTAAAACATTGAAATTTGTTTCACCAGTTTCAATACATGAATATACAGTAAATTGCTCATAGGTACGTCGAAGATGAAGACACTAATGTTAAATAATGTTTACACGACAAGCAAAGCTCGATGTAAAGGTGTCATCATCCCCGACACTATCGTATACTATCAGCCCACTTGCTTTATAGTGTCTGTATATATATACAGAGAGAGAGAGAGAGAGATGGAAAGATATATAGATAAATAGAGAGAGAGATATGTGTCTACACTTATATTCCAGCCGTTAGGTTTCACAGTGTTAACCCATAACAATCCAAAAACTACTTTCCATTTTAGCATATTTAGATTTGTTGCAATTATTTTTTTTTTTTTTTAAAAAAAAGAAAAGCTCGGAACCAAATAATTTTATTGAGTAATGGAAAGTATTTGATTGAAATTTTATATGTTACTGCTCACTAAGCTCTACTTAAAGTGCCATAGTAATGGGAGCTGAACGACACATCGGACGAAAGAATGCTTGGGGCCAGTCTTCACCTCCATGGTTCAAATCTGTTCCCATAACCGCGGTGTGTGTGCTACTATGTGGTGCTTGCCCCGTTCGTGTAACAAACTCATGACAGCTAATGACTAAAAAAAAAAAGTTGATTTTTGAGTGGCCATTTTGGATTAAAGTTCCTTATATTGTCGGGATCTATTCGCAATCATACAACGTACATCTTCATACCAAGCCGAGCGGTCTGCGGCGATAGACCATCGGCTTGAAGGCCCCGGGTTGAGTCCCGGAAGGGTCATGTGTATGGATTTTAACAACATTTGTTTTTTCGTACTGTGTCAGGGGGGGGGGAATCGTACGGGATAAAAGGATTTCAGTCTGAAAAAAATGGAGAGAATATCCTCCCCAGGATACTTTCATGGGAGTAAGGAATTAGTAAAAATATAGGATATACATTTTATAGCAGGTTTAGAAATATGGTTTGGGTATCCTATTTCTTTTGTGTTAATTATGTTCTTCAATGTTCGAATTATGATCATTCTCATGATATTTTCTGCTTTCAACGGAGTTCCATGAATATTATACCAAATGTTCTTTACACTTATCAAGTTCGAGAGGTTTTATGCGCCTGTAAAAAACAATTTCTGAAGATAATTCAGGTCCTAATGAATATTATTCACTAGGAATGGGAAGTATTCCCATCCTTTCAACATGGAAACAGAGCAATTTCGCACTCTGGTCAGATCAAACATTTCCGCGTAACAAAACGAAGGTCCCCCTGTAAAACTTCTTTACATAAAGTGTTATTATTAGTATCATAAATTTGCTGAAAGCAAACAATTTGAAGGGTTCTTCGATAATATCTTTGCTTCCTTTGTCGTCCGCCCGCCTTCCAAACGAAGAGGTGAATTTTACAACACGACTGCTGTATAATAAGCGAGCGATTGGTAAAATGGTAAAAGTGTGTTTTTATGTGTGTGTGTATGTGTGTGTGTGAGAGAGAGAGAGAGAGAGAGAGAGAGAGAGAGGAAGAGAGAGAGAGAGAAGACAACATTTTAGTTGCAAGATGACATACTTCAATTGCCGTTTTCGGTTCATATAGAAAAAAGAATACCGCCACCAGAGAATAAAGACAAGTGTAGACCTTACCCAGTTTTCAAATTGAATAGATGTTGGTGGTAGTTCGGTTTCTTGACCTTGTAAAAATCTTCCCTGTCTTTGATTTTGTTTGTCATCATTCCAGCAAGAAATATACAAAAAAAAAAAAAAAAAAAAAAAGAGAGAGAGAGAGAGAGAATTCCTCAGTTTACAGCAAGGGGAATTGGGGAATTGGAAGGGAAAGACATTAAGGATGATATTCCTGGAAGCTCATGTATCACGATTGTTTCATTGAATAGACAGAGGACACTTTTCTATGAAGGCTTTTCAACATGTTTTCTCACAAAGGGAATTTTCCTTTTGCAATCTATATGACCACTGGCAATTTCAATCTTGGCCATTCCCGCCAGCGTTTTCATTTTCGAGACACGACACGAGACGGGACAAGTAGTCTGTCTCGTCTCGTGTCTCGTCTAAGAGGGTTCTGTCTCGTCTCGTGTCTCGTCTCGTTTACGAGACGAGACGAGACGAGACACGAGAAATGTCTCGTCTCGTGGCAACACTATACGGAACCGTGTTCCTGTAAATAATGAAAGAAATAAGTGTACGAAAGCTAGGTGTTTAGAGTAAAAACAAATCAAGCATTTGGGTACAGTCAGATGAAATAACTATTATGACCGGAACAAAAAATAACTCTTTATGTTCCGTTTGTTCTGAGGAGAGTGAGGGGCATGAACTAAAGGAATAGCTTTCCTTTTTCCATGAAGAGAACGATAAACTAAAATTAAATCTAAGTTTTACGTCGCATGGTTATGCCGACTGGTCTAAAGAATACGGTGATGATAAGAAATGAATGAAATAGTGGAATAAAGAAAGTGGGAGGAAACAGGAGAACCCCGAGAAAACCCACGCACACGATGTTTGTCCAGCACAAAGTTCACTTGGCGCGCAGGGATCGAACCAAGGACGCATGCACCAGAGATGAACGCTCTACCATTGAACCACCGCGGCCCAACGAAAAACTAAACTCTGTCAGTATGTACAAAGCCAAAATAATAGTCTATATTTACAAACGAAGTTAAAAGAATTGGAAAGCAAATATAATAAAGAATTAATTTCAAAGACCGGTTCTAAAATATAATATTGTGATCGTTTCAATAGAGTGGTTAATAACCGGTGGTGGATATATTACGAAAAAGTTTTATACAGGGCCACGTAAATATGCTAATAAATGGCAAGAAAGAACTAAAATGGACTGATTAAGATATTATTCGTGCATTAACACAACGCGCCATAGTGATAAATTATACAATAATCTGCGGTTACATGTTCTAATCCGCGTACCCACTGTGTCAACACTTCGACATTGCATGCAAAAATAACCATTTTATCGTGGTATTCTTACACCAGTTTTGAAAATTTTGACGGAGCAAGGGCGCTGCTTAAAGAGTGCGAAGAAAATTTCATTGCTTATATTTGATGAAATGAATGTAAATGGGCGCGTCTCCTATGACGAACAGGTTTACTTAATTTTGGAATGACACAGAAATGTCCAGGTGGCAATGATTCGAGGCTCGATAGATGTGAGGAAACAGTCAATGTATGAAGATTCTGATAAGACTATGAGTAAAAACTTAAACTTCGAAATCATATTGAAAGTTGAAGTCTTAGGATTAAACATAGTTGCAATTCTTTCCAAGTTGAATGGTGGCCATGTGAGGCTATGTTGTGGTCTCATTTTACCTCTTTCCCGGTGGATGGGAGCAACAAAAAATAAGATGTATTTTCAAAATTTTACAAAAAAAAAAAAAAGTCGAAAACAAAAGAATGCGATTGGCCGACCATTTGATATCCTAAGAAAGACACCTCTATGTTGAAACTATTCGACAAGGCTAGGACATTCTTCAGAATTCTGTTTTTGAATAGAAAAACACGGGAACTTCGGAAGAGGGATGCTTTTAAGATAGTGGATGCAAAGCTATTCTTCAAGTGCTGCACAATCCTAAAGTAAGTACGTATTGTATCTGTATGTAGTCTATTTTTATCGCATTTTAAAATTTGTTTTCCTTTGCAAATCGCTATGGCGGAACATTGGCTTAGCCTACGATATTTGTCCCTGCTTCACCGCGGTGACGTCACACAACAGTTGGAGAAAGTGGCTACGCAGAAACAGTGAGTTATGAAGGGACCTATAAAAGCGCGGAACAGTAGGATCAACGGACCATGACTCTACGGTATTGTGTGTTCACCAGACGCTAGGGGTTATCGTTGGCTTCGCCTGCGATAGATTACAGCGTTATCACATCAGTCCTCTTTGCGCTGTTGCGAAGTAAAGATGGTCGACTCACTCTGTGTGCACCAAAGAAGAATATCATTTTATCATCCGTTTTTCGTGGTCTGAAAGCGTACACAGAGCGGAAATTCATAGAAGACTTTCAGCACAATACGGGGACAATGTGTTGCCACAGCGAAATGTTCATCGGTCTATTGAACAGTTTGAAAGTGGTCGAACGAGCGTGTGGGATGATGAAAGAGCAGGGCATCCGGCTACACCAACAACTGACGGCATTATTGAACGAGTCCGTGTCTTGATTCTGAATAACAGACGAGTGACGGTTGATGAAGTAGCAACCCGTATGCAGATTAGTCATGGTTCTGCATATGATATTATGCATAACGAGCTCAACTTTTACAAAGTCTGCGCGAGATGGGTTCTGAAAGAACTCTACGAAGAACACAGTAAAACTGTGAGAATCTGTCAGGAAATACTGGACCGTTATGCTAACAAAGGTGAAGCGTCTCTAAAGCGAATCAGTACCGGCATTCTTTTGTTGTATGACAATGTGCATACACATACCGACAACCACATCGCTCAAACTCTTCAGACGCTGCGGTGGAGCATTCTGCATACATCCCATCCCATCGGATCTTTTCTAAATCCATATACGTTTCGCACCATTCCACTAACTAAAGTTAACATGCAATTCAACTGTTTTGGTTATTAGATTTAATTTTATTGTGTGTGCTTTAATCCTGTAAATAACCTACAAATTCTGACTGAATTGTATACCATGACTTCAGTAAATAACTTACAAAAAGTTTCCCAGCTTTCAACTGAGGAAAAACTTGCAATTAAGGTTTAGACAAAATAAGCAACGGGCAATTCAGGAGTGTGTTCGAAAAAAATCTGGTTTTAATTTACAGAACATTTTATGTTAGTAATGTTGTCTGCAATAGACATTTCCACAATTTATTTTAAGTTTTCCTAGATAAACTGTGAATAAAATGTATTCAATGTACATTTTTTAGTAACACTAATCTCTGCTACGAACTCTTTTCAGTCTACGCTGAAGAGGAATTCGGATCATTGTCAGGGACTGAGTTTACTAGAATGAACTGTTCGCAATAATCTAGAAAAATTATTTAGTGAATCTATAAAGCTTCTGAAATTATTATTAACTGTACCTATGGTGTCAGCAAAAGAAAAAAAAAATGTTTTTCTCCACATCAAAAAGAATTGACACTTTCAAGGAATTGAATGTCCCAAGAAAGGTTATCACCATTGGTTATGCTTTCCAGAGAAAAAGACCTGACAATAAGAATACCAAAGTTCAACCAGCATGTATTAAGAAGATTTGCTCCAATCAAAGAGAGGAGAATAAACTTACTAATTAAATAAGGTGATAAATCGGATAAAATGTTCTGTATTTTTTTTTATTTTTTAAAAACGAATTTTATTTAATTTAACAAAGCATTTGCATTTAAAGTTATGCTGATTAGTCAATGAGTCCACTTTATATCTTCTGTCTCCAATCGTTCGTACTGCAACACTCGAAAACACAATCCACCGGCCGCCACTGTCATGAATGTACTATAAACTTTAAAATATATATTTTTATCACGGAAAAATCTGGGGGTGCCAGGTTCCCTTAGCCCCGGGCTAGATCCGCCACTGTTCTTGGGAAACGGATTCGAGTTGCTGTAGGTTCCCTCATACAAGAATATGCACACTTCTCGTATAATTTTTGTGTGCTCTTATGTTCTGTTCGAACAGCGAGCTAAACTGGAAATGTTACTTTTTGATTTTACATAGGATTCTTATCAGTTTGGTTCCCAACACAGCTGGTGCGATTGAAAAGAAATTCCAGCAATTTAGACTGAAAACCTATTTCCATCAACTTTCCTCTGTTTCCATATCTTCGTATCATTGTTCATAACGGAGTTAGTCTATGGCCTCGGACTTTTGATACACCCACTATAGTCTTAAGTGACCCATGATTTTGGAACCAAACATTTCCAAAGAAAATATTTCAAATGCTTACTAACAAGGGAAGGTCATTAAGTGGCTCCGTAGAGATCCGAACGAGACAATCGTGTTTGCATTTGATAAATGTTATAACTAGACGAATCCCAAAGTTATACGGGGTCCAACTCAAAAGTTTCAAATGGCAAGGCGGGTTAAGTATGAAATGAAAGAAGATGGAGCAAGTCTCGACTCTCTATAACATACAACAACCCTATACAAAACGGCGGCAGGTCAAAATATAAACAAGATCTTAATTGAAAAATCCATGGCTACTCCTATAAATCAGAAACGATGAGGTAAATGTGAAAACAAGAAAGCACGAGTGCCATTATTTTCAGAGTACAACGATTTAAAGTTAAAACGTCTTGTCCCAGGGCCATCGTAGTTTCCCAAGTGGAGTCCAACTCATAAGTTTCGAAGGCAAGTTGGGTTAAGTAGCTCACCGTTTGAAAGCTGTTGTTAAATGAAAAAGATGGATCAAGTCTCGACTCTCTACAACAACCCTCTGCAAAATGACGGCGGGTCAAAATGTAAACAACAACTTAATTGACAAGTCCATTGCTTCCTTGAATCCAAGATGGTCGCTTACAATCTTTGTTGAAAGCATAGCCACTCTAAACTACTGAAACTAGGAAAACCCAATTTAGCATGAATGTCGATCAGTAAGCGTAGGTGACGAAAAAATATGAAATGTTCAAAAACGTGGCGTTTTGAGTTAAAAATGCTGCACTATGTCTCACACGCATGTCCAGCTAAAACCACTGGTGGAGAAGCGAAATGAGTTATTTACGTCTATTGTCAATAGTAGATATCCACTAAAAGTTAAAGACGTATCATCTCACATCCAATACGGCTGTCATCGTGAAAAATGAATTTGTATGTAAATGGTGATATGAAAACTTTGGGGCAAAACCCCGTTAAGTCCAAAAAGTGAAAGTGCAAAGTAGACAGCTTCACAAGTGTTTCTCTTCATCTGATTTTCTTCAAACTTGGCACATAATAAATATACTAGACCGAAAATAAATCCGCACGTATTTTTTGTTTTATTCTAAAAATAGGTCAAAGGGGGCAAAGGGCCCCTATACGAAAAAGGGTCTACTTGATTAAAAGGAACATATTAAAGAAACGAAACTCTGCCGATGCAAAGATGACTTCAAAGTAGGAAATACTGTTGTTCTCGTTTTCACCATAAAAAAAGTTGCAATGTCACCTTCGAAATGACAAAGGACCCCGCACAATCCTTACGGAAATTGGATTTCGGTGGAATTGCTTGAAACCTTGATATGTTTAAGACGTAATCCTGGAGAGGGTGACGCCAATTTATAACGTAAGGTCCACAGTTCAATTATTTATATAAACAAGGCTACTGATTTATCAAAATTCCCATGAACACAGTATCAGGATTTCATCTTTTTATTATAGTACGTAACAAATTAAACTTTCAGACTCCTTAAAAATTATACATGTATTTCCACGAGATGGATCCTTTGTTATATATTATTTATTTTTTCGTTACTATGACAACTAAACTCACATCGTCAAATCACTATCATAACAAAATATCATCGCATAACAACAGAAATTACTTCTATTTCTCTTTTCATAATCATCATCTTTCTTTCTAGAACAGCTTGTGCATATTTTAAAAGTACATTTTACCCATAAATACAAATAAAGATATAATAAAGATATTAAAATACACAGTATCGTTGTATTTTGTAGATACGGTGTTCCTAAGAAAAAGTCTCAATGGACACAGCCACAAGTCACTGACCGTTTGGTAACTTCTTTTTAAAAAAAAAAAACAGTCGAAGATAACGACATTCTGGATTTCGGTAAAAATGACTGAAACCATGATATTTTGTAACAGACCCTGTAAAAAAAAGTCTTAATGGACATAACCATCAATCACTGACCGTTTGGCCAATATAGGGCCACATTTTTGAAACCAGGAGAGATAACGGTATTCTGGATTTCGTTGGAATTGCTTGAAACCGTAATATGTTGTAGAAATCGTGATCCTGAGATTAAGTCTCAATAAGTACAACCACCAATCAATGGCCGTTTGGCTACTACAGGGCCACATTTTTGAAACCAGGAGAGATAACGGTATTTTGGATTTCGCTAGAATTGCTTGAAACCGTAATATGTTGTAGAAATTGTGATCCTTAGATTAAGTCTCAATAAGTACAACCACCAATCAATGACCATTTGGCAACTACAGGACCACATTTTTTTAAAACAGCAGAAGGTAAGGATACTCTGAAATTTTGGTAGAATTGTATGAAACCCTGAAATATCCTATCCCTCAACCCGGAAAGAGGTGGGGGAGTAGCGGCCAACATCATTTAAGCATAGACGACATTCAGATGTTCATCTTGCGGGATAAAGGGAAACCCTGGAAAGCCTTAGACAGTTTTCTCAGAATCACGCCATCTACAAGATATCACAGTTTCATTCATTTACATCGAAATAAAAAATATCGTTATACCCGACAGTTTTTAAAAATCTGGACCTGTAGTGGCCAGTCACAATTCGATGGATGTGTCCATTTAGACTTTTTCTCATAATCAGAAGGACTTTTTCTCAGGATGACAATATCTACAACATTTGAGGCGTCTAGTGTCAAAACCCGCGAAATTCATTTTTACCAAAATTGAGTTAGGTCTATCGATCACTATATGTTTGATCTAAAGGAATTCCATGGAAGAAATGGTTTGTTTAATAGCTTAATATTTCATACTATAAAACGAGTTCAAATATAGTACTTTGTATACGTGTATATGGAGCTTCACTGCACGTTTTGCGAGATTAATCGAAACTAAGGGAAATGGACGTGGAAGATTTTGATACTAGGCGCTTCATATCATGGTTTCTGTCATTTTGATCGAAATCCAGAATATAACTATTCTTGCTCGTCTGCTTTCAGAAACTATCCCCGCTCGACTCGTAGTCGCCAAACGGTCAGTGATTAGTAATTGTGCCCATTAAGACCTTTTCTCAGATCACAATTTCTACAACATATCACAGTTTCACACATTTTCACCGAAATCCAGAACATACTATCTTCGGTTGCTTTCAAAAAAGTGGCCTCGTGGCCTCGTAGTGGCCAAGCGAGCAGTAAGTGGTAGTTGTGCCCATTGAGACTTTTCCTCACGGTCACAATATCTACAACATATCACGGTTTCAAGCAATTCCACCGAAATCCAGAATACTGTTACCTTCTGTTGCCAAAAAGTGACCTTGTAGTGGCCAAACGGTCAGTGATTGGTGATTGTGCCTATTGAGACTTTTTCTCAGAATCACAATTTCTACAACGTATTACAGTTTCAGTCATTTTTATCGAAATCCAGAATATCTATCTTTGGCTGCTTTGAAAAAAGTGGTCTTGTAGTGGCCAAACGATCAGTGATTGGTGGTTATGACCATTAAGACTTTTTTCTCAGGATCACAATATCTACAACATATCACGGTTTCAAGCAATTCCACCGAAATCCGATTTCCGTAAGGATTGTGCGGGGTCCTTCGTCCCAATAACATTTTGTCCTCCTGATTGGTCAGTGTTACTGACTCACGTGTGCAGATATTGAAAATGAAATCTTTCAGTTTAACATCCCATGATTATGACCCGTAGGCTAAGGGAAATGGATGATTAAAGCAAATAAATGATGATTGAAGAATTAGTGGAATTAGAATGTAGGAAGTAACGGTAGAGCTCCCAGATAAACCACGAACATGATGTCCCCTACAAACTTACTTGACTGGGGATCGAATCACGGACCCAATGCATTAGAGGTAGCCATTCTACACCTGAGCTACTGTGCCCACTGCAGGTTTCGAGAAAGGAATGAAGTAATGATGTTGAATGACGATGGGAACGATCTAAGTGAAGCAACTATAGAATTTGTAATGCTCCCTCTTCACCTTCAACGTAGACGTGATAGACAAAGATGAGTAGGTCCTAACGAGCAACGGAAATAGGTTTTAAGGTAAAAGTCGTGCAACGCATACTTCGAAGAAAAGCGCGTTAGGCGACTTTGAGCGGCCTGAGTCGACACCTTAGAGCGTCGCCCCAAGCAACACTAATGAATCAAAATTCGAAATGTCGAGAGCCCGTAACGCAAGGAATCAGAACATATGACATTTTTGCACTCAGAAAGAACATACCTCAAATTACCGAAACAGTGATCACAGTATAACATATTATTATAATCAATTGAACCTGAAACATAATCAGGCCTAGTTGATACAAAATATAAATATACAAGACCAAGTATACATATAACATAACATAATATCATTTAATATGTGTGCAGTGCACAGTACTTACCCTGGCGGTGTAAGAAATAAATTAGGAATGATCCAAAAAATGGATCAAAACATTGCGATCTTGGCCAAGAATTTTACGAATCACCAAAAAAGTGCATCAAAAGATTGGCCAAGAATTAGTTCTTGGATCAGAGGCAACAAAAGTTTGGAACGGTTCCTGATTCGACTTTTCGCATTTTTTACGGAATACTCACATCATACTGAGTTAACTGATAGTTTGGGTTTGGCTACACTATATGTAGTTCTCCAGACATAAGGCCTACAAGAAAATGTTTGATTGAATGAACTATATTGAATTTTTTGGATCAGGGGCCACAGAAATTTTGAACGGCCTCTACATCAACTTTTCGTATTTTCTATGAAATAAGCACATCATACTAAGTAAATTGTTAGTTTTGGTTTGGCTACACTATATGTAGTTCTCCACACGTAAGGCGTACGAGAAAATTTTTACCTGAAATGTTTTGGATCTTTGGATCCAAAAAAGAAATAAAAAATGGATTACTAACAACTTGGTCAATCATATTTATATTCTCGATTATAACTTACACCTTGTCATGTTTTGCTTACAATAATTAGGAAATAGCGTTAATTAGCATTCCGCTTAATTAACAAGATTGCTGTTGCTTTTAATCGTTCTTGTAAACTTTTATAACTGTATTTCATAATTTCATTATTTTATTTGTATAGCATTATAATTTATTATTTGCATGCAGCATTTATTTAACCCAAAAAGCCCCAAATATATTTCAAGTAAGAGTTTCTGAACGAAATTTTCATGGTTCGCTAAATGATGGTCTTAGATAACAGATATGTCGAAAGAAACGTTTTGGAATGAATTGGGGAGGGGCGAAATGTGACAGAAGTGACACACTGGGCATTAAACATATACTTTTCTATATAGTATCTTACAATCCTAAATTAAATAAAAGACAACTTGGATTGAGTATAGCCCGCTCCTTCCAGTGATTTTTAACGAATCATAGTGATTCTAACGATTCATAGTAGTTCATAATGAATTGGAATCGCATGTTATAAAGATTTAAGATGTAGATCTCGTGGTAAGGAAGCTTTAGTGTTAGTAGTAGTAGCAGTAGCAGTAGCAGTAGTAGTAGTAGTAGTAGCGGTGGTAGTAGTAATAGTAGTTGTGGTGGTAGTTAGTAGAAATAGTAGTAGTAGTAGGAACGGGTTAGAAGCCCCGCAGGGGTTGGTTGGGTTCTGTTCTCCATATAAGTAGTAGTAGTAGCCTACTAGTACCAGTTGGAGTAGTAGAAGTAGTAGCAGCAGTAGTATTAGTAGCAGTAGTAGTAGTAGGTAGTAGCAGCAGTAGTAGTAGTAGTAGTGACTCTTCCAGTTCCGGTGACAAAGAACTAGAGGGAGCGGGCTATACACAAGCCGATAATTTTATAGAAAATATTAAAGGAATTCACTCTTCAACTTTCTTGGGCCATATGATCAGGTAATTTTGTGTATACAAGAAACAGATAAAGTACTTTCATTTCAGGCTAAATTGTACTTATGTAATGAAGGGTGTTAGATATAATGAAATATCCAACTACAAGAGTTTTACTGTATATGATTGTACACCTATATACAGAAATGTATATGGATGCGCACGAGACAAGATTTACGGCTTTCTCGCCTCGAAAATGTGCTGTAAAAGTGATGTCTCGACTCGAAAAATGTATATTTCTCTATTGGAAGAGCCGTGTCTCGACTCGAATTTTGTCAGGAAAATCCTGTCTCGACTCGTCTCGTGTGCATTCATAGAAATGTATACACTAGAAACTAAACTTTCCAATATGTACTCAAACTGAAGTGACTGACCTGTACACTAGATGTTATAGACATTAGATTCTTGAGAAATTGTACTGAACACATCTCTACCTAGGTAGATATGAAAGTTTTTAAATATTGATAAGGTGTGTATTCCTGCTGAGGGGGAGGAGGAAATGATCGATCGAAACTATTTTCTGGAGGATGAAATGGAACTTTCTTCCATTGTAGTTTTTCCTTCTTCGGAATGTCATTTCGCTGTAACCCACTAGTTACTATATTATCAATGTGATTCTTACTTCCTTCAGATAGCTAATTGTTCTGCTCTATTCCTACGCCAAATAGGCGATACATTTATTTCAACTTGAGATCTAAAATTATTGATCTCATCTGTCTTCATCGTCAGAAATTTCTAACACAAATTCACTTTCAGAACCAATTTATCATATTAATAATCTCCTCTTCCGATATCTTCTTTCCGGGCATTCCCGACTCCAAATTCATTCTAAAAAAAAAAAAAAAAAAAAAAAAAAAAAAAAAAAAAAATAGCAAGTATTGGATACGAAAAATTGAATACAAAAGAAAAATATTCAAGATAGAGAATGGTAGAGAACACTAAAAAATATGCAAAAATGTATATTTCAGATTTACTTCAAATATTAATTTAATCGAAAATTTGTGATATGAATAATATTAAATAAAAGAGATTACACAAAACAGTACCCAGTATTTTTTAGAATTGTCAGCAGACTGTATTTGATAATTTTGTATTATAATAAAAAATAAAAGTGTTTAAATACCTTGTAGTATTATTTCCTTTCTTTTTGTGTACGACGAAATTTTAAGATGCAGAATTGTATACTTTTTGCCAGTACACGGAATTAATGACGTTTAAATAACATTACGTTGAAATTTTGAAATAAAACTAAAGACGGATAATTTAACCATAATTATTACAAATAAATAAAAACGTATTGAATAATCATACGGCCATCTAGAAATTTCTAATGTCATTACGGAACGTTGGGCATTACAAGCAGGGTTGCCAATGTAGCCACTTTGTGTCTAGATCTGGCCATTTTGAGAACCTGTCTCATAAATTTCCGAGAAAGCCACTATTGGCTTTTCTAGCCATACGCTGTTTGCTTTTTGCCATTTCTAGCCATTTTCTGAGTTTAGCAACTTTTTTATACATAATCTGGGTCATTTTGCTATTTTCTGAAGTTTGATTCGTTCTCTAAGTTGTAACATTTTAACACCCCCTGCTGGAATTGACTCCCAAAAATATAGTATTGATGGTCATATTGATCCCTCAACATATCTTGGTTACACAGTAGAGTAGCTCGAAAGTTACCAGGAGGTACAAATCTTCGGGAAAGACGTAGTAAAACTGATTAAAGACAATCTGAATAGACTTCCTGATAATATACACATCCTTCTGAATGTCAATGAAGGATTTGAAACCAATGAAACGATTTTTTACTGACATAGTTTTAGCTGTCACTTCGAGATAATATTGATAAATTGAAAATCAATGACGAACATAAATTTAATGAAATGAGTGAATAAGTTTTCAACTAAAGAATTTTTGCAAGAAGTAAATAAGTACACAGATCCAGGGGGGAGAGGCTATTTTCAGAACTAGTTTCGTAAGTTATTTTATTTTATTTTATTTTTTATTTTTATTTATTTATTTATTTTTTTTGTTCTAACGCTTCCGTATTCGAACTTCGAAATGAAGCTGGGTCCTTGGTTCGAAGTGAGCTTTTTGGTGGGCAAACACCATGTGCGTGTGTTTTCTCGTGGTTCTTCCACGTTCTTAATGCCACCATTTCGTTTTTTTCTCATCATCACCGTCTCCTTTAGCTTAGCTAGAATAACAGTGGGACGTAAAACTTAAAGATTTCATTTCAGAAGTAAAGCTTGTATTCAACCAAGTAGAAAAAAAAAAACAGTTAGGAACAGGTTGAAGACAGAAACTTATCTTCAATTTTAAGGGTGAGATTTGGGTTGCATCGCGTGCGTGTTATTTTCTGTATGACATTTCAGTCACAGTTTCGCAACCAGTTGAATAAAAAAAGCAGTTCGGTACGATTGGCCTCAACCTGAAGAAGAAGCAGATGATGATAATATTTATTTCCGCTAGGGGAGTTTTGTTTTAATTTTATGTTATTATGGAAACCAAATTAGTTTAGCTTCGCCTCAAAGCGGAAACTTTGGTTTCTTTCTAGTCATTTCTGGCCAGTTTTAGCTATTGATTTTAGCCACTTATTCTCGTTGTGTTGGCAACACTAATTACAAGTAAAAGAAAGCGTGTGAACATAAAATAGATAGTAACGATTTCTTGTTTACATATTATATACCTGCAGATATTTTTATATATACAGACAAAAATCTTTATTATACACACTTTCTTATAATTTACAACTACACTCAATTTTAATATTTTGTCATTTGATACATTTTGATATCATTACAAATAATATAGTTCTTTTTCTACGAAACTCCAGATTGCATTAAATTGTCCATTTGTTCTTCTTCAACAATCACTGTTCGTCCAGTTACTCTGGACATTAACTCCATTAAGAGATCTTTGTCGAGACGAAACTGCCATCTGTCGGTGAGGAAAGATTCTGCAAGCAAGACTGGAGGAGTGCTTTTCAGTTGTAATGGCGAAAAATGGTCCTGAACATTACAAACTACAAATACAACTGCTTGAGGATATGGTGAGTAGGTGTCGTCTGCTAAATGACAGAACACAGAGGCAGTATGAGGATGAACACGCTCAAAATCTAACAACACAGCGACTTTGTTCTCTTCCATTGCGTTGCTTAGATTCTCGTATAGTTTCCAGTAGTCCTCGAAGCTTGAGTAATCAGAACCTCGAAAAATTATGTCATCCAAAGGGCTCAAATACAGTTGAAAGACTTCAATCACTGTTGCGGCCAATGTCCTAGCGTAACAGTTAGCTGTTAGTAGTGAACCACTTGGCGCCAGGAGAAAAATTACTGTCGGTCTCTCTGGATCATCCCTTAAAATACTGTTAATTCCAGTTCGTAAGGTAACCATCGTTTCTTCTCTCTGTGATCGGAAATTTCGACGAATACGATCTTCAAATAAGGCGAAGAATACACTTTGCTTATCTGAACGGCTGCTCCTAAGGGCCAATAGCGAGATGCAGGTGAACATTATTAGGAGAAACACGAAAGAGGAAAGGCCAATGGCCCAGTTGTGTGTCGTAGCTTGGATGTAGTAAACAAGAGTACGAACAATTTGTTGAATCATTGATTTATCTTCAACTGCTGACTCCTCTAGTTCAATGCTACTCATTTTCTAGATCATAAGTAACCTGAAAGCAAAAATTAAGTAAATTTCTATAAACCTTCATATGAGAATAATCATTGTTACACCTATAAAGTGATTCTACATATCAAACAAATCAGCTTCGCTTCATATTGTGAAAAACTACAGTAGACTTCCGAGCTATGCCAATTCAATGTTAAAAACGGAAGGTAGTAGATCTGTAACTTCCGATTGCAGTAGAGAGATAATATGCCAGATGGAACTGAATCCACATCACAAGCAATTTCTCATTATTTCTTACAATTACACTATACTCCCGAGTATCCGGCTCTCGAGCATCCTGCCTAGTTTACTTTTATCGTAATTAACTGAGGAAGGCAAGGCATTAGAAGCAAGCGTCTGCTATGATCCTCCTAAATGTCGAGTCCAAAATACAAATTGTGGCAGGAAAAGAACAGCGTTCTGCTCCTTGTTCATTGTCTCGTCAGTGTGTAACGGACCTCAATACAGTACGCTTCCCGCTGTTCCTGATTATAACTGTAGAGTACGTACAGTACCGGTACTGTATTCGTATATTGTTCTTAATGTTTCCTTAAGTGAACTACAGTGAAGATTTGAAAATGAGTGATCAACGAAAAAAGTTGTAGTAATTATGGAGGAGAAATTACGCGCTATACAGCGACTAGACTCTGATGTAACAACAAAAAATATAGCTTCGGAGTTAGGAGCTAAGAAAAGTACAGTGAAAAGTAAAAATCGCGTAGAAATTGAAACGTAGTGTACTGCACAAGCTAGTACAAGTGGAAAAGTTTAAAATAAATGCTGAAAGGTAAGCATAAAGAAGTTGAGGAAGCTTTATTTCTGTGGCATGAACACTTAAGAGGAAAAGGTGTACCTGTAACTGAGCCAATATTGCAAAAGAAAGCTTTGGAATTTAAGCGACAAATAGAAGGATTAGATTCAGAATTTACTGTGATGGATGGTTAGATCGCTGGAGAAAAAACGATTCGACATTCGCCAGATTACTGTAAGTGGGGAAGCATTATCTGCTGATAAAGAGATGTACCTGTGTTCAAAGACCCTCTTTTCAAATTTATAGAAAAAGGGGGAATTTCTGGGGAGCAGTTATACAGCTGCGATGAGACGGGTTTAATTATAAGATGCTACCTGCAAAAACACTTACAGGGAAAAAAGTAGTCGCTGCACCAGGATACAAGAAAAGCAAGGAATAAGTCAACATTTTGGCTTGCAACAATGAAACCGGCAATCACAAGCTCAGGTTGACGTTAAACGGAAAATCTAAGATTCTTAGAGCTTTGAAAAAACTTTTTTTTAAAAAAAAATCAGGCATCACTACCTATATATTACACACATAAAAAACATGGATGAATTCAGTAAGTTTTAAAACCTAGTCCCAAAATGAATTCGTACCAACTGCAGAGAAACATCTGGAAAACAACAATTTTCAAGAGAAGCTCTGTTAATTCTTAACAACGCACCTTCTCATCCGACAACCGATGAACTCATAGATGGGGACATAAAAGCTTTACTTTTACCATCCAATGTAACAACTCTTTGTCAGCCCATGGACAAGGCCGTTCTTGAACAGCTAAAGAAAAGATATCGCCGGCGTCTTCTTTGTCAGTTCTTTGATATCAACGATTGATAATAATGAAGACAACGTAACCGTTCTGAAAAAGATTGACATTAGATGTCAAAAGGTGCTCGACGGAAGCATGGGAAGAGATTCCAAACATTTCACTTGTAAGATCTTTGAAAATTCTTTTGAACCGTATAGACTTAATAGTTTTAAAATATGCCCGTTCTGCATCAACTCAGCGTTTCCAGTGACTCTTCCAATCACTGAAGGTTTCTTGAAATGCAGAAACTGGAATGTTCTTCAGCTGCCTCGTTATGGCCTCTTGAATGGCCTGGACCGAGCCGTGGTGCTGTCCTTTCATGACCCTTTCCAGTCGGTGGAAGAGGAATATGTTTGCAGGAGCGACATCTGGGCTGTAGGGTGGCTGGGGAAGCCGCGGTGGCTCAGTGGTAGAGCGTTCACCTCTGGTGCTTGGGGTCCCGGGTTCAAACCCTGCTCCCGCCAAGTGAACTTTGTGGTGGACAAACACCGTGTGCGTGGGTTTCCCCGGGGTTATCCCGTTTCCCCCCACTTTCTTCATTCCACCATTTCATTCATTACGCATCATCACCGTCTTCTTTAGCCTCACTCTCATAACAGTGGGACGTAAAACTCAAAGATTTCATTTCATTTCATAAACTGTTTTGGTGTATTTAACACCATATGGTATAGCTAGCATTTAGGCATTAATGATTCGAACAAGTTTAATAGAGTTTTGTTTCGTGTATCGCTTGTTCTTGACTACAGAATGTATTTTGACAACATTCTACTTCTTTCACCTGCTCCAATGGGGAAGAGGAGTTAAGTTGAGTTGACTTTGAGTGTTACGTCCCGTTCAGCAGCGAGGCTATATGAGACGTGGACCTACTGATTAATGTGGAATCCGAACCACATGAGCTCCCGCCGGGAATCGAACCCGGGTCTCCCAAATGGGGAAGAGGAAAATTTACCAATCTCCGTTGCCCTACCAAAATGCAGGAAAAAATATAAGTAGGAGTTATTTCATATTTAATATTATTGCTTCAAATAAACAAGTAAAAACGGACTTGTATTAACTGTTTACCGCTCAAATGCAAACTCAAGTTATTAATTTTACTCATAACAACGAATGTAAAAGTTCTAATACATACCATTACTACTAGGCTTACCTCAGAATAGCGCACAACAAAGTACACTATTACTAGCAAAAAATGCCCTTTTTCGCACGGGGAGTATGGGGCTTCATGAATACAGAACCTGACTTCTACGGCGCAGAAGACTCGGGTAGGATACCCAGTGGGCTACATGTGGTTTGTATCCCGCAATACTCGGTATTGAAAGAGACCCCTAAACTCCAAATCAAACAATCACAACCAAAACCGGAAATTTGAATATTGTAAAAATTGACCCCTATGTTTCCTTGTAGAAGCTCTATTTTTGGAAATGCTGAAACATATGTTCCCTTATTTTTAAAGGAAAATTGAAATAGCGAATCCAAAGAAACAATATTTTAATAGTATAAATACCATTCCCCTTTTAGATGCAGAACCCAATATTACTTTAATTTTTAATTAAGAGTTAATATACCGAATTTCACATCTCCAACTTAAACGAATCCTCATATTATACATTTTCTGAATTAAGTAACTTAAATTTGAATATTATAGAAACTATTCTTACTTTCCACCTAACGAGAGGAATTCTCAAAAATACTTAAACATATATTCCCTTATTTTTAATTAAAAGTTTATATTCAGAATTTCACACCTATAATTTAAGCGAATACTCACATTCGTCATTTTCTGAACAAAGAGTCGGAAATTTGAACATTGTGAAAAGTGCTTCACTGTCCCCTGAGGACGGGATTTTCTAAAGATTACTTAAACACGTATTTAGTTGTTTCTATTGAGAAATTTATATGCTAAGTATTATTTCCTTAGTTTCAGGAATTGCTGCTACAATCTACTCTTGGCAAAAACGTTGAGTTAATTTAACTCCCACTCCCTCTGCGATACCTATTTTTTCTTTAGTCCTTTTTATTCTTTGTTTTCGTAACAACAGGAGTTTTCTGCTCAAATTTCACATTTCTATTTATAGTTGTACTCTGTAGACGTTGATGTATATACATAGTTGTTTTGACGGACCCGAAAAGACGAGCCCAGTTAACTGGGGAAAAGGTTTAGAAGGAAAAGAAGACTCAAAAATTAAAGAAAGTAAGAGGCACAATTGCTTTAATTTTCATATTTAATAAATTTCGAAATTATTGTACGTAAGTAGTATAGCGTGTGGGTAATTTAAGGACAAAATGGGTATTTCTGCCTTTCGAGATGGGATTTTATAAAGTTTCAGGTTGGCATCACTGGTAGGACATAATAAAATTTGCTATAATAATAATAATAATAATAATAATAATAATAATAATAATAATAATAATAATAATAATAATAATAATAATAATAATAATAATAATAATAATAATACTGTCAGCGTTTAAAAGTTACTGAATGCGAATGGAAAATTTTTATGTCCTTCCAGTGATGCCAACCTGAAACTATAAAATCCCATCTCTATCTGAAACTTTATGGTAAAAAAAAGGCAGAGATATCCATTTTGTTCTTATATTTCCCAAACGCTATACTATAATTACGTACAATAATTTCAAAATTTATTAAACATGAAAATTAAAGCAATTCTGTCTCTTCCTTTCTTTAATTTTTGAGTGAATTATTTGCAAGTTCCGATCTTCTGAATGTATCATGAATAAATATTTTTTCTTAATTATAAGAGACTATTGAAAATATTAACGAAAACAAGTAGGGCTACATCAGTGGCGCATTTACAATTTTGTTTCGGTGGACTTTGCTAACTATTTCTGTAAATGTTAAAATTCAGTAAAATATTTTGTTTACTTTAAGATAGCAAATAAAATTTCGGGAGCTTAAGCCCGAAAGCCCCCCTTAAATGCGGCACTGGGCTACATTTTTTTTTTGGTCACAATTTAATATTTTAACCACGCTTTAGTGCCATAATTTTCTATTGAACACAACGAAAGTAGACAAACTTTATATACCAGTCATGTTGTGTGGAACGTTTTATATTAGAAATTGTCTATTTCTCGTTTGGCAATTTACAGTACTTTCTTCCGTTTATTATTTAGGTAAATTCGAAAGCACAATTTAGGTTTCTTGTCCTTTGCATTTTGCACTTTATAAGTTACTGCATGAATCATTTATACACAAACATGCATTTTCCAATAACAAAATTAGGCAATTAGCTCTGATTTTACGTTTATTTAAGCGTCGTTAGCCTACTTTCTGCTCATACAGAATTCTGTTGGAGTCGATGAAATAAATATATGAAAAATACCATATATGCTCCCAATTTTGATGAAAATTCCTATTACCTCTATTCAAGAACTTAATGTCAAGGAATCCCATAAAATTTAATTTTTCCCAAGAGTTGGCATCACTGCGTTCTTCTGCTTTGTTTCTGTTCAACGACGTCCTACTTCGGCAAATTCCCGCTATGCTAAGAAGCTGTTGCATTTCCCAGTATAAAATTCACTCCATTAAGCTGCGCTTCTCTGCAGATACAGTGCAACAGCTCACACTTTCTCTTCCAAATGATATGCTCCACTGTCGCTCTCGTATGCTGAAATTCCCGAGGACTAGTTTTAGTCAGCTTTATCTCCCTTCGTAACATCGTTTTGAATTTGTGTTTTGCTATACACCCTCCATTCCAAAAGAAACCGAACGTTTAAAAAAAACAAAAAAGCAATGTACATTTTGGAACAAATCATTTTTATTAATCAGTGTATTCCCCTTCTGCATCGATACACATATTTGCACGCTCCAACAAGTTGTCAAACGACTTCTCCATGTCCTTTATTGGAATGGTCTTTAGGACGGCGGTCGTCGCCTTCTCAATGGCATCAATCGATGCGTGCCACTTTCCTTTCATCGCCAAATGCAGTTTCGGGAACAGATAGAAATCGCACGGAGCGAGATCTGGTGAATATGGCGGATGATGCAACCGAATAATGTGATTTTTGACCAAAAATTCAGTTACAAGTCGCGAACGATGTGATGGTGCATTATTGTCCAAAAGAGTCCAACTGCCGATTTCGCGATATTCGGGCCGAATACGACGAATTCTTGCCTGCAAACGCTTCATGACGCCCAAGTAAAACTCTCCAGTGACTGTCTGGCCGGGCTGAACAAATTCTTTGTGGATAATTCCTTTTGAATCGTAATAACAAATCAGCATCACATTAACTTTTGACTTCACCAAGTGACTTTTTTTGGGTGTTCCTTCATCCGGCGCTCTCCATTCAGCACTTTGCCGCTTTGTTTCGGGCTCATATTCAAAACATCACGTTTCGTCACCAGTTACAATCGATTTCAAGAAGTTTCGATCCTGCCGAGCACTTTTAACGATGTCTTTGCAATGCGCAATTCGATCACCTTTTTGGTCTTCGGTGAGTTTATGTGGTACAAACCGCGAATTAACCTTCTTAAGGCCCAAAACTTCGGTCAAAATGCGGTATGCGGTTGTTTGAGGAATGCCTAATTCCATTTCAATAACTTTCACGGACGATTTTTTGTTATGTTTGATGAATTCACGCACTTTTTCGATGTTTTCTTCCGATAATCCGGTTCTGGGACGGCCTGATCTTTCGTCATCATCCAGCGTCTCTCTACCCGATTTGAATCGCCTGGACCACTCGTAAACTTGCGTACGGGATAGACACTCATCACCATATGCAGTTTGTAGCATTTGGTGCGTTTCACTAAAAGTTTTACCCAGTTTAACACAAAACTCAATTGCAGCTCGTTGTTTGAAACTCATTTTCCGACCGATGTACACAACACACTGACAGTTGAAACGCAATAACTTTGTTGCCGTGCATCCAAATGTCATGACATTAATACCAGTTGTCAATGAGGGACTACACCATCTACCGGTAAAATATTACAACAGATGGCACTAGTGGTACTATTTGTTTTCAAAAGTTCGGTTTCTTTTGGAATGGAGGGTGTATATAGTTTCTCCTGCTGAAAATGATTATCCATTTTCATGCGCTTACAGTAATGCTAGGAAGGTAAATAAATGAAAAGGATATCTTAAAGTTTTACTTTTTCATTTATTTCCCTTCCTAGCCTTACTGAAACTAACCTAAAGTTGAAAAGTTACTATTGCTTGTCTTATGCTAATATAGCTAACAGTAAAATAAATCTATATTAATAAAATAGAATATATTAATGATCACAAACATTATTTAGAGATATACCGGTACTTATTTCGCAGGATTAGCCTCACATCCCTGCCTAAAACTATATGCCATTCAAACATGAATTGAGTTTTATCACAGAATCTAGGTATATACAAATTTCTATGGTAGCCAATATTACACGTTTTAATTTACATGTAAATCAACTAACAGAGTTAGTCCTAATAGCGTGTCCTGATCCTCGGATTAAGGAGAGTCAAAAACACTATTGTTGAGTCAATCGAATACTAATTTCCATTAGAAGTTTTATATGATATCGATAATATCGGAATATTAGAGAGTGCACTTACTCACATTGGCCTTCATGGTCATCCCTTGTTACTTTATATTCAGAAAAGTTTCTTTCATTACTTGAAACATCTCAGGAATATAAATTTAGATTCATGTTTTTGTCCTTACCGGAAACTAATACTTACTGAAGTGCTGGGAGTACGGTATCTGTATCTTTCTTGGCTTTTACGTGGAGCATTTTATGATACAATTTCTCTGTACTAAATACAGTCGCGGATGCAACTTTTGTCCGACTACACAAATGACAGTATTCTTTCACTAACTAAATATACGTATGTATATGAATAAAAAGCTAATTTTACCTGTTTAAACAGACAAGTGAAAGGGATGAAAGACACAATCCAGATTCTTGATCCTATTTATATAAGTATTAGTGATGATTTGGTGACGGCAGAATATTTGTTTTATAATTAAGTTTGTTTGTTGTTGGCATGTAACAACGATGACTGCAATCTAATGATCTCATTGTTTAATTTTTCTTTATTACGATATACGTAGGCGAGAAACAAGAAATAATTACTTGATTAGGTTTTGTTGAAAAAAAATATTTTGGTTGCAACAAGTTCTTAGATCTGGAAGATCAAAGTTTTACCTGGAGATACTTACGAGATGATACGACACTTAGTATTGGTCTCAAAGCCGTAACTTGTAGGGGGTCAGGGGGATAACTGCCCCCAGGCAAGCTCCTCGCCGTTTGAGGAGGGCCCACTTTAAGACAAAATTTTCTTACTTCCATATACGATACGAACGTGAAATTATAAGTGAAGCATCAAATAAGTGCACTACATTACATAAACAAAACAGCACACAAAAGGTAAATAAAATAAAAATGAGTCGTGGGCCCATTTCAGTAAAAAAAAAAATGTCTACTATTAGGAACCTTAGAAATAATATTTATACGTATGTCTTTGAGATTTGTCAATATCGTCCTCTTAATTAATTTGTTATGTATGGAATTGACCCAGGCCACTCAAACCTTGGGTAAGTCCCGGGTTCGGATTGCACGTTAATCAATAGTTCCAGGTCTCATATAGCCTTGCTGAATTAAGGACGATAAGACTCTAACTTCACTCAAAATGATACTTTGGTGCGATCCGAATTGCTATGGTTGAGGTGAGTTGATTTTAACGTCCCATTCAGCAGCGAGGCTATATGAGGCGTTGACCTACAGATTAACGTGGAATCTGAACCACATGAGTCGAATCGCTATGGATAAGTGGTCTCGTATGACACAATATAAATAGAAATCGCCCAATAGCCCTACTGTCGGAATCATAACTACCTGCTGTCTCATTTTCAGTCTGCGGCTATTGTAGATTCGCTTCACCTTGGATAAAAGTACTCAATGTAGTTGGAAAGCGCGCTTCCTATCTAAAGCGTGGAATAGAATCAATGATGTGTTTTCGGCGGAGGCTATGGTGCGACATTGCAGTGTGGTAAACGGGCATGGACAAACAGACACACTACAGAATAACTAGGTAAGACAAGGCAGTTACTTGCAGATTCACTTGAATGTGCAAAAAGAGGTAGAAATACCGCAGATATCCATTTGCTAATAATGTTTAAAGGAAACACAACACCGAACTGCCTTAAAAGGCCCTAAATCGTATCTCTTACCATAGTTACAGAAAATTGTCTTCACCGCCTATCGAGTTATACACAGTTGTGCCTGTCTTATACTTTGGTTATTTGTAACTCAATAGCCGTGTCAACGTAGTGTAGAGTTCCAAATAACTGTCTTATTCTCGTATCGAGTTACCGGCTGCTGTCTCGGTATCGCCTCAGGTTACAGATTGCTGTTATGGCCTTAGTCCAGTCTCTTACTTACAAGTAGCAATGTGTATCTCGTATCGAGTTCAACCTAGTCGTCTAGATTATACTTAAAAAATTTGAAACCTGTCCTTAAGGAAACCAGTTTTTTAAAACTTTCAGAAAGCCTACTGTTTGAAAACCGATTCTGTTTCCTATCAAAACAGGTTTTGGTTATCCATAAAAACAGTTTTGATTTTAAAAAAAATGGTTTTGGAGAAAACCGAAATGCCAGTTTCTCGATTTGGTGGATTTTTACAAACCGGATTCCGGATTTTACAAAAAAAAATCGATTTTGCCCATTCTTAGCTTCATTCAGACCTGACTTTAATTATTGGAATTCTAAATCTCTTTTGAATTTTGAAAAACATTAAACGTGACCACACATTCTACCTGTAAACACAAATATACTGTATAAGATGAAGCAACTTGGAAAATAGCTTTATTATTATATTATGAAATTTATTTATATATTTGGATATTTTATCAGCTCTTTTGTGCTTTATTGATATTCTCTCAATGAATCGTGTTACGTTTCGCCAATAGGGGTCACGCAACATCCTCAGCCCTGGGCCTGTGAGGAGGGACATGAAAACCCCAATGTCTCAATACTCTACTTTATCTTTAAAAATTTCATTTAAAACAAAATATGAATTAAGTGAATTCAGGTCAGGCAACACCACATACGATATAATACGGTAGGGGCCGCGGTGGCTCAGTGGTAGAGCGTTCACCTCTGGTGCTAGGGGCCTCGGGTTCAAACCCTGCTCCCGCCAAGTGAACTTTGTGGTGGACAAACACCGTGTGCGTGGGTTTTCTCGGGGTTCTCCCGTTTCCTCCCACTTTCTTCATTCCACCATTTCATTCATTACTCATTATCACCGTCTCCTTTAGCCTAACCGGCATAACCGTGGGACGTAAAACTCAAAATTTCATTTCATTTCATATAATACGGTAGATTCCAGTTCTCAGTATGATTACATTTAATCGAAGTGTAGATTCAAATTTTAAGGTTGAATTTTGTAATTCACATCAGTTGAACCTTTTATTGACTGCTACGCTCATTACATTAATAGTAGGGTCTACTAAATAGTTCTTATTTTAAATTTGCGGACCAAGGAAATACTACAACTATTATTATTATTACTATAATCAGATATAAGAAAATGAGTTTCTACAGACCTCACTTCCCTTTCATTTGAAATATTTTCTTAATTTCAGCAGTCGAAATTTTAAAAAGAGTATCTAATAACTACAGTTTTCAACTGATTTCATTTTCCTATAGTCATATAAAACTATGAGTTTCAAAAATAACAGTTGTTATGTTTTAAAGTTTCGTTCAGTGGCATCGCCTTGTGCAGTTCGCAAGAGCACGCGAACCACCAAGTATCGTGTGCTGTTTGTTGCTTCTTAAGATATTTAATAATACGTAGAATATTATTATATTGTCGTTTCGTTTCTACTATCAGCTTGCTTTACCCCTTGCATATATGGATTCCATCATCACACCATGTTGACAACAGAGCAACGAACGTGATAGACTCCTCTGTGTGTAGTACAAAAGGGAAGCGCGGGTAGCTGAAGGGAGGGATTGCGTTCTTCTGACGTTCAAATCAAGATGAAGGATAAGGGGAAAAAACCAGGAATGTCCATATGTGTCCTTTATCAGGTGCTTTGTTCTATCTGTTTGTGACTCTTGGTACTATTTGACTGTATATGCTATGCATGCGTAGATGTAGAAATGTCCATGTAAAAAGGAGCAAAATATTTATTAACCCTATTCTTTGTACGCGGTTTTCAATATTAAAACGCCGTTTACTCGAAAATGTAGTTTTGTGACATTCCTTCTTTTTTCCCCCGTTACCCTTCAAACGAGCAGAGTTGACAGTTATTGTTCACAATTTTCAGTTATATGGCGCTTTCAATAGAATCAAAGACTGAACTGCAATTAAAATAGAAGAATATAGTAGTCAGTAGCCCATTCTTGCAATATCTACATTTCTTTTTGTCTCAATTTCTTATAATGAAAATAAACTAATGGAATAAATAAAATCAGGGCTTTCCGATGTTTTACCAAGGGGAATGGAAGGTTTAGAACCGTTCCACTGAGATTGTTAAGTTAACCAGAATAAAATCAAATTTTATTTTCAATACTTATTTTTAAATACGTATAATCTTTGATTTTTCTTTAGACTATGGTTTTCCTGCATAAAGAAACTAAATGTTTGAAAGAAAAGCAAATAGGTTATCAAAACATACTGTACTTGGTAGCATTGCTAGATGGTAAAATCTTACCTTCTGCATTGTGAGGACCTGGAGGAAATTTTGGAACTGATTTGTTTATTTCAACATTCATCTTTAACTCTTTGAAGCACGGTGGTATACATTTATTACCAGTGTTTCCTCTCGCTAAGTAGTTCTTTTCGTAGCTAAACAGATGTCGTGGTATGTCACTTTTGGGTTGGCACCAAGTGCGTAGTTCATGTAAATTCGATCTAGGTAAAACTTGTGCTTCAAAGAGTTTAACACATCCCAAATAGAAAAAGACGAGTATTGTTATTTGTAGTAATGTACGTTCAGCTGTAAAACGCGAGAAGGCTTTTTTCTTTGGGCAGGAGAATTAATTCAGAGGTTTATTTCTTTTCCATAATTTCCATCAGCTAGGTACTGCTAGAATTTTTTTTGGTAGATATACGCTCCACTGGTTTCAAGACTATAGCTTATATCCATCCTTATACCTCCATTACATCTCTCAATTAAAGTAAAGCAATTGCCACGCTGGTGTCTATGGTTATGCCAAGGGCTAAGTTAGAACCAGTGCCTGAGGGAGTACGAAGGAAATGGGAAAAGAAACAATAAATCAAAAACTGAATGTCCGTAGTAAATTTACTCAACCAGAGCAATCATCCGATTCCGACGACTCAGATATGTCACTATCTTCAGACGACACAGTTCTATCAATTCTAATTAAAGTTGAAACAGGAATAGGTTATGCAGATTCTAAATGCATGTTTTGTGGCGTAAATCACAATAATTCAAAAGCTAGTGAAGTATGGATTCAGTGTATTGTGTGTAGCGGATGGGCGCATGTGGAATGCTATGCAGGCGACAAAGATGTATGCGTATGTGATTTTTTTAAATGAGACTTTATTGTATGTCCCCTATTCACAGTCTTTCATGAAACACTTTTTCCTCCTGATAGAGTAGAAAACATTTCTCTGTTTTGTAACGACTACTACAATTTAAAGCCTAGTTCAAGAGAAGGCCTGATTATTGCCAATACGTAACGACCGCCTCCCTTGAACTTACCTTCTTGATCCCTAATTCGAAGTCCTAGCAACCTCGAAAGGAACCGAGAAGGGATTCATCGCGCAACGGAAAAAAAATGAAGAACCAGAAACTTACCTCCGGCGGATGCAGATCAGAAGAGAGTAATAGCTCCATTCAACTCCCTTAATAAAGCTTACTTAGCTATATATGTATATATGACTATTCTACCTTAGTTTTATTAAATGCTTTGGAAAAAAATCATTTCCAGATATGATTTATTAACAACGCTTCATCTCTGACTGTTGTGGTAGTTAACCACAATATTACAATTAGCGTAAGGTGCCTGTATATTTATTATAGTCTCATTACATTATGAAGAAAAAAAAACTTCAAGAGAATACATTTAGAATTCTGTCTGTCAAGCTCATATCCAATTTGTTTACAATATCAACCATTATCAGATTTTCATTGTTCACCTTTCATAACAGAACCGTCAATAAATCAATAGTCGAAATAGATTGTCATGTAAATGTTAGAAACCGTTACCTGACACTTCGTCACACCACACAAGAGAAACAATTAAATTGTAGTCACAGAAAACTGAAGACATTTAAGAGTTTCACATCACTCGTCATAGGTACGACATAATAACAGGAACAGAGTGATTCTCGCCTGCGCGAGCGTCAGCTGAAAGAAGTGTTACCGCTTCCGGTTCAGTTCAGGTGCCGAAACCACAATCAATAAAGGAACGGAGGTAATATTTACAGACATCCCCGTTCGGCAGCTCCAACCATGGGCGCACTTTACTACCAATTATAATGTCATAAAATTATACGAAGTCAAATATGATACACCTGAAATCCCCATCACAGCTTCAGCAAGTACGAATTCCTGCTCGTATACTTCACATAACTCAATATGCCGTAACAACTTAAATAGTAATATGTACAGCCGAACATTCCCTGGGCCGACACATCAACTAATGACTCGGACATTTAGTAATAATAATATTCCCTTACGGGCGGACAAAGTGGACGGATAGTATGGACAGTAGACGGTAGATAGATAATCTGAGTTTAGTAAACAATGAACCATATGATATGTAGTACACTTCGTAAATGCCGGTTGGACAAGCTAGTTATGTATTAACTAGCTAAACCTTGGACTGATGGACGAGATAATATATGTAGCCAGACAGTTAACTAACAGATAGCGATTGGACATAACGTAGCTTGGAATGTCAACAAACTTCTGGAAATGTGTAGACACTATTTTGAAACAACCTCTGTAACGTGGCAACCTTACCAATGTAATCATCTAAACCTATAACAAATAGTGAGAAGCACTGGTAAATACTGTCAATATATATAATATACGAAACTTCACTTAAACTGGAGCTTTAATAGAAAATATTTACGTAAACTTATAATACGGTTAACCCACTACTTAATGAACTTCACAGCAGAGAGAGAGAGAGATTTTAACACTACGTATGACTTACACGATGAGAGGGCTGGCTAAGACTATTCGGGGCCGCGCACAGGCTGGGCCCCTTTGGGAGGAGGTTTCCCCCATAGGAACTCTTTACTCGCACATTTTGTCGTGTGTAAGATACACTCGTAAGCTATACATTTTAGTACACACAAATATTATTTTGGTACTTTTGGAGAACACCAGTGCTTTAATTTCGTTATCTCAACTCTAATAAACAATTATAAATTTTATTTTAACTCTGATAAACCACTGTAGCTCGTACGAACAAAGAGTAGTTTCGTTTAATATGATCTTGTTCCAAAGTAATTTAACTGAACTAAATATATATCCGTTGACTTTTAGTAGTTATAGTTTTACAATCAAAGATTTCCAATAAAACAAGGTTAAGTTCACTTTACTTCAATGCTCCCATGCAGGACAGTCATTGTAGATAGACTTAAAGTTAGTCACGTTACCTGGAATCATGGGCAGCGATTAGGGGGTGCAAAGGGGGCAGTTGCCCCCGCACTTTTTTGAAGTAACCCATTAATGTATATAGTTTCATTTAGAAGTGTAAAGTTTTTGTATGTATTATTGGTTCATAGATAAAATGGTGCCATATATTTGCCGTTCCGTGAGTACGTATTGGTTGTCTTCCCGTGGAGTAAAGAAAACAACAGGAATTGCGTTTTAATTGCCACAGAAAATAACCCCAAAATTAACCTATTGGAGCACAACAATTTCAGCATACTTTCACTTTTTACAAGGGCTCGATATGTTAGTCAGCCGCTTTGAAACTAATTCAGAGAGCATTTCGCAAAAGAAGAAAAAAAAGTATTTCACAAGTTATTTTTTAATTGCACAAAAATTGGCAGTTCCTAAAATGTCTTTTCTTCTTTCTAAAGTAAGGGAAAATAGCGTAATAAGAAACAACTTCTATCTTTTCCATTGTCTTGTAGTGTAATATATGAGTGAAGTAGGTGTTAGGGGTGTACGAGTGTATATACAATTAAATTTAGTGAATTCAACATAATTCTAGGTTTTAGTGTTATTTTGTATAACGAGAGTATGGAGTGAATCTAAGTATTGTTGTGTTTTGATGTGCTCCAAGAAAGAGAAAACTGCACCTAATGGCAACGAATATGTTTCGGGAAGTTGCAAAAGCAAATATTTCTTTAAATGTCCTACCGTAGCATATGTTTGTAGTATTTACTGTCTTTCATTTTCTAAGAGTAATAACATACATTTAATATCATGTGTGGAATTAAAAATTAAGTTGTTCATTAATCCCTGTTTCAATATGACTTTTGCAAAACAAGCATCATTATTTATTACTATGATTAATATTATCCTTTCTATTTATTTGTTTTGCAAATTTGTTATTCAATAATCTGATCACACAATTTTCCAGACAGAATTTTAAGATGTTCATGAGCAAGGAATCAAATCTCTTCTTACACTACTACCTACTGGCATTGCTCTTGTCAGTTTACTTAATAAAATATGAAATACCATATACGGTATTTTAATTGAAAAAGATAGTATCCTATTAGTTATACAACCTTTCGTCAAACAAAATATTAGAAACAAACAGGAAAATTAACATTTATATGCAAATATTCAGATCATGTCTTGCCCCTCCACTTTTAACGTCCAACCGCCGCCACTGCCTGGAATGCTGCTATCAGAAGAAGAAATAACTATTTTTGCGGCATTGTTCAGCTTACACGAGAATCACCATGTACGTAGTTAACTTCCACTTTACATATTAGAATTATCCACCTTCCATCCAGAACTTAGGAAGGATAATGTTCTCTCTGAAGCTTTATTCCTTGGAGAATCTCATTATGGAGAATAAAACGACAAACTCACTTTCAGTCCATCACAAATTAAATTTCTTTTAACAAAGAAAGAAACACACCACGCCAATCTTGTTCGGCTTAGGGTAGAGTACACAGTATATATAAAGACAGTCGTTTCACCGCTTCACTTCTCTCTCTTGCTGTTGGAAATTTTGGTGAAATTGTTATCACAGCTTTATTAAATGAAATAAAGATAATTTGCATAAAATATAGACATTCATGAACAAAATATATAGTAAGAAAGAACACTACAACCTTAATTTGAACTATAAATCAACGTTATAAACTGGCCTCATTCCGTAATGGTCCTATGCCTGTACATTCTCCTACTATGTGAGACTCAATAGAAGAAGAAGAAGAACGTTGACAAAACAAACTCTAGAGCAGTTTACTAAGAGAACCACCGTCCAAACACAACAAAATCTGCATTTCAACGCAATGTTTGCGAAAGAATAATAAACATAAGAATACTTTAAATTGCCCTATTATAAAATAACATACTAATATGAGTAATATAATCCAAAATTCACATAGAGCCTATTAACTTGTCTGTAACAAACAAGGTATGTTACATTAATCCAATATTCTCGGGATTGCTGCCAGAGTAGGTGTTGCTGTGCTGAGCTTTCGTTACCATACAGCGGCAACATCTTCAGAGCTATGTGTTGAAGATGTTGCCGCTGTCTTGAAGATGTTGAAGATTCTGAGCTCAACACATAGCTCTGAAGATGTTGCCGCTGTATGGTAACGAAAGCTCAGCACAGCAACACCTACTCTGGCAGCAATCCCGAGAACATTGGATTAATAGTAGACGCCAGCAAAGCTTCAAGATCATAAGGTATGTTACAGTTTGATCTGTAGTTAAACACCAAAATATAGTTCCATAAAGTTGCTACGTGCAGTTGCATTGTTTTATTTCGTCCACCGCAAGCATTTGGTTACAAGTATTGTACATACGTTTATGTTTTAGTTACATGTATGGTCTGTCCCATATTATCACCTCTTTCTGCAGGATGTACATTTTAAAGCATGTTTATTTTATTTTTTTTATACTCCTGGTATTTGCGATTTTCAAAGTGGAAGTTTTCGTCTATGATGCTCAGACATACGACAATAGGGCCTTACTGAAATCAATACATTTTCCCTTAATACTTCCGATTTCCTTAATACTTTCCCTTAATACAGGAATAAAAGACTGTCCCATATTACCACCTTTTCCGTATACTCTCGCACACCTTTCTCGATAGGTTTGTAGTGGCAGGTTTTCCTAAAATACTTTCTCAGTACTAGTGAATCTAAGGCCTGTTCGATACGGAAGCATTTTCCGGAAAATTTCTCTTAAGAAAAATCTTATCATTGCCCTATTTTGTAGAGGATTTTGTTGAGCGATTGCAAAATTTCTGTTCATATATAATTTAGTATTCTAACGGATTGTGAAAGTTTACAAAGAAGTTGAAACATAATCGATCAAAGTTTACTATCATCTGGAGGTGAAAACTAAACTGTATCGAAATTTCAAAATTAATATAAATTAATGGTTGATACATTCTGAAATGAAAATATCATTGGTTTGCTTTTCTCGCGTCTTATATGAAGAAAATTAACTGTGGACCTGAATTATGTAATATATTTGGGATATCTGATTGAAAATATAAAGACGTATGAGAACTATAATAAACATATTATAATTATGCTGAATTTAACTAGTGTAACCACCATAAGCGCATCCACACGGAGAATCTACCGGGTTCGGATTCTCCCTCAAAACTTCTTAACTCGACATACGTTTGTGCATTTTCATAATACAACTATTATTGTTTATTAGAGAAATGACGGATGTAGCCTAAAGATTTGATGTTACACTTCATCTCTACTCTTTCTTTTTAAAAAATCTGATTCTATATTTTTTCTTAGAAGGATGAACTTAACATTTACATATCGTTTCTCAGCTGTAGAATTACATCGGATCAATCGTACGTAGATGTAGTGTGTTTTAATATTGGACCTCCTCCCAAACTTTCGACTCATCCAACAAAATTTTCTGAGTTTGCACCTGGTAAGTACGTCAAATAGAAATATTCTATTACGATTCGTTTGCATGGTCATTTCTATTAAGACTCATAATAACCTTGTAGAAAAAGAAGTCACATTCGCTTACTTTTGAATTGTTTGCACCATATTTTGAAGTGTTTGAATGTGCTGTATGTCTCCCTTAGTAGTCCTAAGATTCTAGTAGCTCTGGTGTTTTCCGTGGTTTGGTTTATTTCATGATTGTGTCCTATCCTTCTCATTTCTATAGTGACCAGTGTATGTCTTTGTTGGACAACCCCGGGTTCAATTCAAGGTGGGAGAGCATCAAACACATTACAGTGATCTTTTTAAATTGTAAATCTCGCCGTATATAGCCTAACCTCTAACAGAAAACTTAAATAAGCAATCGTGAAGTGTCTTGAGACAACAATGCAAAAGTACTTGGACAAAACGTTCGTAATTAAAGGTGTCTCAGCAACTATCATAATAATTTGAGACATTGCGTGTTTCATGTATACTGTTAAATGTTCACAAAACAGCATATCTGGTAATTCAGATATACAAGATAGCAGACGTTTGCAGTGTAATGGAGATTCCATTTAGTATATTGTCGTGAAACTGGTAGTGAGTCTGTAGAAAGAGAATGGCATACAACAAAATTAATGAAAATCATAGTAAACAATCCGATGTTTACTTCAGAAACTAATAATTGTTTTATAATATTAAAGATATGAAAACATCTAAAGGAGTGCCGTAGCTCAAAAAACTGTCTGTGCATACAGAGAAAAATGTAAAAAAAAAAAAAACTTCAGAAGAGCAATTGACAAGTAGACTGCCCAGAAGAACATCAGAACTGATTTCATATACGAATGAAATGAAGATTTGTTTAATAACGGGTACTTCTTATTATATGTAAATATGTATATTTTTACATTCATTGATTTTTAAAATAGTTTTTCCTATTTAGACAACTGAAAGAATTCTAGAATTAGATTTGTCTAACAGCTGTGAACTACCAAAAAATTATGTCACGAATCGCCACTGGATTCATTATATTTATTTATGAAAATAATCAAATATGTTTTAAACTGGACCCTATAATGAATTTCTTACTGTTTAATTGATACTCGGAATGGGAATTTTTTCGGGAATTTATGTATACTCCGCATCAAAAAAAAAAAAAAAAAAAAAAATGCGACAGCTAACGGTTGAAACATTCATTAAGTCTCTTTCAAAAAGGATAACACACTCAATTTCCAGTAGAACTGTAGATCTAACACACACATCTAAGATAATGTCAAACGTTTAACACACATGCTTTATTTTCGTGTGGTTCGGTTGTAAATTTGGTAGTGTTCATTGGACGTACTGATGAAAACTACATTCTAATAAGCCCAGTAGGTAGCGTAGGTCATATCTTCCATTCCAGACTACTAATGCAAAGTGAAAAAAAAAAATGGAAGAAAGAAAGATAAAATTGAATGAGTGCTATTTTACTGCTAAATTTGTATCAGAAATATCCTATATTAAAAGTCCAAATCTGTCATAATGAAAAGTTACAAATGTTCAAATGGAAAATTGGATGTTCCTTATAGATGTAGCACACCTTGCATGTTTCATATTTTAACGTGAATAAATCACATTGAATTATAGGATGGAAACAAATTTGTATCGAACTAGTATAAATAAAATTTTGTTTTCAAATAACCAAAGAGGTTGCCATCTTCTAGTCTTTTCCGAAGATTTATCTGTTCCGAATATCAAGCATCACTTTCATCTCTTGCGAATATAACGTTGTAATTTGCACAGATATAATGAACACGCTAGAGCTCAAACGGATCATAGTGTCAGTCGGATGAGGTTGGTTAACTTCTGGACCACCACTGGGTCGAGGATTCAATCCCCTAGTGACCCGGTAATTCGACTGAGACTCGGTAACCCAGATGATAAAAAAGATATTTTGCTTATTCCGTTGCGTTTAAACAACATTTCTTTCAGAGATGACCAGGACTGGAAATGTTATCCCCAAAGCACGAAAAACTCGACGCTGAAGTTGCCAGTTAATTACATTCTCCAGACCACGTCTATCGGTCTCTTGCTCCGTTTTAACTTCGGAACACGCACACGCACATGAAGTACGTGTGTACGTGAGAGAGAGGGGGACAAGTGAAAGATTCAATGACAGGTTACGGAAACGTCAAGAAAGAAAGAGAGAGAGAGAGGGACGAATATATAAATATGAAACATACTTATCATTACAGTGTATGATGAACGCGCACACTGTTTATTCAAATTCTCGCCAGTGATGCTTTGTAAGTTCTCCAACAGAAAATAAATCTCTGTTTGCAGCCATGATGTTATGCGAAAAAGTTATTCTACTTGGCGGGGAATCGAACCCAGATTTTGCGCTTGGAGGTTTGGTACTTTACCACTACACCACCGATTGCCTTACGCAAATTTTGTTCAACAAATGCTGTAATATTTCTTTCTGATAACGATAACACGAAAAGTGTTTACTGCAGGTCAATGAAGTGTTTCAAATATCCTAATAAATCTCTTGCCCTTTTCCAAACAACACTCGTTAATCGTCTCTATCATGATAAATGTGTTTGCTTCCACATTTTTAAGCATTGCATGTCGAATATGAGAAATCGATTCTTCACTATCACTTTGTAAAAAATGCAAGTTTGGCGTGAACGGGATTTAAACCTACACTGAACAGCTTCATTAATCGTAACTCCATTACGTTTCCGCTACACTATTATACCACCTGAAACTAGAAGCCAAATATTTCTTACTTTAGCCTTGATCTTTGGAACGATCAAACTTCTTCCTATAAGGTTATTTGCACCTAAGTGCACAGCGAAATTAATTTATTCGACGACCTAGAGAGAAATTAATGCCCACTAATAAAGGACACCACATACAATCCAGGAAAAATTACAGAAATAAAAACATATTATGAGTTAATTTCGCCCTGCAAGTTCAAAAGTACGCGAATAATAATAATAAATATACTACTACTACTACTACTAATAATAATAATAATAATAATAATATAATAATAATAATAATTATTATTATTACTAGTATCAATTAACCGCTTCACTGTGTTAAATTGAGAAAAAATAGTAATATGTTCCGTTATTCAGTCACTTTTTACTATTACTAAAGCGGTCTTTGATATCGATCATTTTCGATGAGTATTATATATCCCCTCCCCTTTCCATGTTGCGGAGCACGGCATCTTCAGTGTCATTGTTTATCTCAGCCACCTGAAAAACTATGAACTCGACAATGCTATTGGTTATTTTGATCATTTTTATGTCTCCCCCTCCTCAATGTTGCGGGCTGAATTCGGATTTAAACGGCATCAGATGTGTCACTGTTCATCTCAGTGACACCAAAAATTAAAGATTCGATACTATTTGTCATTTTTCGTTCTCTCTTAAATGTTTCTATCTTTCCCTATTCCTTTAGATACACCATCAAAATGATACGAGGAAAACCATCTCGGGTTCGAACTTCATCTAGGTTGAAAATTTTATCGAGATTGGTATGGTGCTTCAAGACTTATTAAATTTTATTTATGTTTATATATCTCCCTTTCCCATTCCCCTTCTCTAAGTTCTAGCGCCAAAGAGAAGTAAAAAAAACATATCAGGACCGAACCTCATATATGTTAAAAATTTGATCGAGATAGGTCGCGTGGTTCAAGAATTATTAAGTTTTATTTATTTTATATATCTTTCCCCTCCCCTCCACTCTCCTAAGTTTTACTGTCAAAGTGGTATGACGAAAATCCTCCAGGTTCGAACTTCATCCATGTTGAAAATTTGATGCAGATCTGTTCGGTAATTCAAGACTTATTAACTCATTAACATAGTCACTTCTATTTTTATTTACATTGATTTTTGTATATCTCCCCGTCTTTCCCCTTCTCTACATTCCACCATCGAAGTGAAATTATTAAAAGCATTCCATGCACAAACGTATGGCCGTTTCATTCAAGACTTATTAAGTTTTCTTTATTTTTTATATTTTTCCATCCCCCCTCCCCTAAGGAACACCATCAAAACGAATAGATAAAAATACTCTCAGGTCCGAACATTTGCAATGTTGAATATTTGATCGAGATCGGTCGGGTAGTTCAAGAGACTAGAAATCACAGTCACTTTCAATTTTATAATACAGGTTATTATTATTATTATTATTATTATTATTATTATTATTATTATTATTATTATTATTATTATTATTATTATTATTATTATTATTATTCGCGTACTTTTGAATTTGCACATCGAAACTACTGCATAATATGTTTTTGCTTCTGTATTTTTTCCTGGTTTCCTTTATTAGTGGGCACTACTTTCTCCCAAGGTTGTCCAATAAATGAATTTCGTTGTGCACTTAGGTGCAAATAACCTTATAGGAAGAAGCTTGATCGTAACCAATGAACAAGGCTAAAGTAAGTAATATTTGACTTCTAGTTCCAGGTGGTATAATAGTGTGGCGGTAACTTAATGAAGTCACGACTAGTAAAGCTGTCCAGCATAGGTTCGAATCCTGTTCAAGCCAAACTTGCATTTTTTACAAAGTGATAGTGAAAAATCGATTTCTCATATTAGACGTGCATGCCTAAGAATGTGGAAGCAAGCACCTTTATCATGATATAGACCATTTACGAAAGTTGGTTGGGAAAGGGCAAAGGATTTACCAGGATATTCGAAACACTTCATTGATCAGCAGTAAACACTTTTCGTGTTATCGTTATCAGAAAGAAATATTACAGCATTTGTTGGAGAAAGTTTGGGTAAAGCAATCGGTGGTATAGTGGTAAAGTACCAAACTTCCAAGAGGAAAATCTGGGTTCGATGCCCCGTCAGGTAGTATAACTTTTTCGCATAAAATAATGGCTGCAAACAGAGATTTATTTTCTGTTGGAGAACTTACAAAGCATCACTGGCGAGAATTCGAATAAGCAGTGTGTGCGTTCATCATACACTGTAATGATAAGTATGTTTCATTTTTATATTCGTTCCTCTCTCTCTCTCTTTCTTTCTTGACGTTTCCGTAACCTGTCGTTACATCTTTCACTTCTCCCCCTCTCTCTCTCTCACGTACACATGCACTTCATGTGCATGTGCGTGTTCCGAAGTTAAAACGGAGCAAGAGACCGATAGACGTGGTCTGGAGAATGTAATTAACTGGCAACTTCAGCGTCGAGTTTTTCAAGCTCTGGGGATAACATCTCCAGTCCTGGTCATCTCTGAAAGAAATATTGTTTAAACGCAACGGAATAAGCAAAATATCTTTTTTATCATCTGGGTTACCGAGTCTCAGTCGAATTACCGGGTCACTAGGGGATTGAATCCTCGACCCAGTGGTGGTCCAGAAGCTAACCAACATCATCCGACTGACACTATGATCCGTTTGAGCTCTAGCGTGTTCATTCTGTCTGTGCAAATTACAACGTTATATTCGCAAGAGATGAAAGTGATGCTTGATATTCGGAACAGATAAATCTTCGGAAAAGACTAGAAGATGGCAACCTCTTTGGTTATTTGAAAACAAAATTTTATTTATACTAGTTCGATACAAATTTGTTTCCATCCTATAATTCAATGTGATTTATTCACGTTAAAATCTGAAACATGCAAGGTGTGCTACATCTATAAGGAACATCCAATTTTCCATTTGAACATTTGTAACTTTTCATTATGATAGATTTGGACTTTTAATATAGGATATTTCTGATACAAATTTAGCAGTAAAATAGCACTCATTCAATTTTATCTTTCTTTCTTCCATTTTTTTTGTTCACTTTGCATTAGTAGCCTGGAATGGAAGATATGACCTACGCTATCTACTGGGCTTATTAGAATGTAGTTTTCATCAGTACGTCCAATAAACACTATCGAATTTACAACCGAACCACGCGGAAACAAAGCATGTGTGTTAAACTTTTGACATTATCTTAGTTGTGACTGTGAGATCTACAGTTCTACTGGAAATTATGTATGCTATCGTTTTTGAAAGAGTCTTAATATATGTTTCAAGCATCCTCTATATATTCGAATAGTCCTGAAAAAATATATAAAAACAAACGCTATTTTTATATCACTGTTGGATTTCTGGTAACGGAACTTTATAATAAATTTCACATTTACTAAGTTTAAAATTCCACATTTTTATCTGTTCTCCCTTTTCTTTTTCTTCTTCTCTCGCCTTCTCTCTCTCTTTGCCTCATTTCTGAACCTTTGTGTAATAGATATCCATTAGTTTCAATTTATCATTGTGTGTGTTCCAGTTTCTCCTTAAGTCAACTTACGAATCTTGTTTCGTCTCGGTTTTGTTATTTCATTTTATCGATACTAATACATGTGTAGTTTGAAATTAGAATTGCGTTTAAGTTGTTAGCTAATTTTAGTATGGGAGAGAGTAGAAAGGAGGAGAGAGAGGTGGTCTCTTTATCAGACACGCTTATGGGATAAGAAGGTGTATATTGGGTAGCCTAGCCGCACGGCGTTAGCTGTCACAATTTTTTTTGATGCGGAGTGTACAATCACAAAGAAAATTTCATTCTCTTACTATATTATGATTTCAAAGTTAAATTCGTTTTTTTATCACAGTACATTATTTCCGTTTTCTCCAGAGGATTCTTGAAAATGTATATTCTGAACGGTACTATGTTACTTTATTAGTATTTTATTATATTTAGAGAGTACGCACAAATGCACATTTACTTACAATATGTTCTATGAAAGTAAATAAATATGTGGAAAATGGTATAGTAAGTCCACATATTTTTACGCCGCTAAACAGTTTAAATTTATAAGTAAATGAATTTTCTAAACTTCACTCTACTACTGATATTATAAACATATTAAATTTTTAAATGTTATAAACAAATCAGATTGGGTAACAGCCAGAAGATACATGTCTCACCAATTTATCAATATTTGCGCATACATATTTATGTTCACAAAGTTTGGAAGATATTGACTTATCTTTAAAATTTAGCACGTAACATTGCCACTCACGCCCTTTTTCCCTTCCTATTTCTCGAAATTTCATGCGTTAATTCACATGTAAGAGAAAACCTCTTCTGAAATTCGAGTCAGAGACAGGAGACAGACCGACGTCTATTACTAACGATGATTCGAGGTGTATTAGTTGTACTTCATCTCTATTTCTACATTACTTTATAAACTGGTTCCTTTAAATCATTTGTAAATTAGTACTTTGCTACTTTTTAGTGCAAATGGAAATGGAACTTATAAATCATATGATTATTATATAAAGTACAGTCAACGAATTTCATTTTTTTAGCCTCGAAATTATTTAAAGCCTAGAAGTAAATCATAATAAATGAAAATAAAGTGATTATTCATACGATTCTTATAATTTGGAAGATAAAATAAAGAAATGGAATAAATTCCTTCCCGAGAATTTATATGCCAGGGAAAAAAACGGGAATAATCCCATTGTTTATTTTCCTACCCAGCGGGAATATTCCCACTGCCCATCACTAAGCAGAAATGACCATTTTACGTTGTCCTTGCGCTCACTGCTCTCAATGAAGCTTGATAAACAAAGAAGTTAGGAAAAGAAAAGGAGGGCCTATTAGAACAGCCCGCTTCTTGAGAGTGTAAGGTAGCGTGGAAGACCTGGGTTCGATTCCCGGTGGGATCTCAAGTGGTTCGGATTCCACGTTAATTAGTAGGTCCACGTGTCATATAGCCTCGTAGCTGAACAGGACGTTAAACTCAAAATCAATTCAACTTTTATCTACGAGTAAATGCCCTCTCTGGATGTTGTTAGTATTCCACTACAGCAAGGCCGGATTAACCCATGTGAAGGCCCGGGGCACGAAAAAATCTTGGCCCCTCCTGACTTCGCCAAATATATTTGTGTGAAAGTACAGTAGAAACGTTAAGGGAATATGTTTCATATTTTTGTTCATATTTTATCTTATATGATGTTTGTATCTTGTATGATTGTTTTTAGACAGCCAGTTGAGATTTTGATTAGAGTAGAGGTCCCCGTCCAAATAGAGGTCCGGGGATACAGCCTCTCTAAACCCCCTTAATCCGGCCCTGCACTACAGTTTTGCGTGGTATATTTAGTAGGAAATATACCTCAGGAACACAACATAGATATAAACTTTGGGCACGTCCAGCAAACAGGCTGGAGTACTCAGACAGACAAGAAAATTAAGTGTTTTTTTTTAGTTTAACGTCCCCCAGTTTTGCCCTTTAGACTAAAGTTAAGGGATGGTTGATGGAAGTGACTGATTGCTAATTGTTTTGCGTTTTTTCATCCGAAATCGAACCCGGGACCACATGCATTAAAGGCTAACCACTAGACCAGCATGGAGGCATAACTCACACTTACGAATGACTTCTCTTTATGAATTGGCACTAGGTTGCACCGGTTTATCAAATTTCGTTCCAGTGACACAGCATTTGTATTAATGATTTCCTTTCCGGTAGCGCAAGGAAGTGTATAAACTTTCTTTCCTTTGATTGTTAAATTGTAGGTGATTAGAAGGGGGATATCAATTACGTAGAAGGAATTACTTCCGAAATTTTCACGTGACATAAGATTTCTTTCTGTATATAAACACATTGTTCTCTCGAAGAATCATCGGTTGAGATCTTATCTTCGTTGTTCACTTTTCTGCAACAACTCTTTGCTTACTCGCCATGACTAAGTTGGTAAGTTTAACTATACTTTACGAAATTAAACATATTTGTTTTGTTTTTACGTGTTATATTATTTAGACTAGCAATCTGGATTAGCAAAGGCGAAGAATCTTTATTTTTTGCTCTTTTACTTTATCTATCTTTTCATCTAATAATTTATTTAATACTTAGGTTATGTTGTTGACTTGTACCATTCAACAGACTTACTCAGCTATAAAGCACTACGCTCTGATGCGAAGTTTTCCAAGTGTAATCTGACATCTTGTGAGTGTTGACTGGAAATCGTATGTTTAATGACAGCGATAACAGCCCTGAATATCCCGACGTACACTGACACGGGCCCGTAGCCAGCCCAAAAGTGTAGGGGAGGCTGAAGTTAAGGGGGGCCCGATCCAACCATATTATAGTTCATCACTATATCATTTTTCATTTGCAAGCCTACCGTGAAATTTTAGGGAGCAGCAAAACTTTAGGAGGGGCCCGGTCCACCTAGACTCCCCCTGGATACGAGCCTGCACTAACAGCCTGATAATTAAATGAAGGGCCACCTCAAGTGATTTGGTTTCGCACTCTGCTCATTAGAGAACTCTTGCCCACGCATAATTGTTGTATAATCCACGTCAGTATTGCCAACTGTAGGGATATGTTCCTAAAACGTAGAGATTAGTTATTCTTGCTAACCGTAGGGATGGATTTCATAAATTGGTGCGAAATGAAAAAGAAAGAAAGAAAGAAGGAAGGAAAATTAATGAGTGAAAATAAAGTGGGTCTACAATCTGAATTAATCATCACATTGTAATAATAATTGCTTAATAACACCATGCTTTACACAATCTTGAGAAATTGTAGGCCTAGTTGTAGCTGAGTTACAAATCCTAGTTTCGGTCGATTTACGTTTATTTTTAGAGAAGAAAGAAAAATACTGTCGAATTTGAGGAGACTGACAAATTTCTTCTATGTTGGGTGACACCAAAACAAAGATAAGAAACAAAGTTGAGGCTTGAGCTTCTTAACTTAGTACTTTTAGTTATAAATTTCTCCCTGAAGGCAGAAGGAGACTGTAGAGCTTTTGACATAACAGATTAGCTCATATCTCTCCATCACTAAAGTGTAATAAACAGGGTCAGAATAGGTTTTGTAAGTCCAATGGGGAACAATTTTGGTCCGACCTACCTTTCCAGCTTACTTAAAATATGTCATTTCTAGTTGAGAAGCCGAGAGTATAAACATTAGCAAATTATTTACTGGAATTGCTACAAGTTTCTTTTAATAAAATAATTGCATTATAACCATCAGGCAACTCTAAAAACGACTCCAATTACCTTTTCTCTCGTTGGTGTTGTGCGTGTTGTCTAACCACAGTAAAACTTTAAGTCTATTGGGGCCGCATAAGGAGTTATCCGCAATGCGATTCGACACTTATGAGCCTGAGATAAAATCAAGATATAACTTCGTCCTAGAAGTGCTATTCTACAAGGGAACTAGAATGGTTCATTCATGTTGTAGAAAAAATGTTGAAAAGGCCCATCGGTTTGTTACCAGCCACTTGTTTGGAAGATTTTCCAGCAATATTATTTAATTTATGCAGATTCTTCGTATTTGCAGTACCCTGTTTCAGACAATCACTCATTCAATTATACGTGAAAATTTTTGAACTAATAATTTCAGTTTTGCACAAGAACATAGCAGGTGTTGAAACAGAACGTTTTCAACATACGAAAAGTATTTGCACAGGCATAATTCCACTTGATTATATTATTCCTGTCATATTGATCATTTCCATTCACTTTCCCATAGTGATTCATTGGAAAGACTGGACATTTGAACACCCCATATCTCGGAAACGAAGCGTCATGGGACCCATGTTTATAAAAAAAACATTTTTACTCATTTGGATGTCCACAATCACCTCGTCACTTTTGGTCATGCATTTATGTTACACCCTGTATATCGTCGTATGAGAACCAGAGGAACGTAACTCCATTTTCGTAGGTTTACAGGCGAGAGAACCAAAATATTACTTTGTTAGGAAGATGTGTTTTTAATAAGATGGTAATTGAGCTACATTACAACAGATGATCGACAAGGAGAACAGATGGCGTTGCGTTCCATTTACACCAAGTGGGGCTTTCAAAATTATGTCCAAACATTAAGAAAACGAAAACCGCATTTTTGGAGTTACGTTCTCTGGTCCTCATACGACGATATATCCACTTAATTTATTCTACCAGAAATACTACAGCCCTGCGATACCCACATAATAGTAAGTTTCAATCTTTGTTGATAATAATTGAACGTGGATCGGCGGCATGGTACTGCAATACAGTTCTCTTGGAGGTGAAAAAAGCGTCTAGGGATTGTGAACATTCATCCAGCATGATGTCTTGTGGGTCCGTTAATTGGGAATGTTTCAAGCACAGGTCATGGCTCGTAACCCACTTAGCCATCCTTTGCATAAATCCTCGGTTTTGCACCATAAGGACGAGAAACAAATTTAAAATGTTCGATACAATTTCCACGGGTCTATTGTCTTGCACGTTTATCTTTGGTGTACGTGGTTCCATGTTCGATTCCTGGTAAGAGAACGTTTGACACAGTACGAAGGTTCGGATTCATGGTAGTTCTACGTCTCCCACACGCCCGGCATTGAAAAGGGAAAGACTAAATTAAAAAAAGAAACTTTCGATAACAGTTTTCGTCTTTGCTTAATTTACTGTAATGAAATATGCACTTGTTTTGTTTTATTATTAATCAAATAAACATGCTGTTTCCATTTTCATAATATAAATTCCGATATTTAAAAGGATACGTGACTTAGATATGGTAAATAATGGAACAAAGAAAAATAATTTATAACTTGGAAATTATGAACTAGCACAATAGACTGTAGACTAAGTGATTTTCTTTGTTAGAATCAAATTACTACCGGTACCAGATACATTGAGTCATACATTTCGACGTATAAAAGAAGTCATTTTGCACTGTGCGTAGTTCTCAAGTTAATAAAATATAATGTGGAAGTAACAAAAGAATTTAGAGATACTAATGTTTACTGTCATGTTTAATTCATTACATCATAAAGTAATTTATTTTAACGTAAATTCTATCGTTTTATTTAGGTGATTTTTGGTGCGTTATTGGCTGTAGTTCTTGGAAATCCTCCAGCACGTGTTCCAGCTGGAATATCTATTCAACAATGCCCTAACTATCCTTATTGTGGAATTTCTCACTCACCTGTTCAATATTGGGGAAGCACAGGAGGACAAGGAGACTACGCACTGACAACTGGAAACGCTTACAACCAGGGAATCCCAGCTGCTCCTGCATCTATCCCAGCAGCTGTATCTCCTAATCAATGTCCCAACTATCCATTCTGTGGACCAACACCTTCAGAAGCTATCAATTACAGAAGATATCCTTCCAACACTTATTCAGCTCCTTCATACGGGGCCGTGGGTAATATAGGAAGTGGATTCGGAGGTAATTATCAGAGTCTGGATCAAGGAGGTGCAAGATATCCAGCAGGAGTCAACCCAGCATCTTGTCCTAACTATCCCTACTGTTTTTGATTTTGCATGGTTTTAAGTATGTGTGTTACTAAGCAAGAAGCAAACAAATTAAAATAGTTATGTAAATAAATAAATATTTATTAAACATACTGAAAGTTATTGTGTTGCGTTATTCATTTTTAAGTTTAGTTTGAGGATAAGTAAACGTGTTAAGAGGAAAAGAAGCAATCACCACTTATTTACAATGGAGAAGTTGTAGAGTAAATTTTACACGATATGAACAATCATATAAAACAGTGATGCTCAAACTGGGGTTCGCGGGACATAGCCAGGGGGTTCGTGACGCCTAGAAATTGAAATGTGTTGTAATAAAAATAGAAGTCACGGCTGTTATGCAAGAAGTATTTTAAAAATAAGAAACTGCAGCTGTGGGTCGTACGAATACAAAACGATAACTATTCATCATTTCCAGTGCTTGAGGATTTCATTGATTCTTCAGATGAAAAACTCTGCTGGAATGCACAAACATTTCTAGGACACTTGAGAGCATTAGCTGCAAGTTTTCGAGAATATTTCCCCTGTCCCACAACCAGGTAATGGATTGAAAATCCTTTCACTAATATAGAAATCCATTACATATAAGGTATGATTCTCTCTAACACGGAACAAGAACAGCTATTGGAACTATCCTGCGATACTTGATCGAAAAATGTTTTCAAAGAAAAGGAGGTTTGTAGCTTTTAGTTGTGTGTGCGTCATGAGTATGATGAGTTGTCTAAGAAGGCATTGCAACATATGATGCCTTTCTCTACCACTTACTTATGAAAGCAGGCCTTTTCTGCTCTTTGTAGTAGGCTATTAAAACCTTAAAGTGAAATCATCTTACTGTGGAATCGGATCTAAGATTGTTGGTAACAAAACTTATTTCAGATTTCAATGCAATTATGGAAAAACACAAAGAATTTCTTTCTTCACATTCGTGACCCCACATTTGAGATCATTGTTTACCAAGTGGATTTCCTTAAAAAATAAAAAAAGATTGATTTTCAGTCTTGAAAGTGGACATCATACTCATGAGTTTTCTCGGTGTATTCTCGTTTCCTCCCACTTCTCATTCTAATAATTCTTCCATCTTCATTCACTTGCCTTAATCATTGTCTCCCTTAGTCAAAAGGGAACGTGTGTTAAACGGAAATATCTGATTTCATTTATTCTTAATTCTGTGTTTACGTTGATCATGACTTATATGTTTAACGCTAATATAAATAAGCTCCTTGAAAATTGCTCTTCTTTGATATATTAATGTATTTAATTTATTGGAAGTACAAAAAAGTGACCCCGTCTTCTTAATCTACACCGTATAAACAGCTTAATGTACGAACTTTTCCCCATCAGTACTGTTTTTCTTGTTACACGTACTTTTTCTGAGTGAAATATGCCATAAAAATATAGAAAAAGATGATGATGAAGAAGAAAACCTTTCACATTTTATACCATGTTCTGACATCGAGCTTAGGATTGTATCCTCATTTCCATAAATTATGGTAGCTTAAACTCGGGAACATATAATTAATAAATTTAGTCCCATTGCTACTATTTTGAATATTTAATTGGTGCATAACATTTCCCTGATGTCCAATTTTGTTACTGCTAGATAGTTGTTCATATACCAACTTAAACATATGTTTTGTTACATTCGATCGATATACTACAGCAAGGGTTCTGCATCGCTCCTTATCTGTAAAATTTCTATATAATTCTATCTGAGTTTGGCCATTACTTTATTGCGTTTACTAGAATTTGTAGTAGCCAAGCGATTTCTATCATTTTGGTCCTTACTTTTAGGTCCAGAATAGATCATTTATGCATTTATGCTAAAATGTTCAATTGTATTTATTTCTATAGGAATCTTATGTGAAACTTTCAGCTGTATAATTCCATGAACAATACTTTACAGCAGTGGTTCTCAAACTTTCCGATAACGCAGACCCCCTATTCATTCGGAAAGTGATCTGCGGACCCCCTTCTAATGCTATCTGAAATTTCACATTGTATTAAAAAATAGTATCAATTACAATTATCACTGACAAGGAAAAGATCAGGGAAAATAATGCAATAAGTAATTTATTCTAAAGACATGATTGTTCCTTAATAAACGAAATTTCAGTTAAAATACATTAACTTTCAAGACTGAAAATCATTCTTTTTTTATTTTGTAAGGAAATCCACTTGATAAACAATGTTCTGTAATTTGGGGTCACGAATGTGAAGAATGAAAATCGGGGTCATGGTCGGGGATCAAAGATGGGCCTCACGCAGCAGAGGTTAACGCTCTACATCTGAGCCACTGTGCACCTCAGCATTAAGAAGGATGCTGCTTTATCATCACGCAATTGTAAAAAGATAATCAGAACATACTTAGTTACATAGGTGAGTATCTGGAATGAATAAGAAAGGCGCAGTTATTGCCGATCAGTTGGGGATAAAGATCGCCCTTTTGACTATCCTTATAGACGCAATAGGAATGTATGACTAGTAGTGCAATTTGTTATTCCCAAGAAAGGTTCTGCAGTCTTATCGGCAGACGTTCTTTCACAAAAGTTGTTCTGGGGGGTACACGTAGTATTCCGGGGGGGGCACTGCTGGTACTATTTTATTTATTATTACATTATAGACGTATTATTTTGGTCTCGTCCGGGGGCACTCTTAGAGCTCCGGGGGGGGGGGGGGACAGTGCTTATCGGGAAAGTTTAGAAGTGCAAGCTACGTAAATCAGCAGCAAAGAGTTTTTCTTCTTTCGGTTTTCCTTATAAAAAAAAAAAAAAAAAAAAAAAGATCTGACCATCGTATTGAACCAATTCTTCCATCATTATTTACTTGCATTAATCATTCGTCTCACTTAGCCTAAAGGGCATAAATAAATTGTGGGACGTTAAACTGAAAGATTTTGTAGCACGCAAATTTTCCTTTCTTTATTGAGAAACTGCTCATTGTGAGCATTTGGTTAAGTTGAAGATGTGAACATGTGTATATAAAATCTTAAATGTAAATAATTAAATACCTATTTGATCGTCTGTGAAAATACCGCTTCAAAAAGAAGATAAGAGAGGAAAATTTCTATAATATTAACATTTTCCTGTTTCTTGAAAGAAAATGGTGTATAAGAAATGGTCAACGCAAAAATTCACTTAGGTTTGATTTAGGATTTAGATTTCTGGGCTTTCGGCATGTGTGGCCATGTTAGCCGGTCACGTTTTGAGAGATGACGTCCCTCGGCGATCACAATATCCGGGGAAAGGGAAGGAAGAAAGCAGCCTGGTACCTATATGTAAAGTACCATCTCAACATTTGCCTGGTGTGAATGAGGAAAATCCAAGGAAACCTTATTCAGGATGGCTCGCCTGAAAAAGCGTTTACACTTTTTCGACCAAGTGTCCCCACCGTAAATCGAACCCTGGACCGCTCGCACCGAAGGCTAGGGCGTTAGCGACTACGCTACGCGGAACCACTTGCTTAGGTTGGAGATCTGAAATTCGTTATATAAATGCTTAATTAACAATAACACAAACACGTGTTTCAGCGTTTAAGAAAATTTCGGCCTAGAAGGGTTAGGGAACCAATCTGTAAGATTATATGAAAATTTAGACCAAATTAATATAAATAGAACATTATAAGAGGGTTAAACAGAAAATTCTCGTTAGAACAGGAATGTATAAGAAGGAATTTTTAAAAATATATATATGCTTCTAAAGATGGTAAAGGGTATTGGAATATTTGCGAAAAATATAATACCATGTATTTGGTCTAGGAATTAATTCGTGCGGTTGGTACGCACACATTGAAGCTGTAGTACAAACACAAAATACATAAATACCTTAAGAAAAATATTGTCCATCGCTAGCCACCACTTTCGCCCATCTGTCAGGCAATGTACGGATTCCGTGGCGAAAGAAGTCCTCATCCTTGGAAGCGATCCAGTCAGAGACCCATGTTTCGATATCTTCTGAAGAAGTAAACCGCTGTCCAATCAAATCGTTGTTCATGCAATCGAACAAGTAGTAGTCCGAAGGAGCAACGTCTGGTGAATACGGCGGGTGGGGTAAAACTTCCCATCCGACATTTTCTAAATAGGTTTTGACCGGTTTTGCGACATGTGGGCGAGCGTTATCATCTTGAACAATAAGTTTATCATGTCTGTTCTCCCATTCTGGTCGTGTTCTGGCCAGAGCTTGCTTCAAACGCATTAATTGTGGTCGATAACGTTCTCCATTCATAGTTTCACCCGGTTGCAGCAGCTCATAGTACACCACACCTTTCATACCCACCATATGCACAGCATAACCTTTGCACAGTGAATATCTCGTTTTGGTTGTGATGGACCTGTTTCACCTGGTTTCACCCAGGCCTTTTTTCGTTTAGGGTTCTCGTAATGGATCCACTTCTCATCACCCGTAATAATTCGATGCAGAAACCCCTTTCTGCTCTGTCGTTGAAGCAGCAATTCGCAAATGGTTTTTCGTCTTTCAACGTCTCTGTCTTTCAATTCATGTGGAACCCAATGTGACATCTTTTGAATCATTCCCATGGCTTTCAAGCGTTTGGAGACTGTTGTTTGATCAACGCCTAATGCTGCTGCAAGTTGTTCCTGCGTTTGACACGAATCCTGCTCGAGCAATGCTGTCAATTCTTCGTCTTGAAATTTTTTTGGCTGTCCAGCTTGCTCTTGGTCTGCCAAGCCGAAATCACCACTTCTAAACCGTGCAAACCACTTCTGACACGTCCGCTCAGCTAGAGCATGGTCACCATACACTTCCACCAAAATACGATGACTTTCAGTCGCACTTTTCTGCATGTTAAAGTAATGCAGCAGGACACCCCGCAAAAACACTTTATCAGGCACAAATTGCGCCATGTTCATTTAACTACAAACTGGTGTTGTTGACGCTTTAATCCACTGCCCTATACTACGAACGATACGCGATAACAGGGGTTTGCAACACATGTGTGGATACACGGAACTGTGGGACGCTCCGTTCGTTGCGCCATCTCTTGTCCACCCGCACGAATTAATTCCTAGACCAAATAGGTATCTGAATTTAGGGAAATTAAACTTGGTACATAATCATCTCATTAAAAATAAGCGAATATGTGTCTCAGCATTTAAAAAAGAAAAATCCAAGGAATTTTCCATTATTTTAACCTCCACATTGAACGGTCGCACTACAGGATAATGGCTACAAACTTATTTAAAAGGTAAAAAGTACAAAGTAGGGGTTAATACACTAAACTTTCTTGTTTCAATTTCTTAAACTAAATCAAGTTATGCTTCAGTTATTACTAAGACATTTATTTACGAAACGAGCAAATTATAAGGTATTCTTGAAAAACTTCGTCCGAACCCCCCCTCCTAAAAAGTAAAGTACCCCTTCTCGATATTTCGAGGTTTTTTATTTATGCCACTTATTAGGGTTATTAAGAAAATATTTGTTTATAAATATCAAGGAAATTGTACGGTTCGTATTTGAGGAAATTGTCTTTAAAAAACTCGTCCCCTAAACTAAATACCCCCTTGTTAATACTCATATGACAAACGAGTTACGCATCATTATAGGGTTATTAACGAAACATTTGTTTGTGTATGTTTTTCTAATATGAACAAAATCACCTGATTCGTTTTCAGATAATCATTCGGGAAAAACTCATTTCCAACAGTAAATTATTCCTTGTGGATTTTTCACAAACAGTAAAATGAGTTATGCCATATTGTCTGGTTATTAGTGAAATATTTACAAGTTGTATGTCCATACAAAATACATGTGTTATTGTTGGAACAGATAACAGTCTGCTTACAAGGGAATGAAGGGAGAATTGATATCGAGTTGGAGTGTTGTGCATACATCAATCGAAAGCACTAATGATGCTGATGAAGAATCTGTAATAAAAAGTTTCCACATAAATGTATTGTAGGAGTTATGTCGATTTGTCACTTTTCAAAATTTTCGCACTTTTTCACGTTATTTCAATTCCAATCGCTACCTAACTCATACAAACGACTATTTCACGCACTAGAAATCGTTTGAAAATGTTTTCATTACTCATATTTGAGGAAACACAACGTTTGGAGCATAACAGAATCAAATGTATTAGTTGACATAAGATGTGCAGTAATGATATTTCAGCACATACTCAGGGTTATCAACAATAAAATGGTTCAATCAAAAAATGTCTTTGCACCAAGAGCAACGGATTCTCGCAAGTTTCTCACAATGCTTACAGTTGGCGACATCAAACCTGAAACCAAATTTGCTTGGCGAATCAAAAGCAGGATATTCACCAGTCTTATAACCAACTTTAATAAATGCATATTGATACAACCCAATGTATCTTGGCGAACTCATCTGATTGTGTAGAATCGAAGCAAATATAATGCGCTGGTCTCGTTGAAATATTTTATACCCGTCAAGTTTGAGTTTCACATAGCGTTCAAGTTTCTTCAAATAATGTTTCCAAACACCAAACCCATAAACATCTAACGGCTGACAGAATCTCGTGCAGTTTTTCGGGATATTTTCAACATTCACCATTGCGCAATTTGGCAAACACGCGGCAATTCGTGTGTAGTCTGTAAACGGACCCCAATGGTCAAGTAGAACGACATTTTCTTCGTTCGGTGAAATCGCTGCAGACAGCAAGTCTTTAACAAACTTGTCGCGGCCGTCACTTGTCATGATGCCATTTTTCGATGCATCAAGCACTAGATTTTCGGGTTTGATCATTGTTTCCCACACCATTACCCAAATTTTCCGCTAGACTCTTGGAGTGTTACTATCATTTTGTCATGAACAACTCCTCTCATCGCAACTATTGGCAGCATAGTGAAAGAGTGGGTTGTAGCATTTGTTGACTGCACAACTTTTTCAACTCTATCTTGTCCTTTGAACGCCAGAGTGCGATTTCCTGTCATTTCATATTGAACTCCACTCTGATCGGCGTTCAAAACGTTTGCGGCAGCGATGCGTTTTTCATTGATTGTGTTGCTGATGTGGGTCGCAAATTTGTCTGCTTCCGTTTTCAAAAGCTCCTGATCTTCGAGCAGGGCTTCGTCATGCGACTCGTGATTCGGCGGCTGGTAATTCCACGGGCTTTTTTAAACTGTTGTGCCCACCAAGACGAAGACTCGAACGAATGAGCGAAATCAATTTTCTCTGCATTTTTCATCGCCCAGATTCGTATGTCGTCGTCGTGAATTGGATACCCAGCCGCAGCAGTTGCGTTGAAATCGGCAAACGTTTCGTCCCTTATTTGCTTCAGGTTCAATTCTCTATTGCCACCAGATGCGAATTGCCTTTTCCAAGGACAAATGACAAGCCAGTCTGGTGCCCAAGATTATTTCTTACAGATGGCAGCGATTTTTCTGCATTTGCCTCGCGGTGTCCATGCACAATCAAGAACCATCCTCATCTCGTCGTCTGTATATTTTTGAGTGCCTGAATTTTTCGGACGACCTGCTGATGTCGATGGTTCATAATCATGGTATTAATCGAAAAACGAACAGCTCCTTCGTGATGTATGTAAATGTGCCACCCACGGTGTGCCACGTGGTGTATCACGTCAATCACGAGAAAGTCTTTTAAAACCAAAGTCTCTGAAATGACATCGCCTTTTTCACAGCCTTCAATAATCATGTCATTAATGGCGGATGCAAAGTCAATTTCACTTGACGTTTGTTCAGTAGATTTGATCCGATTCCGCTGAATATAGTCGCTGACTTGTTCAGTTACAATTTCCAAGACGTTGACAATATTCATTTGCGACATTTTGCATCTTGACGTAACAAATGAACAACATTTGAGTACACATCAAAACAAGCACCTTGTTACCTCGGCGAGAGCACACTGACAACTGTTCGCGTGTGTTTACAGTCCGAAGCTAGGCATGGGAGAATCGAAGTTCTTGCGCACTTTACCGCATAGATGGCAGTACTACGCAGGGACTTTATTATGCGTGCAATATGGTTTATGATGCTTTCTCACTATGCATTTCACATAGATGATTAGCTTTAGAAAGTAGCAAGCTCTGTGAGTTGAGTTCATAGTTTTGTTTTCACCTACTTAACTAATTTCAAAACAACAAAATCTCGCAAAATGTGAAAAGTGACAACTCGACATAACTCCTTCAATACATTTATGTGGAAACTTTTTATTACAGATTCTTAATCACCATCATTAGTGCTTTCGATTGATGTATGCACAACGTTCCAACTCGATATCAATTCTCCCTTCATTCCCTTGTTAGTTAACATTGTATCTGTTTTTACATATACAAAACACAAATAGGCCTATATAACAGTTTATTTTTTAAAATATAAGAGCTCTTAATCAGTGGCGTAGGGAAGGGGGGGCCAGAGAGGCCGGCCCCCAAAGAGGTCCGACAATGTACTTTGGTACTTTGATGTTTGTAATTTTTAATATATTTTTATGTTTATATAAAATATTTTTTGTTTGTAATTTTTCTATATGTACCTATAACAGCACTTGCTCCCCCCCCAAAAAAAAACACATATCCTGGCTACGCTACTGCTCTTAATTAACATTGGAAACGAAAGACACATTTTGGCGCCATAAACGTTACTTTTTCTCTTTTCTCGAAAACTACAGATCAGAATTTACCTTCATGCATGTTATCTTGTTCACTCGGTGTTGTCTATCGACTGTATATGCTTTATACCTTTACAATATTTAAGTTCAACAGAAATCGAAATTTCAGATTTTACACAAATTTTAATAATTTCAGGTTATATCTCTAATCATAGTGTGCTGTCGTCTTCCAAGTATCATAATTAAAAGGTTAATGACAGTCTGTTTCACTTCAATTGGTAGAATGATTCACGTACAGCATCAAATTTTAAGTTTACAAATTACTTAGTTTTGTTTTTTTTAATTTGTTGAAAATGGGAAATTAGCAACTTGTCACGGTGAATGAACAAGGAGCTGTTGCAGAAAATTGAAGACAGTACTAACTCAACTAATTGTTGCTTTCCACTAATGCAATAAAACCCTTATGTACACAGGCGAATGTTTTTGTGTCACGCAAAATATCGGAAGCAATTCCTTGTAGCATAACTCATATTTTCTTGTAATCTTTTCCAGTGTTCTGATCAAAGGATATAAACCACACATCCATCCTGCCATAAAAGGGAAACTTCAGTTATTAATAAATGCCGTACAATATGTACGAATCAAGTATGCATTTTATATCAATATTATATTATATAATTGTATGTGTAAGTGGCGGCTGTCAAGGAAAGTCACACAAGTAAAAGAATATACAGTAGAGCGTCGATTATCCGAACGTCGGTCAACCGAACGACTGCTTAACCGAACTGTGTACTCGCTCGCACCTGTTACTCTCCCACCCTACCGTCCATCATCCCCCTCACTCCCAAACCAAGTTTCCCACAGTAGTCGCCGCACTGAGCCACCGCTGGCGGAACATTGCTTCTAATGGGGCCTTCATAAGGCGCTGCTGACCGGCCAAGCCGCCAGTCGCTGTGTTTCAACAATCAGCACACTTCTGTCGGTTTGGCACTGGCTGTAGAAGTACAGTCCAGTACAGTGCAGTACAGTACAGTACAGTACAGTTAGATTATCCGAACAAACCAGTTTTCCGAACACCCATGTCCCCCAATTACTTCGTATAATCGACGCTCTACTGTATTGGCAATCTAAAGCAAGGAAGCTTACGAAATATTAATTCTTGTATATAGCACACTAACCTCAACACGGCCGGTCCCAAGTCCGTACTGTGAAAGGAGAGATTCACATCACACGTATGCGGCCACCAGTCGAACTCTCCAATGTAGCTAAAAAACTCTATGAATGGTTTGAGAGAATTAAAACACCACCTTCTCTTATAAAGTAACGTTAGTATAGTAATGAACACATGTGGAAGTGTTGCCATTGTAATCCTCTATCGGAGGAGGTGTGGTCATCAGCTTTCAAAATGGGTTATTAATACAGACCATTGTATCCGAATGTGTACGTGGTACCCTACTACACAGTGATGTGAGGTAGGCAATTCTTATCGCTCTTCGCGGGACAGAGCAATTAATACCTCCCAAATTGTATTATCTGTCTGGTGCAACTTGTCCACATCAGCCATTGGTTCCTGCAATGCATGGCAAATCTTATCCATAAATAGAGGTTGGCACAGTATTAACATTCTGTTGACCTCACCGGGGAAGTGGAACTTTTATTTTCAATATCTATTTTAATCTCAATATATGTTCACATTTTAAAAAATATATATTTTCTGAAATCATGTTAATTTTCAACTCAGATTCCGTAACTGTAGAAATATAATCTGAAAAGCAAATACATTGGCCAATCATTTCCAGAAAAACGCTGTCGATTATCTATTACAATTAATTATCTCAACAAATTCCGAAGCAACGAGAGGTCGGATAGTCATTCCGCTGAATTGCTGCTCCCGTGTCATGTCCTATCTGTGGTCTATTGTAGTATATATGATGGAAAGCAGAGAGCATCTGTAGCCGACATGCCACCTTCAATGCTTCACTGGTGTACCGACTTGTTCCTGGAAAGATGGCTCATTCGTGACACTCAACAGCAGAATGGTGACCAGTAATGCAATCAGAACCACATTGTTTCCTGAACACTAAACCTATTGAGAGCATGAATACTACACGGGATTTTTGAAGATGGATCTACCATTCTGCGTTACTTTAACACGATACTCCTGACAGATGATTAGCTCACAGAATGTTATCCGTGGCATCTGGAGAGACTGCAGCGGCAAGGAGAATGGAGGATAGTGGTACTCAGCGATGAAATTAGTGCAAGTATGTAAACTTGCAGGTGAAATGGAAAAACAGCGTGTTGTCGTTCTTTATATAGGATCCACACTTCATTGTCTGGTATTTGATAAGACAGAGGAAAATAAGCTACATACGCTTGTTTCTGGTCTTCATTCAGGAAAGTGTGATTGACACACTACGTCGTGCATTCATGTTGTCGTCGATCCTATACTTTAAATTTACCAGGATATTTTCAAGGTCTTCATCTTCCAGAAGCTTATCGCGTATCCCAATATCATCAAGTTAATTCAGTGTTCTACTAGACCTAACTAGTGTGTTAGATCTCCAGACTTAAGTCTTGTCACGTGAGGCATGATGGATGGGTGCTTGATTACCAGTTGACTCTGGAAACGACAATCTCTCAAGACAGATATCGTCCAAACAGTTATGTGGTCACTTGGGATAGTTACACGTTCTTAATAACATCATGTTTTGTAATATGTTCAGGATGTGCCATGGGTGCCATGTTGGAAATAGTATTACCCACCATTGCTTGGTTGGTGCATACAAACGTTGCGCCAAGTCAGTGAGTACTTGCGACGTGTTCACAAATGGGGTTGCGTCAATGACAATTCTCATGTATCGTATTTGAATATTTTATTTGATGAAGTTTTAACTCTCTATTTTTGTAAAAAAGTCTTATGACTGTAATACTCCACTATAATTGGCATTACATTATTCGTAATTGTTTGTTGTTTATTGTTCTACAAATTAAATTAATATTTCTTTTATATCTTCATGTATGTTTAATAATGTTATGTATGTATCATAATTAACCTGCTCGAGTACACAATATATGGAAGTTTATAGTCAACTTGGAAGTTTGGTCTGGACCGTAATGATTTTTAATTTATTTTGAAACAGAAAAATAACAAAATCATAAAAAAAAGCAAATATTCCCGTTAGGCTATGTGATCTCTGCTGAGTCGATGAACAACGAGCTAATGTCTGTGAAGTTGTCCCGCTCACCTAACGAATTTTTCTTTTTCTTATCTACATCGTTAGTTTATGTTAGTTTTGCTAAAGTTATCGTTAGTTTCGAAAAAAATAAAATTTCTATTCAACAAATAAATGGGCAGGCCAACTTCACGGTTCCCCCACCCACAAACGAATTTCAAAAGTTTTTCATATCACATCGTTAGTTTATCGTTAGTTTACGTTAGTTTTGCTAAAACTATCGTTAGTTTCGCAAAAATAACGATTTTATGCTAGAAACAAAGTTTCTCGCCAACTGTGAGTTAGCCCGCCCACATTAAATTCTCATAAAATTTCAACTCATATCGTTAGTTTATCATTAGTTTACGTTAGTTTTGCTAAAATAAACGTTTGTTTTGCAAAAATAACGATTGTATTCGAGAAATAAGGTTTCCCGCCAAATGTAAAGTTTCTCGCCCATAAAGAATTATCATAAATTTCCATATCACATCGTTAGTTTATCGTTAGTTTACGTTAGTTTTGCTAAAATTAAGGTTTGTTTCACAATATAACGATTTTATTCGAGAAATAAAGATTTCCGCCAAATGTAAACCCTAACAGTACAATTACATAGCAGGCATATGCCTATCATGTTCCGTCAGGTACACTGGAATGTGTCCGGTATGTCCCTAAGGAAAGTATAACTAACATAAACTAACGATAAACTAACAATATGAGTTAGAATTTTATGAGAATTCAATATGGGCGGGGTAATTCACAGTTGGTGTGAAACTTTATTTCTAGAATAAAATCGCTATTTTTGCGAATCTAACGATAGTTTTAGCAAAACTAACGTAAACTAACGATAAACTAACGATGTGATATGAAGAACTTTTGAAATTCGTTTGTGGGTGGGGAACCGTGAAGTTCGCCTGCCCATTTATTTGTTGAATAAAAATTTTATTTTTTCGAAACTAACGATAATTTTAGCAAAACTAACGTAAACTAACGATAAACTAACGAGGTAGATAAGAAAAGAAAAATTCGTTAGGCGGGCGGGACAACTTCACAGACGTCAACGAGTTTGCTGTTTAGTGATATTATCTGTGTAAATATGTTTAATTTGGATTCCAATTCGGTAAATTACTAAAACAAACCTCAAAACTTATTTTAATAAATAAAATTTTATCTGAAAATTACATTACGTAAGTTAACAGACTAAAGGAATTACAAGGAAAAGTTACATTTACTTCTTCTTAAGCCTAATGGTACTTTTATGTTTTAAGAGGTTGATGAATAATGGAACAATGAAATTCTGAATAAACCAATTCAGGGGTTGATCCCCTGTGACAATTCAGCGAACATGTGTTGCACCGTAATTTAAACTGACCTAAATTATCGTCAAAATTCTAGTTTCTTACTGCTTGAAATTATGTTGGAAAAGCGTTTGTGTCCATATTATTCCACAGCTATAACATTCATATTAATGCATATTAATACTAATGAACGTGTCACATATCATTAATCCTTAGTAGATCATGCATAATTGTCTCAGCAATCAAGTCTTACGTAAAGAAGTTCAAGCTATAACAATTCCATGCATGTACTTTAACCATGGTCAATGTTCTATATAAGCATCATATAGTAACTCTTTTTATGTGAATACAGTCAGTTAGCTAAAGCAAATCTTCGAAATGAATTAATCGTCAATTATGGATGCAATTATGAAGAAATGAAGGAAAAGATGTATAGAATTAGGAATAAATATAGAAAATATGAGATACGAAGTAAAAAAAATATAATTAAATAAATAATTGGTGGATAAATAAGTAGAAAACTGAATGACAAATAATAAATATAATATTTAATTACGAAGCTTAAGCTAATAATAAATATATATACATATATATTAGTGCTCTCAACGGGTCGGGTCAGGTCGGGTTGACCCGTGACCCGACCCAACTGACCCGAACCGTGATCCGACCTGATTGACCTGACCCGACAATCCGACCCGAGCTGACCCGATTGACCCGACCCGACAACCCGACTCGAGTAGCCTGACCCGACAACCCGACCCGAGTTGACCCGACTGACGCGACCCGAGTTGACCCGACCCGACCCGTAACCCGACAAGAGCTTACCCGATCCGAGTCGGGTCGGGTCGGGTCAACCCGATCCGTTTGAGAGCACTATAGTCACGACACTGGGTGAACGCCAAAATGCACTTCCATTGGGAATTAAACCCGGATCACGTGTACCGAAGTCTTACACGTTAACCACTAGCTAGATCAAGCGGGGGATTTGTATATGCATCTTAATGAATATTTGGCACTTTTGAGGTTTGGTTATTTCTTTTTATAACTGATACTAATGTCCGACGTGGGAGAATTTTTTTCTTGCTTTAGTTCTATGTGACGAAATTTTTATTCAAGGTCAGTGGTCTCATCTGCTTGGACGGCAGGGGTCTTCTCGGAAGGCAGTAGCAAGAGTCTCTTGGCGGAGACAAAAGGAAATCGTTTAACTATAATGATAAGGGTTGAGGAAACAGGAGAACACCTGTGATTTTTTCCAACCCTTCAACTTTCGTTATAAAATAGGTTCTTATGATTCCGAGACCCGTGCCACTTTGATTTTTCTTTCTCGGTAATTAAAACGTATTTTACAGTATATATATTTGGTCTAGGAATTAATTCGTGCGGGTGGACAAGAGATGGCGCAACGAACGGAGCGTCCCACAGTTCCGTGTATCCACACATGTGTTGCAAACCCCTGTCATCCCGTATCGTTCATAGTATAGGGCAGTGGATTAAAGCGTCAACAACACCAGTTTGTAGTTAAGTGAACATGGCGCAATTTGTGCCTGATAAAGTGTTTTTGCGGGGTGTCCTGCTGCATTACTTTAACATGCAGAAAAGTGCGACTGAAAGTCATCGTATTTTGGTGGAAGTGTATGGTGACCATGCTCTAGCTGAGCGAACGTGTCAGAAGCGGTTTGCACGGTTTAGAAGTGGTGATTTCGGCTTGGCAGACCAAGAGCGAGCTGGACAGCCAAAAAAATTTCAAGACGAAGAATTGACAGCATTGCTCGAGCAGGATTCGTGTCAAACGCAGGAACAACTTGCAGCAGCATTAGGCGTTGATCAAACAACAGTCTCCAAACGCTTGAAAGCCATGGGAATGATTCAAAAGATGTCACATTGGGTTCCACATGAATTGAAAGACAGAGACGTTGAAAGACGAAAAACCATTTGCGAATTGCTGCTTCAACGACAGAGCAGAAAGGGGTTTCTGCATCGAATTATTACGGGTGATGAGAAGTCTAAACGAAAAAAGGCCTGGGTGAAACCAAGTGAACCAGGTCCATCACAACCAAAACGAGATATTCACTGTGCAAAGGTTATGCTGTGCATATGGTGGGATATGAAAGGTGTGGTGTACTATGAGCTGCTGCAACCGGGTGAAACTATGAATGGAGAACGTTATCGACGACAATTAATGCGTTTGAAGCAAGCTCTGGCCAGAACACGACCAGAATGGGAGAACAGACATGATAAACTTATTGTTCAACATGATAACGCTCGCCCACATGTCGCAAAACCGGTCAAAACTTATTTAGAAAATGTCGGATGGGAAGTTTTACCCCACCCGCCGTATTCACCAGACGTTGCTCCTTCGGACTACTACTTGTTCGATTGCATGAACAACGATTTGATTGGACAGCGGTTTACTTCTTCAGAAGATATTGAAACATGGGTCTCTGACTGGATCGCTTCCAAGGATGAGGACTTCTTTCGCCACGGAATCCGTACATTGCCTGACAGATGGGCGAAAGTGGTGGCTAGCGATGGACAATATTTTTCTTAAGGTATTTATGTATTTTGTGTTTGTACTACAGCTTCAATGTGTGCGTACCAACCGCACGAATTAATTCCTAGACCAAAATAGTTGCTCGTAAGAAGATACATAATATGAATTTTGTAATTTAAAATTTAAAAATACAGTATGATATTTAATTATAAAGTACTAATTTTATTTCATCACTTTCAGCCCAACAAATGAAATTCAAACAATTCGCTCCCTGGGTCTTGGTCATCAATACTGCGTCTTATTCTTTGTGTTGCAGTCAAGTCTTGGTCCTGCATTTCGTAGTCGTGGTGGTCTTTCATGCTATACAAGAGCCAAGAATGCTCGCCTCATCGGTACAAATGAAGACCAAGTGTGATTTTCATTATGGTCTTTCATACTATACGGAAAGCAAGAAAATACGCTCATCGCTACTTGGTGATCACCAAAACAAGGAAAAGAGCAAGATTAGTATGCAATTCGTCTTGCACAAGCTGGGATCGAATCATGGACACCATGCACCAGAGATGAATTCTCTACCACTGAGCCACCGCAGCACTGCTTGGGCTTGGTCGTCCATATCCAATCTTTCTTTTGGCCTTGCTTAAACAACTTCTAGTTTTGTTCTAAATCCAGACTCCATATAGGCGTAGATATTAGTATTACAGTCGATTGGTAAAATAAATCTTCCACATTTACAAATTAAAGTACACACAAGTACAAAAATAAGCATTTACCATAAAAACACTAGCTGCAAGTGTTCAAAATAGATTTACGGCTTCTATAAAATCAATTGAAAATTGCTATTTTTAATTAGGCAGCTAGTGAAAAAAGCAGCTTTCGACTCCAGCCGAGTTTAAGCTCAACCTAAACTCAGTTGACCAAAGTGAACTGACCCGATTGACCCGACCCGACCCGACAACCCGACCCAAGTAGCCTGACCCGACAACCCGACCCGAGCTGACCCGACTGAGTCAACCCGACCCGAGTTGACCTGACCCGACCCGATCCGTAACCCGACCCGACTCGTGTCGGGTCAACCCGACCCGTTTGAGAGCACTAATATATATTCACGTACAATTTATGCTGCTTACACTTAGAACCCCGCTTATGGTGAATAATATATTGACTTGTGGCATACCAACTAGTTACCAAACGCTGTGTGTTATACCTACGAAACCTAATCTACTTTATTTACAACTGTTCTAATGCATGCTGAGGTTACTTCTATCGCATATACTTGAAGCTACTGATTTATATTTCTAGTTTCACGTTCATTATGCTGGATTAGCATGTGCATGTACATCTAGATGCCTGGATAAATTTATAAGCTTCGTTTAATGTTGGATAATATAAATCTACAATAACGATATATACGTATATACATTGCGGATTTAATAGATTGTGTTAACTTGTGTTCGTTTATGTACCTGTTGTGTTTTATAATATAAATGGTTAACTTAAATTCTCTTATTGTTATTTATTGGTAAACGTAGTTATTACAGATGTTTAAGTATTTTGGATTTACTGGACCTTATGCACAATCGTTTTGATGTATGATTAGCAAGGTACTAAAGGACTGACTACTGCAGGAAAGATACTGTATATTAGTCGAACTCTTTAGTATGGCACTAATCACGTTTCAGAACGACTCTGCATAAGGCACATTGTATCTATAGTCTTAATAAGAAATCAGCTAGATCGCGCCTTCTTACGCTTGCATTCACTCGTTTTCACGAACCAGATGAGTTTTTTTTTTTTTTTTTTTTTTTAATTCTAGAAGATTTACTGGAATATCTCCAGTGGTGACCCTCATTTAAGAAATACATGGTTGCGCAATTCTACACTGTCGTCCTCCAGACCAGTTCGGAGTCACACGTCTCGAAGATGAACTCATCGAGAACTGACGGGGCGTGACTGGCTCACGAGGTGACGAGGCGTGTCATGACGATTCTCTGGTAGTTTGATTTGCAAATTCCTAATATTTCTTCTTCTTTTCTTCTATATTCTTAAAAAAGCAATAGGAATATTACCAAACTTTCCATTCTTCATGTCGCCACATATTCTAGAACTTGTTCCTCGGTATTACAATTTCTTGGATATCCTCATTTACTTCTATTTCTTTTTTAATGCTCAAAATACAATTTATTGCATATGTCATCAGCTCAATGCATTCTTTCCATCATCTCAATCTATATTTAGCAGGTTAAAGACTTTTCCATCCTTAGTTTATATATCGGTGTAGTAGTTTTTCCTTGTTTCCTTTCTATTTTCATTGAATGTATCTCATTATACATTATTCAAATATCTTTATCCTTTCTCTTGTCACCTTTACATCTATTTTATATTTTCCCACCTTTGTCAATTTCCCTTCTTAATTCGCAGTAAATTTTGTAAGCATTATTTTACATTCTTCAGTGCAACTTTGTTTCCATACTTTTCTTTCCCTAGTTTTCCTAAGTTTCTTCTGTAACCCATGTTTCTTAGCTGAGCTAACTTTATGATACTGTAGGTTTTCTTTCCTTACAAAGTTCAAAATGCACCCACAAATAGTTAGTTTATCTGTCTACTTTCTTTAAACTCACCTATTTTCCTTCGAAGTTTCCAGACAAATGTATTCTTACTTCCCTATCTTTAACACTGCAGTACTCGCATGAAATTGTTGAAACATGAGTGCTCGCGCGGATTACAATTGTAGTCCATTTGATAAATATACATATCTTAGCGGTTATTCAATTGGTATTCTTTACATTATTTTTGTGGGTTTTCACAAGCAATAAAGAACACATTTCAGTGCAAACATTTTGTTTTTTTAATGCACAAAAAGGATTAGAAGCCAAAATTTTAGAATGCGTATGCAGTTTACTATATTTTTGTAAATGTTCGTTTATTTTCTTGCTATTTGATTAAAAATCGAAATAAAAGAGGAAATTTGCATTTAAAGTGTAAAAAACTGTTATAAAAAATAAAAAAAGTTGTTAAATTATTTGCAAGTTTAACTTTTACACTTGAAAACAAGGTCAAAAGTAGGCAAAATTTTGGGTGTTTCAGTCATAAGAGTCAGTGCAAAGAGTGTGCTTGTAGTCAGAACAGATCCACTTACTGCACCTGAAACATCTTTTTCGGGTACTCTTGTTTCTTCATCTTCCACAAAAAGGTTCGATAAGTTCCATAGCCACAGATTGCAGGAAGTCTCTAAGGTTGATCATAGCATCATTGTTATTTGCTTTGAAAACAATGAGAGCGTTTACTTCAGCAACGTTTAACACGTGGAAGAAGAGAGTGAGTGGCCATTTTTGCGAATTCCTGGTTGTATCACACTGGCGACACAATTTGTCCAATAATTCAACTCCAAATTTAGTTTGTTTTATGGAGTAATAACTATGCAGTGTAGATATGATGTTATGACGCTGTGTTTGCGTATTTCTTTGATGCACTGGATCAATATACCATCCGGTAATTCTGCCCTTTCCGATGTAAAATTTTCCGTAAAACCTGTCTTCCTGGATAATACTGTTCCTTTCTTTATCTTCTATTTCTTCCAAATGTTACTACCACTTTCTTCAGAGTCACTCGACAACATCGTCCTCTATTTCATCTTAGTGTTCTATCCTCAAAACACTTTCGTCGTCACTTTCAGTTTCAGTTTCTGTTAGCCACTGTCGTATCTGTTCTTGCTCTGACATTTTAAACTAACATATATATCACATATATTTGAGCGAATAATGTGAAATAATACATACAAAACGAGAACAGTTAAAACCTTAGCCAGAAAACAAACTATCACGTCAGTACTCGCACGGATTACAATAGTAGTCCATGCGAAAATAACAATCCGTATAACATCAGTGCGTTGACCTTGGGTGCTATAAATCGACTAATGGTGTTCTAGAAATGGGGGAGGAAGGTAGACGACTGCTCAAAGTCACAAGTGTTGCCAACCCTCAGATACCAGAAAACTGAAACCCACTGGACTACAATAGTAATCCGCGCGAGCACTGCAGTGTTAACTTTTCAGTACCTAAATTTTGTCCCCTACATTTCCTCTTAGGTGTATTTTTCAGTTAGATCCACTTTAGTCAGCATAAGATTGTGAGGTGACAACTTTTACCTTTTTTTCTTACCGTTGACGTTCAATATCTTTGTCTCAATATGGTACAAATACTTTAAGACTATCCTTTAATTTAGTTTTTCCTCAACCTCTCTTGTAGGAGACAATACCTTCTGAGAAGAGTAGTTTCATGTAAGTATATACACAATACTACTGCTTAGTAATATAGCGTCCACGTGTTCCTCCTATTTCTTTACTTCTTCTATATAAGTACTTTCAGGCTACATCTTCTTCCTCTTCTACACAAAATTTTCGAGGGGATGTGTCTCCCTATCCCTATCGGGGATCATATGGGATCGGAATAGCATCGTATCATGACTTACTGCCGCTGGGATCATATGGGATCGGAATAGCATCGTGACTTACAGAACTATAGACTCGGACCTGTACTGCCTACGATAAGCTCGAGTGAATCTAGTGAGTTAAAAGAAACAGCCTGAACTGGTCAACAGAATTGTGTCGCAGTATACCACGCTGACGACTCCAGACTTCGTACATCTTTAAACGACTCGTCAAAAATTCATAGAACTTGGCTATGAATTTTTAATTCATTCATCACATCTCCACCTTGCCGCCATGGGGGGGCTTGCGTGCTCTAATGATCGCAAGAGCTATGCCGGAGATAGCTTCGCTATCAGAGGGCTTCCCATGCCGTACAGGTCTTTAGGTGTAGGAGGCAGACGAATAGAGATATTATGGTAGTGGGCAGCAGCTCTACCATTACCACACTGAGGCTGAAGATGATAGACATCGGCAAGGCTCAGATGGGACAAAAACAGGCAGGGACAGAAAGTCCTCTATGGCTGTTTCACTGCAAGGTGAAAGGACCTGGGACACCACCACTTTACTCAGTCCCTAGAAAACAACATGGAAAGAGAAATAAGAGAATGTAATATTAGGGAATACGAACCTACTGTTTCACTGAGGGTCGTCCTCGGCAGTGCAGGAAAACAAAGCAGGGCCTCCTCGGTCGTCATCACACGAAACCTCTGCAGGACAGGAACCTGGAATGTGCGATCGCTGTTACAGTGTGGAAAACTGGAAAACCTGAAGAAAGAAATGGAACGCATGAAGATAGATATCTTCGGAATCAGCGAAGTTATGTGGCCTGATGGAGGAGACACGTGGAGCGGGGACTTCAGAATGATTTTCTCACGCGTAAAAGTAAATGGCCAGGTTTTCAGCACAATAAGGTTTGCTGATGACATAGCGTTGATAGCGGAGAACGAAAAGGACTTGCAGGATGCAATTTCAAACTTAACGATAAACTAAAAAAATGCAAATGAAGATAAATAAGAAGAAAATCAAAGTGATAAAGTGCAGAAGAGCAGGACAGGAAAAGGCAAACGTATGGTTAGATGGAGACAAAATTGAAAACGTTAAGACGTTCCCTTATTTAGGAAGTCAAATATCCTCGGACGGGAGAAGTGAAAAAGACGTAAGTTCCAGAATAGCGCAAGCTAAACAAGCATTCAATAGGAAAAGAGGACTATTAACATCAAGAAATGTGTCATTGGAGGTTCGTAAACGATTTAATAAGACCGTGGTATGGAGCGTGGCGCTTTACGGATCAGAGATGTGGACATTGAGAAAAGCTGAAATATCCAAGCTTTAAGCAATTGAAATGTGGTGTTGGCGCAGAAAGCTGCGCATATCATGACCGAAACGAAAAGGAATGAAGACGTACTAAGGGAAGCTAACGAAGGACGACAGATCATTCAGATAATAGGAAAAAGAAGAAACAGCATGCTCGGCCATCTTCTTCGGCACTCCGATTGGATCACTGTGCTGATAGAGGGAAAGACAGAAGGAAAACCAGGAAGAAGAAGAACAAGGATAGAATATCTAGACTCAGTTACGAAGAAGAGGCCTTATCAAAGTATAAAACAGCTCTCCCAGACGAGAGAAAAGTTTTTTTTTTTTTTTTTTTTTTAATTTCCATGTTGACCACCAACCTATAGTTCAGGTGAACAACAAGAAGAAGACATCATATAGCCCGGACTTGAAACTGTCAGTTCATTATTTGTTTCGGTCTCTCTAGAATTCCTTGAATGGCGTTAAGTAAGTTTCAAATGAAGTCTGTTGAACCAAGTGTCAAGTTTTCTAAGCTAAAACCACAAAAGTTCTCTAGCGACACGATCACGTTGTTTCCGAGAAAATGAAGGTCATCGAACAAAATGGTGCAGATGTGATTTCATAACGTTATTTTCAAGTAACGATAAATTCTCGATTTTCGTTACAATCAATTTCTTAATTCAAAGAATCGTTTATTTTCAATTTTGAACTCCAAGGTTTCAATACTATTTGGACAACCTGTTATATGTAGTGCGTCATTTTAATCATACAGAAGTAATAATCTGTAGAATGGTCACGTAGTTCTCTTCACTCCTTTTAACCACACAGTCAAGAAGGACATACATGAATGACAGCAAACATGTGGTGCCTACCGCTTATCCTGGTCACTTAACTTGCAATCAAAATATAGCTCATAAACTTTTCTTATAAACTGAGTTATTTTCCGTCTTTGAGGTGAAAATGTTACCTCACCGTAAAAGTAACAAAAGTTGCATGGATCATTCACACACTTTCGAGTCATAGCTGCAAGAACTGCTCACAGACACACACTACAACGTTCACTAAAATAAGACAAGTGTTTAAGGAAACTGTTTTGGATGCAAAGAACAACGCTCTTCATAAAGTACCACTTTACAATGCACTCACAATACAATAAATAAAATAATATCATATGTGTATGTTTTCTGTTCGAAAGCAGTAGGCTATACCATACCCACAAACCAAGTATTTCCTTTTAAATCTTTCCCGTTACATTTCAAAACTCTTTCGAAATAAATTAACATGGGTTTCATATTTCGAAACATACATTCTCTAGAGTTACCATATGAAACGCTCATGCTAAATTATAAACAGAGTGTTTTAAATCATGAAGCATCATTCATTTGCATGTTTAGTAATTTTTTTGATAAAAACTTTTGCCAAAATGTGCTACTTAACGCTGCAAACGCAGAGTTACCTTATCCTCCCAAATAACACGGTATATATTTGCTTCACCGGAATGCAAAAAAATTCATAAAGAACTGCTTCGAGGAGATTGCATCTCTTTAACAGGTGATGTATTTAATAGATTTTAGCCTTCTATTAACACCACCATTACCATTAAGAGGGGGCTAAATTCCGTTAAAACTCCTCTATTTGTTTGTATCTTACAACGTATTGATCATGTTGCAGAGTCTGTGTGATACGAGTAAAAATACAATTTCGTGTTTCTCCTGTTCAAAGTTTGATAGGCCTATATGCGAGGCTATAATATACATACCACTTGTTCACCGAATCCTAAATACATTATTGTAAAGTCCATATTCCTTAATATATCGAATGCATGTAATTCATACCCCAAAGAACACAATAAGATATTCTCAATGTAAAATATGCATTTCTTTTTTGATCAGGCGTGTATCGTATGTTTTCTGTCCAGGGGTGATATGATGTGAATTCCTGCTGCGATTCCATAATGTTAGTGGTCAACGGATGCCTTGTTATTTGCGATAAAACTGATGATCCGTAAAACAAAAGTGAGAAGCCTTTTTCTTGTTTTCAATCCTCGGGCTTTCTTAATTTCTCGCCAACCAATATTTTGTATGGGTGAATATTCGCTTCTTAAAACCAGCAGGAGATTTTTAGGATATTCGAAAGTGCGTTTTGCTCAGTAGCCTGATCTCTCAAGTGGAGTGGCAGAAACCGGCACAAGTGGACCGTATATCAGAAGAGTCGTCCTCCATTAGTTATGGATGGTTCTTCCTTGATCCCAAACCACGCGGTGCGTACATCTCCATTATGTACAGTGCGATAGGTTGTAGTTGTTGACAGAGATTGGGCGTGCATTGATACCGACGCAGTACTCGGTATGGTGACGTTAACCACCGCGATTGGAGAAGCTGTCCGAGCTTTTCCCTCGCTATATTGAGTAGACAAACATCGCTCGAAACAGCTGAAAAGATATCCAAAAGATATGCGTGATCCGAGATTTTTCCTCGCTATACTGCGTAGACAAACACCGCTTGAAACAGCTTAACAGATATCCAAAAGATATGGGTGACCCGTTCTAAATCTCTTATAAGAAATCTAGTCATGGTGGTTAATAACTGCATGCTGAGTGTTGTGCCTGTATGTAAGCAAGTCTCACCCTTCTGATCAAACACAGATTATTACAATGCATACTATAGATGTATGAACCGGAGTCGTTTGGGATCAAGGACGAACCATCGATAGCTGGCGGAGCACGGCATTTCTGGAATATGATCCACTTGTCTCGATTTCTCCCATACCACATGAGAGAATACATTGATAGAGCCATTCGATAAACGCATTCATCAACCATCCTAAAAATCTCCCGCTGGCTGTAATAAGCGACTAAAACTCAGACGTAGGAAATCTTGGTAGGCGAGGAATTAAGAAAGCAAGAGAAATGGAAAAAAGCGTAAGACTTCGCACTTTCATATACCAAGGACCAATTTTAATTCAGAACAATACTATGATTGAGAGTCATACTCCCTCCATGAACCTCCGTTGACCAATAATATATAAAGAAGTAAATGCCTTTACTTAAAAAAGAGAAGGATTTCAACGCTTTTCGTACCACATCCAATGAGTGGAATAACTTGTGAAAATCATCCCAGAGGCTGATTCTTCCGTTTTTGCGTCAGCGCTTGTGATGGCTGCATCAAAGCGAAATTGGAATCTATAGGACATACATTTCGACATCTAGAGGACATAATTGCCGACATTTTAAACGAAAAGTGACTACAAAGTCTAAGAAGAAAACTATAGGAAAATGTTAATAAAATAATGTTTATTATCATCATTTGGGGTGACTGGGTGTACCTCGCAATCCAGTCACTTGCTTGTGCTGAGCTCTGGAATATTTTCAGAGCATAATATGCTACAAAAATAAGCGAAGGGCTGAACAATAATTGAGGAAGTGATAGCAATTAGAAAACCAAATATTTTATATTGGAAAAACTTTCGAATAAAACTCAAATTTAAAACCAATCGGAAAACAAAAATTGAATATAGGTCTACATTTCTTGTGTCCTATCTGTCCATTACCGTATTTAATTATTATTCACTTACAATTACAATACTTTTTAGCGTGCCAATGTCTCGCATCCACCTAAACGTGTTTCAATAATCGGCTAACAAATCGCACCTAATGTGTCTCTCACGCTTTGGTTAAATTGTTGAGTTATCTCTCTGTCTTTTCATTGCTCTCACTTTCCCAGTGTAAGTGACGCCCTCAACCGAAGTTCTTACGTAAAAAGATATGAACATTTTCGGAAGAACAAAAAATGTGCAGATAGTCAGTAGATTCTGCATACTTTTTTAAAACAAACATTTTCTTAACATGCGATCAGTGTTGGGCCTACTTTTACACGGCTCCTCCAGGAAGAACAAATTGAAGCATTTGCACTAAATGAAATTTATCTGGCACCATATATGTGTTATATACTGAAGTATCACTTACTTCGCCACGACGCTCCAACTGGTCCACTTCTCTACGGAGGCACAGTTATTGGTATCCTGAGATATCCTATTTTCCTCATCCTACAGTTACTGTTCCACCTGCACTTCGCCTCCCCGTATATAACATCATAATGTATCAGTAGCACTACTCCTCAGTAGCACTAAACATACGCCCTATCAGTGGCACTACTCTTGACGTAGTCATAATCTTATCTTCATTTCTCTCAGTTGGGTAGCGACTATGTCCCCAACAAAGTCGAATTTCACTGTTCTCGTAATACTCAGCCTAAGTCATCTCATCAGAAAGTCTGCTTCTACCAAAGGCTAAATTGGAACCAATATCACTCCGACTTAGACGCTGCAGTAACTACGCTCACTGTGCCTAGTATAAAATGTGAACTCGATCAAACAATCACTGCTCTTACTACAGCCATTCAGAACGCAGCACATCGTTCAATTCCAACAATCAAAGTTCAGTTACATAAACCTGACCTACCTCCGCAATACTTACAATTTATTTCAGCCTCACGCAGGTTTTCCGTGAATTTCTAGCTACGGGCAACCTTAACCCTGGAACTACAAACCAAATTTTACACCTCTCAATACCAACTGGGTCCAATGAATCTAAGGGAGTTTTTCAGCCAATAAGGTACACTTTTAGAAGAGAGGAACAATTAAACAGTAAATAGCTACCATCTTTATATGAGCTAGAAAGTCAATGAAATACTGATTTCTTCTCTTTTTAAGGAAAATGAAGTATTTTGTATTTATGAAGTGACGAATAATAATATACATAATATTCAATTTCAGACGTAAGAAATGTATTCCTGTGTAACTAGAAATTAAATTATATATATATATCCGCGGATCCAGAATATGGTCGAGGGATGGGCTAAACCATAGTTTTCGCTTTTCCATTGTGAAAGTAGGATTGAAGCTCATTTCATCCAGTATATACTTGAGCGTCAAGGAGGAACTATAGCCCGCATAGCTCTCCCCCTTGTATCCGCGCCTGTATGTATATACAGTATATTCACTAGGTTGCACTTAGTTTAAGTCTTTCTTTGTTGTGTTTTTTTTATGCAATATCGCAAATAATCTATAGCCTTTATTCCATACTAACCTAGCTTACCAGTTGGAAAGGGTTACGACCACGAAATGTTACAAGCTGCTTATCTTAGTCATATTCTCAACAGGGATAAAAAATGTCGTGCAGAGTGCTTACCAAATCTTCAAGAACTTCACGAATTTCCTATACTTTGTCGTCAGGTCTTGTATGACTCTGTAACTATCCATCATCAAAACATACGGCAGCACTCATTAGCTAAAATCGACTCCTGCTCATAATTGCACTAAATATCGGACGACCAATTTGTTTACTCCACAGCTGGATAGTTTCTTCCCTTGATATATATATCAATCAGTATCAACACACCCATATATTTCTGTAATTCAAGAACAATTACCTGTTTCCATTCAATGTGAAATTTTAGCCTGCTTTGTTTGTCAACTTACAAGTTATTTCGAGAATATTTCTTTCCAAAAAATAACACACGGACTTTTCATTATCGACTTCCCAGTTCGCATACCTTGTAGGGCCGTTCTCCTCCCTAATTATATTTGCTATACTAGCACGTCCTTGATAAGCAGTCAAATGTTCTGAATTCCAAATTTCTAGACCAGTTATCGAACGGAAAGCAATACGACCTGTCATTTCAACGTCACTGCTTGCGACAAAATCCTTATTTTTTACTTCAAGATAAGTACGATATCACTTTACATTCAAGTTCATCATCGTCTATTCACCAGAAAAAACTTTGTCTTCCAAATAACACTGGTGTATAGCACTGTCTTAGAGTCCACCATGTGCCATGATTATAAATGCTAACAGCCAACGCAACACATAATTTTACGCAAAAAGTTACAATTGATTTATATTGACAGAAAAAATAGTAATTATATCTCTGAGAAGAGACATATTCGAGATTACAAATACAAATAACTATATCCAAAACGAGCAAGGTTAAAAAAATAGCCAACTTTCAGTCTATATAATAGCGTAGTAATATTTTTATCCGTTTGTTTTTATCTATGATAGCTAGGAGAACATTAAAATGATAATGCTGCCGCATATAGTGCACAATTTCAATCGATGCTGAAGTTTGATAAATGTTTGCAGTCAATAAAGATCAGGTCCACGTCTCATATAGCCACGTTGCTGAAAGGGACGCTAAACTAAAATCAACTCAACTCAACTCAATAAAGATCAGGGTTCAATGAACCTACTTGAAACTTAATGCTATAAATTAGTAAACCTATCACGTGAATTTAAAAAGTAAAATATCACCTAAGTAATTTAAAACAAGAATGCAAACAAGGAAATGTCAGAGAATATCAATACCTGGAAACCAACAGTATCATTATAATCCTGACCAAAGAATGCATAAACCTGGTAGTCGTAGGGCTAAAGCGCTACCTCCTCAATGGTCAGATATTTAATCCAGAATCTCTACATTACTTACAAAACTGAAAGAGAAATTCAAAGTTCAACTATTACGTGTATTTATTTCCCAAACATAAATAACACTTGAAAGACGCCATTTTAGATCTGAAAGGGGTAGTGCTACGAACAGTGGTGCGAGTAATTCTAGATTTTTTTTAACTTTTCTGCAAAAACTGGAGCACTGTACAAGGTAGTATATTGACTCTCGGGGGAAGAGAAGAAGAAGTAAAACTTCACCAATCCACGTGCACTCCTTCTGGGTTGGGCTACGAAGTTTTCAGCAGTTCCTAGTCAATATGGTAGACGTCACGTCAGTACTTTGAAACAAAATAAGTAAGGGAGCACTAGTATAAACCAATTACTAACTAAAGATCAGCACTCTGACAATACATTTTATTGGGAATCAATTTCATTCCATAATTTTATTATTATCATTTGCAGGAAGGGAAAACACAACTATTTTTATCTCCTTCAAAAAATTAAGCCCTGGTAGTTGCTAACGAAGCTGTTATAAGCACATCCTCTGAATATTGGAAGCCGAGAATAATGTTTCAGAAAAAAGAAGTTTTAAATAAAACAAAATATGAAACTGAAAACTTCAAACCTGGACAAATACAAACAAGTTACGTAACTGGTTATACCTTTCTTTTGTTTCCAATCGAAGTTGATCCAATGAGAAGAAAACAAGTCGACCAAATCTACTATTGTTCGCTAGGCACAATTATTAAAAATCATAAGAAAGAAGTATAACTAAAATTTACCTCAAAAGGGGCTAAATTAGAAAACAAATATACCCAAACGCTCAAAGAAGAAAGCTTGAGGATTAATCTGCCACATAGTAAATTCATGGAAAGTAGACTACAATTTGTCAATGAGATTGGTTATGATACTGATATATAATACTACATGAAGAATGTTTAAAGATTGTACGAGTCTGGGGGGGCAGTCTAGGTGGCAGTCAGGGGGCAGAAGTAGCTATTAGGGGGGCGCTCGTAGCAATATCTTGCAAAAAAATATCAATAAATAGATCAAGATATTTAGAATATTTGTTGTATAATAAATATACATTATACACGATTAATGTAAAATAATCATTGAAATTAACAATAAAGCATAATTTAAAAAAAGCATAATTAAACAAGAAATAAAGCATAATATGGGTTGCTCTAACAACTAAGTTGTATGAAGACGAGAAGAAAACGAAAGCTGATTCCTTAACGAATTTCGTTGATCTTTGTGTGTACAAAAACGCATTCCTAGAAACCTACAAGCTAGGTATCATCTCTGTGATTATATCAGTTTCTAGTGCTACATGTGAAAGGTCATTCTCTTCTTTGAAAAGATTAAAGGCTTGTATACGCAAGTCAATGACTCATGATAGGTTGAAAAACTTAGTGTTACTTTATATTGAGAAGAAAATTGCTAAATCGTTAGATCTTTAACAAGTTGTGGATATGTTTGCTGCTGCCCACACGAATAGAAAGATCCTCTTCAAGTAGAGGCATGAACCTATAAGTTATTTTCTTTACCTGTAAAAGTGTATTTGCTTCCACTTAAGTCAACCAGCTACACATATTTTAAACGCCATGATTAAATAACTATTTACTTATATTAGAAATCAATTGCATTAATGAATCCTAGTTGTTTGATGTACTAAATTCTTATATTTTCACTGTTTTCCAAATAGTAAAATCATGAACAATAAAGATGGAAACATTCACCTTGAATACACACACACACACACACACACGCACACACACACACACACACATATATATATATATATATATATATATATATTGGAGATGTCCCCCTCAAAATCCTCTTGGGCCCTTCATTAGCCCCCCTGAAAAAAACTCTAGGTACGCTACTGAACACCATGCACCAGAGATGAATTCTCTACAACTGAGCCACAGCGGCCCTGCTTGGGCTTGGTCGTCCATATCCAATCTCTCTTTTGGCGTTCCTTAAACAACTTCTAGTTTTGTTCTAAATCCAGACTCCATATTGGCGTAGATATTAATATTACAGTCGATTGGTAAAATCAATCTTCCACATTTAAAAATTAAAGCACACACAAGTAGAAAAATAAGCATTTATCATAAAAACACTACCTGCAAGTGTTCAAAATAGATTTATGGTTTCTATAAAATCAATTGAAAATTGCTATTTTTAATTAGGCAGCTAGTGAAAAACAGCAGCTTTCGACTCAGCCGAGTTTAATCTCAACCTAAACTCAGTTGACCAAAGTGAACTGACCCGACCCGATAACCCGACTGACCCGACCCGACAACCCGACCCGAGCTGACCCGATTGACCCGACCCGAATAACCCGACCCGAGCTGACCCGATTGACCCGACCCGAATAACCCGACCCGAGCTGACCCGATTGACCCGACCCGAATAACCCGACCCGACAACCCGACCCGATTTGACCCGGTTGACCCGACCCGACAACCCGACCCGGGCTGACTCGACAGACCCGACCCGACAACCCGACCCGATTAGCCTGACCCGACAACCCGACCCGAGTTGACCCGACTGACCCGACCCGATAACCCAACCCGAGTTGACCTGACCCGACCCGACCCGTAACCCGACCCGTTTGAGAGCACTATCCCTAACCGTTTCAATGGACTAACCTCAGATCAGAAACATGACTATAAAATTACAATGAAGCTCGGTTCTCTTTTTGGTGGGCATTGTTGGGAAACATGTAGCTTTGTAATTCTTTGTCTGCACCTCTATGCAAGAAACAGAGAGCAGGCTTTCCAGCAAATCTGACAGAATAAGGGTACATCAAATATTGCGATTTTACGATCTTAACTGCTTTTTCACTTTTCCCTCCCATTATACAGCTTTACAAATTATACGTAAAGAGTAGAGAGGGAAGAAAGAAAAGGATGGTAATACCAAATGTTTTCAGAAATTAAAACGATGAATGCCAAGGAGAGAGAAGTTCAAAAATATTGCAATAAAGTGCTTTATGTTGAAAACCAATAACGAAGAATATCTGTTCAATCCGTAATATATATACAGAGTCAGACCCAGGATTTTCTGAGGTTGTGCATCATAACTACCAAAATAACTAGTCACATAGAAACTCTTCAGACTGACGTGTGACAATATTCTTTACAAATGAAGACACTGAACATAGAACGCACGGGCGGGGGGGGGGGGGGGGTATTTTAAAGAGGGTGGTAAGTGATATGCAGGGAAAATAGTTCTTCTCTCTTCCTGGCTTCTGTTTTCTTCCCTACTTGACAAATGTTATATTGCTTTGCATAGTGAATACTTTTCCTTTAAGCTTCAGAAAATCGACTTAAAGTATTGTTTTTGTAAAACTCATCTTTCTTTTAAGCCCCAAACGGAAACATGACGTGAGAAAGTATCGGAAAGTTGCTTTTTTCACTGCTATATTCTCATTTTAGATATTTTATATTTACAACGAAGGGGGGGGGGGGCACCAGTGAATCCGCCTAACTCAGCCCCTGAATATATATAGGGCCTACAGTGTGTTTCAAAACAACACCGACAATGCTTAAGAGGTGATTTTTGGCATCAAAATTATAGACTAACCTGGGTCCACAAATGTTTCCTTTCGGAGTTATAGGGTGCCGAAAACTTGAGAAAAAAATTAACTTTAAAGTTCCATAGCTCCAAAACTATGGGACTTGCAGTACTCGTGTCAAGACTTCACTTAGGAACTAATATGTGCCCTATCTAAAAATCCATGTTTCAGAATCCTGTGGTATTTCGGCAACAATGTTTATAGAGGTAGTTTGTGAGTACTTCAAATTATATGCCCGTAGCCAGACTCTTTCTACAAAAATTGTTGCGTGAGTACCTTAGAATTCTGAAACACGTATTTTTGAAGACCGCACATACTAGTTCCTAAGTAAAGTCTTGACCCGACTACGGTTATGTCCCATAGTGTTGGAGCTATTGACCTAAAAAGTTTATTTTTTCATCTTTTCGGGAGCTTATAACTCCGAAGCAGGCATGTAGACAAGGGTGAGGGTGGGGTTCCGAGGGTATTATTTGCAATACATGGTGGCAAATGAGCAGGATATCCTGGAAAAGTCAGGGAATTTGAAATTTCTAGAAAAGTTACGGAATTCTTAGGATAATTGCTACTAGTCAAGGACATTTCGTGCTTTCTAAAGCATAGTGCCGTTTTGTAACAGCCTGGGCATTTTTTATTATATTTTTTTCTTCATAGCTTCTCTGCAGTATCAAATATGTTATTTACGAAACAGTTTTCTACTGCTCCTTTAACCTGTCATTTGGAGCAGACAATAGTTGACGGAATAATTAAATAAAAAAAAAAGTTATGTGGAAATAAAGTTCTGTTAACATTTGATCCAACAGAGAAAAGAACGCAAACATTGTAAAATATTTTGCAAGACATTATTGAATATGTACTTTTTATAATAGTTGAGATCATAATGACAGTAAAATTGTTATATTTGAGTGAGCAGAGGAAGGAACGTAAATATTGTAAAATATTTTTAAAAACTTTAAAAAATATTCTTTTACTCGAGATTTCTTCATTGTTTGTTACTAAAATGGTTTCTAACATATGGTATCCTCATTTTATTGTCATAACAAACTATTTTACTGACAAGATATAGGTCTATTAGTTTAGAATGATCAAGCTCCGGGTGTAAAACCACAGTATTTCATATTACTCCCCCTTCTCCCTCCGCATTACGAAATCCTTGGTTAAACGAATCAATATATGTTCCAGTAATATAGTTTAGAATGATTGAGCCCTTGGTGTGATGACCATAGCATTTCATGTCACGGACCCCCTCTCCCTTTAGGAAATCCTGGCTACGTGCTTGCTCCGGAAGGTTGGTCTATACTTTTTGTCTTATCTTGGTGTGAGGAATCACCTCCCAAATGTTGTTGGTGTTGTTTTGGAAATCGACTTTGTGTGTACTAGAAATATTTTCATTTCGGCTAGAGTGTAGTTTATGCCGAACAAGTGACTTTGTCACTGAAAGTGGCATATGAAACAGAACCACTGTCGCTGGAACAGGTACGGAATCGGTGCTTTTGTTTCTCCTGATAAGAATGTTGTTTTTGGTGTTTTAGCGGTTGTTGTCACTGATGTCTCTTGTATTGTGGTAGGTTAGTTGTGTTGAAGTCGCTGATTGGTTGTTATGTATTCCTAACTGAACATTTTTTATGTTCAAAAGTACGGTGAAGATGTGTGTTGCATCGGTCAAGTGAGTTTCGGTGTTCGGATATTAATTTGTTCAAATGTTTGTGATAATGAAGTGAATTCCTATCGTTTCGCGATATTGTCTGTACTGATTAAAATTGAGAACTGTAGTAGTAGTTTAGGTGGACGAGAGTTTGTTCGGCAGAACAAATTTAATGTCGGTCGAATGTGCCTCAGTCAAAAGTGAATAGTCGGTGGTACGCAGTCTATCGAGAATATGTGGTTGAATTTAAAGAGGAATTTAAATTTAACTTGCCGTTCTGATAATTTGATGCCTCATTTTGCTTATTTAAGAAAGAGAAGGTTTTCTGCTGGTTGTTCCATTGTCTTGGTGGGGAATAATTAACTTTTCTTCGTCATGCTGCACTGATTTATAATTAGTGGTTGAGTATTTTTTCCCCTCTTACGTTAGCTTTATAGTAGTGGTTTGATTATTTATTGTTGTTTTGGATGGTTTTATGGTACTTGAGCAGGGTAATTGGGGGCGGTAGCCCCCCATTTAGATCTCAAAATTGATAATCACCGTTTCACCTGTATTGATTTCTCGGAAGACTTTAGCGTCAGTACTCAAGGATATTGTCCTTCTACTTAGCAATTCAAGAGTAAATTCTTGGTGAGTGTGGCAGATCATTTAGTTAGCAATCATAATCTATTATCATTGTTATGATATATCTTAGTTTGCTGGTGCGAAGTTAGATTACGTACTTCATTAGGTGGTCCGCAAAACGTTTAGAATTTACTTTTCGATTCCTTTATTTTTGGGAATTCATCTCTGAACTGTTCCGATGAATCGGTTCTAATGAATGTTCGGCATAAAGTGCACTCCTACCGTAATTTCTTCCGATATTCGATATAATTTTCAGTGATTGTGATGATAAATTTGTCTCTGTAGTCTGGCAACAATGCAAGCTTGTAGAAGCAAACAACTAAGTTATACTCAGGGTTGCCAACCATACGATAATTTATCGTGATATACGATAATTTAAGCCTTAATACGATAATGCCCTTGCGATAATAGGTGAATATACGATAATTTTAGAACGTACACTTTTTAGCAGTTTTTGAATGTGCAAATTAATTGTAGGTGTGCATTAAAGAATTATAAAACACACATTTTTAACAGTCATTCTCGCCAAAATAAATTAATAACGATTTGACAAGTGGTAACTCTGCATCCTTGCATCCATCACATTTACGTGGAGGTAGCAATATTGTTTGTTCATGATAGATGGCTCTATTATTCGCTCACGTGAATGTAGAGCTCCATTGTATGGATGTGAAAAACAAAAGAAGTTAGAATCGTTCTGTGGCAAGTGAAATTACGTACCACGTAATTACTTTTCGTAATTAAGTATCATCTGAACATGTAAAAGCTATGGAAAGTGATCCTGAAGGGCCGTCTACTCCACAAAAGAAACTAAAGGTACATTGTGAGTTGAAAAGCAAAAATCCAGGAAATAGTTGTTAAGTGATTCTGTGTTCAAAAACTGGTTAGAGCCTGTTAGTGATAATGTGTATAATCATCATCATAGGTATTCTGCTCTTACTGGTAGGTCACTAGCAGCAGCTAAGAAGCTTCCATGCTCCACGGTTCTCCGCTAACCTCTTCGTCTTCACGTATGATCTTTCTGATTTATATCATCCATTATTTGTAGTCTCCTTCCTTTGTGGTGGACCAACACCGTTCGCGTGGGTTTTCTCGGGGTTCTCCCGTTTCCTCCCACTTTCCTCATTCCATCATTTCATTCACTACTCATCATCACCGTCTCCTTTAGCCTAACCGGCATAACCGTGGGACGTAAAACTCACAGATTTCATTTCATTTCATTTGTAATCTCCTTCGCCATCTGCCTCTCTTTCCCGCCACCATACCCTCTATGACGTCCCTTATGATACAATTTCTTCTTCGTGAATGTCCCAACCAGTTTCTCTTCCTCTTCTTAACAATATCTAAAAGTGTTCTTTTCTCCCCCACATTTCTAACACCTACTCATGCGTTTTCCGCTCGACCCAACTAATTCTTTCCTTTCTTTTCCACACCCACATTTCGAATGCTTCCAGCCGTTTTTCATCACTTCTACGTAATGTCCACGTTTCCGCCCCATACAGTACAACACTCCACACGAAGCATTTATGAGTCTTTTTCTCAACTCTCTATTCAAGGTCCCACAAACAGACTTTTCTTCCTCCTAAAGGCTTCTTTCGCAATTCCTATCCTTGCTTTTATTTCACGTTCGCACTTCACGTCATTACTAAGAATACTACCCAGATATCAAAACTATTCACTTGTTCTATTTCCCCCTCCCACTTTTATATTTGACACAGATCTCTTCGTTCCAATCATCATGGTTTTTGTCTTTCTAACATTTATTTTCATCCCATATTCTTCAAAGCCCATCCTCAGGTTTTCTAACATTTTATTGATTTCCTTTTCAGATTCTGCAACAAGCGCCAAATCGTCTGCAAATCTTATGCATCTAATCATTCTACCTCTTACCGAAATACCGTCATCATCATGTAAACTCTTTTTCACTATCTCTTCTAGATAGACATTAAATAGTGTTTGCGAGGGGCAGCATCCTTGTCGAACTCCCCTTCCAATTGCACTCTCTTCTGTCAGTTCTTCCCCTATCCTAACACTTACTCATTGGTTTATGTATATGTTTCTTATGAGTCTTCGATTTTTCCATTCCAACCCTATCTTGTTTAGAACTCCCAACAACAATTCCCAATGCACGCGGTCAAAAGCCTTTTCTAGATCGATAAATACAACATAAACCTTTTCCCTTTTTCTATAAATCTTTCACCGATCGCCCTTAATAATCCTATAGCATCTCTTGTGCCCTTACCTCTTCTGAACCCGAACTGTTCCTCCTCAACTTCTTCATTTGTTCTTCCAATAACTTTCTGTTCAGTATTCGGTGTATAAAGCCCAGTGTAAAGTTTGTAGAACCGAATTTACTGCTGAGTTGACTGTAGTAAAAAACCCTGCTAAAGGAAAAAATGCAGTGAAACGTGTAGGATTTGCCCAAAGAAACTAGATTTTTCATCATCCACGTCTACTCCTCACACCTTGGATACACAAGGTGAGCGAGCTGAAATAAAGCTATGTGGTTTTCTAGCCGAACATAATATCTCTATGAACACGGCAGATCATTTAACTGATGTAATTAAAAGTGCATTCCCTGATTCTAAAATTGCCAACAAGATTCAATTAGGTAGAACTAAGGCAACGGGTGTGATAAAAAATGTCATTAGTAAATGCCATTTGAAGGAATTGAATGATATCTTACAGAAACAAAAATTCAGTCGATGAGTCTGCAGATATTTCGACTACAAAAAATGTGTTTGTGTGAGATATTTCGATGAAAATACTGCGAAAATACAAAAATATTGTACAATTAATAGACGATCAGTGGAGAGCACTACCTTACGCTTTGTTTCCGGAAGATCTGCGTTGTAAGGAAGTAGACAAATTTTGGGCTTTCATCAAAAATGCTAAAGATTCCCATGGAAATCACGAATTTTTAGAATTGGGAAGGGTTGTATTGAAGATATTAGCTTTGCCACATAGCCTACTAGTGCCGATTTTGAGCATGTTCAAAAATGAACTTAATAGAAACACCATTAAGAAACAAATTGCAGTCAAGTACAGTTAGTGATATAATGCTCGCTGTCCAATGTGTACAAAACTGTGTCGAGTTTGAACCCAATGGATTAATGATCGGATCGATGAATAAATCCAACATATATGGAGGTACAAGTAAGGATAAAAAAAGGTTATAAGGATAGTGACACCGATTTGGAGTTCGAAACTGAAGATTACTAGGTAAGTTTATTATATATTATTGCTATTATTAGTAGTATTATACTTGTTCTACAATTATCACGCCTTTAACAAATATACGATAATTTTTTGTAATATACGATAATTTTAAGGGCGAAAATCGATAATTTTGTTCTCCGAGGTTGGCAACGCTGGTTATACTGTACTTTTGCAATTCTGAATGTATGTTTGATTGTAAATATAAAGTTGCTTCTATGAACGTTCGTGTAAGTCACATAAAATAAATTACACCGGCAGCATTAAATAAATTGGAAGTATAAAACACAGTCGTCTTAAACGTGAAGTCATAATGGCTGGTGAGGCGTCTGTTAAGTTGGAATTGATGTGCAAAGAAGAAATCGTGAATGATTATCCTCAGGAAGATCCACTCGAAGGGAAAGGTTGGACATACGAACTTATGACTGACAACAAAGAATTAATATTATCTACAACGGAAGGAGAGCAAACAAAGGGGCAGGATAAAGCTGTGTATTCTTCGGGTATGAAATTGAACGTTGATATAGTGAAATCAGAATTTGCAATAGAAAATCCTATATTTAAAAGTAATATCGAAACGCTTAGAAAAATGGTGGTTGAAGAGGCTACCACGTCGTACTCTAATGACTGCGACCAATTAACAACAAAAAATTTAAATTCAGTTGTGCCAGAAAGGTATGTTATATTTTCCATATAGTACCGGTATTTGGTTTAGATTGATAGGGCGTGTTCGGAAGTTTCGTAAGTGAAAAGCGAGACATAATTTGGTATGGGAGATAGGCTATCTCAAATATAAATAATCTGCATCTTGGAAGTGGTACGGCACACATTGATTTCGCTGTAGACAATACCGGAAGTGACTGGTATCACCCATACAAATATTATTGTATATCGCGTCTCGATGAAGTACTTATTACTTAATCAATGGTGCTGTTGTAGTTTTGGCACACCACATTTCGGAAATTTGCTGTTAAAATTAAATACTTTGCACGAAAATACATTTTTTTTTAAAAGAAAGAAATTACTGCAGGCTACAGAATTAAATATTAAACACTACAACTGTACTTTAGGTTTACAAGTATAGGGAATTAGTGTAAAATTATTACATGTGAGTTACGACGGTATTGAGTAAGTGAGTGCGTATGAAAGATGACTTTATTACATGCTGTTTTTCACCCGCGGTATATTTCTGCATAGTGTACAGAACCTTTATTTTATATTTAGAAGTGTTACGTTAGAGTATGAAATCATGACAAGTTATATTGGAACTCGCATCATTCCTAAAACTCACTTCTTTTTACTACCTTACCTTACACGCATTCCCATCATCGCTCATGCGTCTGCTTCCTACGGACATATCTTCGCGCTACCGAGCGGGCCCGCGGGCTTAGCTGAGTTCTGACTCGGTTAAATAGCATTGTGCTTTTAAGTGACCATCTAGAATAGGTTGGTTTTTGCTTTTGCATTGTAGTGTTTACACCACACGTCCGGAAATAATCCTTATACGACGATCATCAAATAATTGTATATTTTTCACAATTACATCTGTTGGCTCCTTTGAATTGTATCTACGCCAAGTAAGATAATTTCATGGCGTCCTGCGGAAACCTTTTAGGGGATGATGAGAAGGTAATTGGTGAAAGAATTATAATTTTGGTGCAGCAAACAGTATTGATTACACATTTCTCACCAATTCTTTTACATATTTACAATATGGGTGCTCTACGAGAGTGTTTAGTTTATAGAACTTTCTTTAAAAATGTAGATAGAGTGACACAAGAAGGTCCGAAAATTTCCGAAATTGAGACCTTAAAAGTGTTAAACTGAAACAAAATATGGATGTTTCTGATTTTACGCACGATTTAACTCGAATGCGCCCAGACACACTTTCTTGGAGGGTTACCAAAATATTAACAAAGCACAGGATAAGCGAGAATTCTAACCAAAATTGGGTGCACCTTTTTTTTTTTAAGGATTCATACGTAAAGTCTGCATATTTATTTCTTTTTCAGGGAATCGGCTTTTTGTATTGTCAACAATCGTTCCGGGTTGTGAATTTGCATTCCTCCAAATAGGTCACTTAGGAAAGGGGTTTTAGTGTATATGTGCAAATGGCACTAACCAACTTGTGCTAGGTGGTCTCTAGCAAAACGTGAGTGGTATCTGAAATAAGACAGGAGCGCAGAATTGCTATGTCGGTTGCGATTGGGAGCATATCCGAAGTTGAGTACCTATACATGTAAACGACGTGTTGAATTAGGTATTTGTACGCTTCTGATGATGATATAGGTAGCATCCCGATATATTTCCATTTCTTGCATATTTGTGTTCCAAACTAACATAACATGTTAATGTAAATTTTTTAGTTATGTGAGAGCCCTTTGAAAATGGAAAATCCTAGAAATATTGTAGTATCGTAAAATATCTAAAGATTTTGGAAGATCAAAAATTGAAAAATATCGTAATTTCGATCAGTAAGATTTGAATATTAGTATTTAGATATTTGAAAATGTATCATAATGGATATATTCAATAGCTCACAGCTCTAGAAAACAGGTAAACATGTGGCCACGCGTCACATATAAACTTGCTTTCGCGTTCCTCAGACAGACACAAAACAATTATCGAATACACTGTCTAGTATCAAAGTCCAAAGTAGAATATCTTTCAGTGAACTATTGTGGTTGCTTATAGTTTGAACCACGATTATTGAATTTGTATGGTATTAGTAATTAATTAGAAAAAAAAGTGACGTTTTCTACGTAATTTTTGTTTTAACATCATATTCAGCACCAAACCGCTTTATGATAAACAACGAATCTGTATTGACCTTAATATTATTATTTATTTATTTATTATTATTATTATTACCTATAACATGGGTTTCCCCCAATTGCAATAGGTGTACAAGCATATGTTTCAAAATATTATTACGAAAGAAATAAACAGAAAAGAAAAAGATGATGTCATATATAAGTACCTATTACAGTATTAACTAGAATAATCAAAATAATATAGCAATATGCACAGCTATACAAACATTTATTCTACAATACATAATGCTTTTACAATTTATAATTACAAATAAGTTACTATCAATTTCATTTCCACCTTGCTTCTAGAACTGAAACTTCTTACTTGCACTCCAGCAAATTATAAATATATTCACTTAGATATGTATCAAAAATAAAAAGAAAATCTTTACGCAATATTAACAGCAAGCAAAATTTAAACAACTACTGTACCTGTAAAGAAAAATCAATATTTGAGTTACGTTGTACCAGTTCATCATGTTTTTTACTAAGCTTTATGACAGGTGAAAATTCGTGAAAATTAGAGCGTGAAATGCCATAATAAAAGGATAACATAATACGCAATACATCCTTCTTCACATTAAAACAAAGTGAACCCGGAAAGTCGGGATAACACTATTAACAATTTTATACAGAAAGATATGTTGACTTATTTCTCTTGTGGTATATAACGAATTTACAGCAAATTCTTCGAGTAAAGATTTATAAGAAATCCTTTCAAAATATGAGGATTTATTCTATTTCTTATAATAAAGAAATCGTAGAAACTTATTTTGTACACGTTCAATTTTCTCTATGTTCTTTCTAGTGTAAGGAAACCATATCAGGCTAGCATATTCTAACTTACTTCTTATAAGACTATTAAATAAATTAGGCAAAGCAAATTCATTTTTCATCACCTAAGTATTTCTAAACATAAATCCAAATAATTTGAAAGCCTCATTACTCATTTTGTTAATATGAAATTCAAAGGTTAATTTATCATCCAATGTGACCCCAAGTTCTTTTACAACATTACATCTTTTTAAACTTTTTCCAGACAATTGATAATCGTAACATAATACTTTTCTCTTTCTAGAGAAAGATATAACAGCATTTATTTGAGTTAAAATATAGCATATTTTCTAAACTCCATTTGTATGCTCTTGAAAAATCAGAATTTAATTCATTGCAGTCAGTGAGTGTTTTTATCTTTTTAAGTAATTTGACATCATCAGCAAATAACAAACTCCTGGAGTATTTGAAGATATCTGGTAAGTCATTAATGAATAATAAAAAAATAATGGTCCCATATTCGAACCTTGTGGTACCCCAGAATTTACCTTATATATGTAAGAATTTGTATGTTACGAATTGTCGTCGATCACTCAGATGAGAAGAATTCAGTTTAAAAAAAAAAATCACAAAAAACAAATTTAGTCAATTTATTTAGAAGAATATGATGATCCAGAGTATCAAAAGCTTTTGAAAAATCCAAATAAACTGTGTCAACCATGTTTCCATTATTAAAGGAATTAAATATATATTGAACAAAGTTAACCAAACTTGTTATAGTGGATTTTCCTTGACAAAAACCATGTTGATTAATAGATATATATGGTTTAACATCATTATCTATTCTTCTGTATAATATATTTTAAAGAATTTTTGATGGGGCTGAAATAACTGAAATGAGTCTGTAATTTCCTATCTCCAAAGGATTACCTTATTTATGGATTGGACAGACTCTTGAATTTTTTCTAGAGCTTAGGATATATTTGTGTTTATAAAATTAAATTATAAGTATGACATAACGGAATTTTCAACACTGAACAGCAACCTTTAAAAATGTACTCTAGAATCAAGTCAGGTCCATTAGATTTTGAGGGTTTTAATTTTTTTACAGCTTCATTGTATTCCGAATCAGTAATTGGATATAGGGAAAGACATTGAGAAACTATCGTGTCAACTGAATCAAATTTACTATATGTGCAAGGGGAAGGAGAGTACACACTTTTAAAGTAATCTGCAAAGGCATTAGATATCGATTCATTTGACATCAATGCTTCATTTGACATTCATTTTTATAGTCATACAGCAATTTAACTTTTCTATTTTTTATAAACGCCCAAAGTGGTTTTGTATCTTTAACAAGAGTAGACTCTATCTGAGAGATATATAATTTATATGATGAATCAGTCATACTTTTTAATTTGCTTCTCAATTCAACAAATTTACTATGAGAATAAACCGGGTATTTCTGCCGTTTTCTACAAAATTCTTTTTCCTTTATACATTTAATGATTGAAGAAGAAACCAGGGAGGATAACGATGTCTTGCATTTACCACCTTCTTAGGCACGTTCTTATTAATAATATGTTAACAATGTCGTAAAATTGGTTTAATGCACTCCCAGGATTATAACTTATTATTGCTACATCCTAATTTTCATCTCTTAAGGAAGTATAAATATTAACAAAGTCAGCTTTGCTATAATAGAAAATGGTCACCTGCCCCTGTTTTGCATAAGTTATTTTTCCTGTTACTGATATTTGTATCAGCAAAGATAGATGATGATCATCCTCTTTTAATAGTGCATAAGCATTTTTAGCAATACTACAATTTGTACTTTGATTAACAGAAACCAGATTCAATGTCCTTCCATTTTTATTTTTAATATCATTTACCAATTTTAGATCACAAAGAGATAAAAAAATTCGCAAGAGCAATACAAATGTTACCATTGTGTAGTAGGTCTGTATTATCTTTAACTTCAGGGATATTAAATCACCAGCAATCACTACCTGATACGGTTAGAAAGAATAATATTTTCCGTTAATCGGTAATATTCAACATACTTATCTAATTTAGACTTTGGTGGAAAATAAACCATTGAAATAAAAATATCTATCCCAACTGTAACTTAATACACACTGTTTCTACACCATTAATACTAATTTCTATACTTTCACTTTGGTATTTGTTCAAGGCAGCGACAAGAACACCCCCTCCTCCGTTAGTTACTCTATCATTACGAAACACGTTATATCGATCGTCAATAAATTCATTATTAAAAATATTATCATCTAACCACGTTTCTGTTAATATTATTACATCATAATTTTCTGCAGGCATACTAAGCAAGAGATCATAATTTAGTATTAATACCTCTCACATTTTGGTAATAAATATTTATCTCATTTAAAACCATTATGTTGAAAATAGTAATGTATAACAAAGCTTGTACATCAACCAATGTACTAAGAATTAAAACGTTCCTATCATCTTGACTTTAAATATATTTCCCGTCTGATCAACCCATAAATATGCGTAATGTTTCTCGTTTTTCTTTTTCTTTGCCTGACCAAAAATACGCTTTAAGAGATTGATTTACATATATAGTTTCACTCATACTATAACCCAAATGTGCTGTGTTCAGATTTCTTTTCACTTTTCGCCTCTGTAAAAACTTTTCCTTATCCGAACGTCGCACAAACATAACTACGATTCCACTTAATTTTTGATGATGTATTTTTTTCATTCTATGACATGCATCTACCATATCTTCACTAACATTAACATCTAAAGCACGCCCTCCATTTTTTTTACTTCATCAAGGGTATTTTCATTTGTATTCTCCGGCACACCAAATATTTCAAGTGTATTGCGACTTCCGTATTGATTTAGAGCATCTAGGTCCATTGTAACCTCTTGAAGTTCTTTTTTTAGGTTTATATTCTCCTGATTTAAACGTTCAATTTCAGCTAGGCATTCACTAATTTTTTCATCCTGTTTTTTTATATGTTCCAAACTTTCATCCAGTTTTTCGTGAACCAGGTCGAGAAATTTTCCCAGCTAAGGTACAGTCTTAATTTGCGATTTACTTAATTTTGAAATTTCTTCCTCTAGTTCCTTAGTCAGATTTAATACGTCTGCAAGAGTTGGCGATTCTGACTGAACGGTTGACTGCAATTGCATGCTGCTTCTACGAGATTTTTTACACTTATTGCAACGCCAAGACTCTCCGATGGATTTTAGATATTCAAGATCAGTTTCAACTAACTGAGCACACTTTAAATGACATAATTTTGCACAGTCACAGCATTGTGCCTTAATTTCCTGCCGCGATACAGGTTTATCGCAGTTCAAGCACACTCATTTTAATACTTCGATATTTCAAATGATCGGTAGTTCGCTTCTCAATACAAACCACATAACATTATTTTGACCAATTTTAATTGTAAAATTTAGGATGAGTCTTATATCCGGATCTTTACAAAAAATATGGAATTTCTTCATATAGTATACTGTTAAAAGGGTGGTGATTTCTCAGTTTGATACCTGAGGATTACCTCAAATGCTTCGAGACACATTTTTTGGTACGAAAATGGGAACGCAGTAAGAAATTTCGCAAATTGAAGGTTAGTATCTATAAGTGCCTCGGTGAAACGTAATGGTATATCAATGTTGTATCTTTCGAGTCAACTTGGAAGTTGACTGCAATAACACATACCAAACAAACTTCCTTTACCGCCTACAGGTACATTTCCGAAATTAAATTACCGACATACTATTCAGTGGATTCATCACAATCAATTCCACGTTATAAATCAATTTCAACAGAAATGGCGCTTATGATTGCCTGAGTCGTTCATATGTAAACATTGTATATAGAAAGTTGGATAAACATACATATCCTTATCAGGATATACGGCAAAAAGAAATTAGTGCAACGAATCGCACATTTCATACATGTTTTACCTCAGATTACTTTAAAAAACATTAGAATTATTCGTAAAGCTCGGAAACACACACCAGTAGCATTTACAGGTCTTGGAAGTTGTCTCCTAAAGAATCCACTAAATGCCAGAACAAGACGCCACAGTAACGTATTTTTAGAATCTTCTCATGCGATGGGAATCGGATGTACTCAAATATCCTCTATATTCGCACGACTTACCACTGCAATTTCATTTTGTACCAGAACTGAAGAAATCATTAACGCTGAACACGCTTTTGAACACATGAAGGTATTGCCATAGCAGTAATCCGTGAAATCAGAAAATTCGCTCATGCTGAGGCCATGTATATTCGTCGCCTTCCACTTTTTGGTAGTGGGTGTGAATTCTCTCGTAGACTAATTTGAAGAAATTTAGATGTCATTTGTATATGTTACTATGCCTTACACATAATTGTAATTGTACATACATGCTAACCTTCCATTTGTATATTTCAGAATTTTTTGGTTGGTTCCCATTTTTATACAAAAAGTCATGACGAGAATGTAACATGAACATTGTAGAAACTGGTCACATTGTATATGGTGTAGTGTTATCCTACAATAGCAATATTATCCAGCTAACTTCTCGTTAGTTAGCAGAAAGCTTCCTCTAAAGTAGGCGTATAACCCATTACTATCTTTGTTTCTCAATAATGATACAGTGTTTTGTATGTGCTGGGCTATATTTGTGATGAAATAAAATAAGTACTGTACCTAGTCAGTGGTGTTGTTCAGCCGATTCGCTAGAACCGCTTGTTAAAATATTTCCAGTTTGCAGAACGTTTGTTATACCCAGATATATTTGTAAATTTTTCCCAATTACACCCAGGAATAGTATAGTTTATTTCGGAAATATTCGGAATGCTACCTAATTTCGTCACACCATCTTGCATGAGGATGCTGTGTAGGTCCCTACTTTTCACTTATGGTTTCCAGTAAAAAAAAATGCTTTTGTTTGTTTACCTTCTATGATTTGTTTTCTAAAAGAGCTATATCTATCCATCTAATCTCTTTCTCCATCTGTTTATATATATATATATGCACTACCGTATAAAAGTTTTCGAACACCCCGGATTTTTTTAAAGCATTTATTGTGAGCCTATTATTTTGACACAAGGACTTTACAACCTTGCATCAGATGTACTCCTGCCTAAAGCATAGAATTTGACGAGTTCAATTGAGGTCTGAGAGGTACTGGAGATGATATGTCAATTTATAAATCCTAAAATTGAAATGAAAACGGACATTTTGATATATATGTTGTTTAGTATAAACAAAAGTGTGGAATGTGAATCACGATATTAGTTTTGTTTGAAAAGTGTAAACCTAGAGGGTCAATGCAGTGACAAAAATTTGAAAGAGAACGTGGTTTTCCAAATCTTACAGTTCTCTACCTTACAGATATCCTGGTTTTAAAGAAGCTAAAAGCGCATTGTTTGAAAAATGTTTAAGACAGTGAATATACATGATTCTCTGCTCAGTTGTTGCACGGTTGAAGCGTATATGTAATGCTCGTCATTACTATTGCAACAAGCAATAATGGAGCATATGAACCCATTGTAAGCACTTTTCAGTGTTGTATTTTTGGCGTTTTAAACGTTGGCATATCAACAAGCTATTAAGAAAAACTACAAAATTTGGATAGCTCTTTCAAGTTTTTGTCAATATATTGACCCTCTATGTCTACACTTCCCAAATAAAACTAACGTCTTGCCTCAACTTGTACACTTCTGTTTATACTATATCTTTATCAAATTATCTTTTTGTTTAGATTTTAATAATTTTGATTTGACATATCTGCAGTGCCTCTCAGATCTCGATTCAGATGTTGTCACATTTGATTACGTAGACACGAGTACCTCTGATGCATAGTGGTTGGGAAAACTTAAGTTTTAATTCCCGGCGTGAGCTCATGTTGTTCGGATTCCAAGTTACTGTAGGTTCACGAGTCATATAGCTTCGCTCGTAAATTCGAACTCACTATCATGCAGGGCGTTGAAGTTTTCGTGCCAATGATCACGGTGGATGCTTACAGAAGTCAGGAGGGTTGGAAAACTTTTGATCGGAACTGTACATACATACATTCACATATATAATATGTACGTATACCAAATAATTCACCATTATTCACTTAATCATCTGTCTCCCTTACCCTAAAGGACATAATCATGTGACTTTAAACTGAGATATTTCATTTCACTTTTTAAAATTAGATACCACTCTACAATGTACTAGCTATTTAGCTACTTCTTTCATTAATTCCAAGTATTTGATAATTACCATTTATCTTCGTAAATATAGTACTCTCTCTCGCTAATCCGGTTGATAATTTATACTATTATAAAAAAAAATTCTTTCTTTCTCTCTTTTATTGTCGTTATCACTAAATAGTATTATGCCTCCACACCGACAATATATGAAAATTTAAAAGGAGCAACATGTTTCAAAACCTCTACAGAGGGTACATAATTCAAAACTTTGTATACTGTACGTTGTACGATGTTGTACAGATCAGTGACACTCGATATGAACTTGAGTGCTTGAATTTCCTCTTTATTACGTTTTGTGTATGCCACTGCAGGTTCTTGTGTCCAATTTGTGTCACCGTTAATAACGTCTTTGACTAAATCCATGCTGTGCAAACTGTATTTAATTGCATTTCCAGAATCACGTGAAGAAAGACGAATAATTTATTACAAACACAATAAGAAAAAAGAGAATCTTAGTAACCATCACTTTCGCTAATTCACCGTTCGTATGTTCAAGGAATGACCTCAGTAGCTATACTTCTCCTTCCAAATGAAACACACAAGGTACATTTCCGGGTGGTTTTCAATGGTGTCAGATTACTTAGAGGAAAGGAAGTATCGGGAAATAAAATTCCTACGAAGGTCGTAAACGAATAACACCTCTTACCTTCTGCCCGTCCTTTGCAAAGAAAAAAGGAAGAGAGAAATAAAGATAAACTAAGTCAAAGATTTTGTCCCATCTACCAAATTGAGTGCAACAATAGTGTCGCCCGTTTTCTGAGGTTTCGTAAAAACTGAATCCTGTCCTTTCTGCGAGTAAAAAATTGTACTTCTTTCTAAAGACGCCATTTCGTGGCTTTAGACTAACCTTAAGTACATCCTGCCTTTCGGTCGAATGTTTCTTATTAGCATGAAAAATTGAATCTTCTAAGCGACTTTTTATTCTTCCATGTAGACTACATTGTGAAAGCACAAAGATGGCTATAAATCGAAGATTTTATGAAAAAAGTTGTAAAATCTTTTTTGAAAATTTATTGCCCGCCTTTCAGCTTCTTGCCCGTACAAGTTTATTCCATGATCCAGTGGGAAGCGTAAGAGTACGAAAGTGAAAGCAACTGAGATAGGGGAGAAGGTTATGGAGCAAAAGACACTCTTTATAGTTTACTTATGTATCAGTTTCCGTAATACAATGTACGTTTCCATGTATTTCCCCGTACTTTAATTTGCAACTTCTCTCGATATTTTTCCGCACTACTTTCGATAGTATTCCGCCAAGATATAAGTTCTCTAGTATCTTGCCAGTACTGTAGTGTATTCATATTTACTGTACCATATTTCATACTGCCTTTCTTGTACTGGTCGATACGTTGTGCACTTGAAACTGAAAGCGCTGAACTATCCCAAGTCCAGTCAACAAGTTGACAGAAGGACCCTTACAAATTACGGTTCGTTTTTATATTCTAAGAAGTATCAACAGTGTGTAGAAAAAGTGGAAAGGTCGCATTAATTTCGTAGCCAGTTTTGAAAGTAGAGTTTCCCAAAATACACATAATTTATGTTAGAAAATGTAAACGTGCATTACATTTGTTAAATTTATATTTGTAGCTGGCTTAAAGGACATGTGATACTGGTTAGGGAACCGCTCTTAAGCTTATTGGTCACCAGTTACATGTTTCTATTAACGAACATTGCTTTTTATTTATATTATTTTTTTCCGCTTTAGATTATAGCCTGCAATTCCCTCCTGTCTTGGTCGATTTCTTCAGGTCTTATCTATAGGAACTTGACTTATGACGTGTTAGTTCTCTGTAATATTTTTTATTTCCAGTATCTTCCGTTTTCGGGTTGTATAACTCAGCAGGTTAGGGATGTCCATTTTAGGTTTTACATGGTATATGAAACCTTTGTTGATGCTTTTTCTTCCTCCTCGTCTTCTATTTTTTTTATATTTTTTTGAATTTAAACTATGGTGCAGACATAGATATGCATTACAAATACGAAACTCGTAAAATAGTTGGAACTGTATATAAAAAAATAGTTTGTTCTTTGTTTTCCGTTGAAAGTAATGTTATTCTGATATATTCTTCGCAGTTAATTCCCGTTAGTATTGTCCTCAAATAAATAGGATAAAATGAGAATTAAAATATAGTCCAAACAAGGAGATAGTATTGGCAATCAACTGGTTATCTTGTATTTTTTTTTTTTTTTTTGGTTCAAAAGTATTTTCTTTTGTCTGTTATGTTTTGTTTCCTTTTCAATTGATTTGTTGCCACACTAAACACAATCACATCTGCAATCACATAGAACATTAGCACAGAAAGGAAGTAAGGTTGAACTATTCCAGATTATTTTTAGTGAAATTTATGTCGTTTTTAACCTATTTCCTCGTATTTATCTTAAAGTTTGATAGTTTGTATCAAAGTAATTAATACCTTCTTTCCGAGATCTTCTGCACTATATCCTTAGCTAAGTTCTGAAATTTAATTAATTTTATGTATTTCTTTCTGATGTTATCCCTTCCCTTACGTTTTAGCTTATTTCTAATATCCATAATGTTCTTATTTATTCCAACGCTTTTTCTACCCTGTAGTAACATCCTTGATTACGTTTTATATTCAGTCGTTCAATGTAGAATTTCAAAAGAACATGTCCTGTTAAACTCCATTGTTGCTTTGTTTACTTTTCTTGTTCCTTTCCTTATTTTAATAATGCAATATATAATTTCAGTTTGTCTTCTTTCGTTGAATTTTGCCAGCCTATTTGCCATTTTCTATCGATGACTGCATCCAGCTCTATTCTCTTAATCGAAATTTTTACAATTCTAAAATTTTTGCTAATTCGTTCCTTTAAGTTCAATTTTTAATTACTTATGCTAGTGCAGCTAACGATTAAAATTTGTGGAGGTTACAGTTATAAGATATAGTAGCTGGTTCCTCCAGTTGAATCCTTTCATTGTATCTCTTATACTTCGTCATCCAACATGATAGTACTGGCATGTCCCAAAACATGACATGCCAGAGTATTTCTCCACTTGGAGTAAGAAAGAATAAATAGTTCAACATTACTTAGAGAACCAAGAGATAGATAGGATAAATCCAATTCTCGTTGAGTTGTGAGAGGTAAGAATTAGTGCAAAGAAAATAAAGATAATGATATGCATCATGCACAAGCAAAGCGTGGAAAGAGGGAAAGAAAAGGTTCAATACACGTGAATAAATTACTTAAGAATAAACACTTAAGAATAAACAGTCTGCGTTTTCCTCGCTGCCTCTCACACTTTCTTTTTCTATATATAATAAATCTCAGTAGCAGTTACGAACATCGTTTACTATGTTTAATTCCTTGAAAAAATAACTAAATTCGGACTGGGAATCGAACGAAGAAACTTTACAATGAGTCTCACACGCTGTCCACTTAGTTGCACAGACCACAACGATCGTCTTGTTGAGTCGCCTATTAATCTCGCAACTTTCAGCGCATACTCCGGGTTGAATTTGAAGTTTGTTTTTTATTTACCGCATTTAAGCGTGTATGGCTCAGCCAGTACTTGTTTCAGAAAATAATAGCTATCTAGATCAAGATAAAGCAAAATTTAATCCACAATCTTGAAAACTTACTATTGCACAGAGATATATCTGAGATCAAGATTTAAAAGAGTGATTTCTTAAGTCTACGGAACGAGTCCTAGTTCTTGAAAGACGTGGTCATACCATGCGCGAATAATATCTCGTAGCACTTAAGTTACACGTGCAGTATAAATAAAGCGTCTCTCGCCATCTTACTGCTACTATCCGCAATATTCTATCGATACCAGAAATAATTCGAATTTACTTGTACTTCCAGTTTCAGTAGTGATTTTCAGAGAATAAAATTGATGAAATTATCGGGAAGCTGCTTTCTGGGATCGATGAAGTATCAAGCGTAAATTTCATCATGTGTTTTGAAATTTGATCGCTAGAAAACGGAAATAGATAGCAAGAAGACGCCGTTTAACAACCGATTTGGCGTCAAAGACAACATAACATGACGTCTCAACACTACCAAAGCAGAAAGTAGTTTAATATTATTTCGTGTTTCAATAGTTTTATAGGGCAAGAACGAGAAGAGATATCGCAATGCGTTTCTTCTAATCAGTTCATCGTTTTGTGGAAAGAGTCCATAGTTTTCGCTAACCCGTATTCAAAGCGGAAGCGATATAAATTAGGAGTTCGTGGTTTTAAGATATGTTGCCATACAAGCAAAACGGTGACATAACAAATTTTCTTGATTCGGTTGAGGCTCAGAAGGGAACATCTCACAACCCGTATCATTCTACCAAAATTGGAAGTGATCGAAATTTACTACTATAGCTACTTTCAATACTTCTATAAAGTAAAGAAGGTAAGTGTTTTCCCGATGCTTCGTTCAATCAATTCGCCTTCCCAAGAATAGGTTCCATCTTCGTTACTTTTTGTTGAAACCGCAAGTCTGAATTTAGCCATTCCCGGCATCAACATTTATCGGTACGGAACGAAAACTGTAACAGATAGCGAAAAGCAGCCTTCCGGAAACAACCCAGGATTTAAAGACAAAATAATTATCCACAACTCTATGCTAGAAGCTGAAATGGTTCAAATTTCTTATTACTTTCGTTTCCAGTATATTTTTCAGCTTCTATTGCCATAGAACAAATGCAGGACTATGTAATGATAAGCTGTTTTCTCCAAGCGACTTAGAGTCCTAATGTAATATATAATGAGTACCAACAATGCTCTTCCAATACTAGGAGTTGTTCAAATTTACTATGACGTCCAGGTGCAATTCTGATTTTCTTAGTTGAGGAATGCTAAAAGTTATGAAGTTGCGGATTCTTCTAATCTACTCGCTATCCAAAGAATATGTTTAGTTTCCTCCGTTGAAATTCAATTCAAACTGGAAGTGGATAGAATTAGCCATTTTTGGTTTCAACCTTTATTACTACAGAACAAATACGTTAATACATAGCGAGAAGCGTTTCCTGTAAACGATTCAGCGTCTAAAGACAACTTATCATGAGTAGTCACAGCAATATATCAAGACCGGCTGTGGTTCAAATTTACTGTTAATTCCGGTTTAACTACCGATTTCCATAGAACAAAAATGGTAGATATTTCGTAAGTGAAGGAATTTTTTTTACATCGGTTGAGCCGTTTGGGCTGTAAACGCATTATGCGCCTAATGCTAAATGAAAATGCAACGCTGCCATTTACCTAGACCCACAACATAAGTGAATAAAATTACTGTTTAAAATGGGGATTGTGCATCGACATGTTACCGTAAAAGACAATAGTTTTATTTGCTTATGTTGTGGACCCAAGTAAATGGTAACGTTGCATTTTCATTTCACATTGGACACATAAAGATTGTACAGCCCAAACAGCTTGTCCGATTTAAAAAAAAAAATCCTTCACTTTAGATTGAAAGCATTATATTTAGAGATGATTTTTCCTCTTACATTTTGCTGTAACTTTGATTATAACAGCTACCCTGTGTGAGGGGACTTTTGAGACATGGTATATATCATCACAAGAGGCATCAGTATATCGAAACTGAAAACATTTGAATTTATTAGAACTTTTGGTATCAGATTTTCATAGAGAGAAACTGTAATAGATTTCGAGCTTTTCTTTTGCCATCGGTTCATCATTAAAGGATAAGTTCTACCTCCTCGCTTATCCCTTGATTGAAATTGGAAGGTCTTCAAATTAACGATTTTTTCAGCATTTATCTGCATAGAAGAAAAAAAAGTAATCAGTAGGAATTAAAGGGATTTTGATACGCATTCGGCATTTAAAAAAAAGGTTCTTAGACCTTGTTACTCTTTTACAATCAGTAGTTACAGATGTACTGTAAGTTTTAATATTGAATTGGCATAGTTACGAACTGTCTAAAATAATATTCGCTTGTTTAACTTGGATATTGGTACTGATACCTGGTGTGATACATACCACCATGTTGATGCTCTTAGTCATAGATTAGATAATTGTATCAGTGTTACAGATGTTTGGCAGAACTTCTTTAAATTGTTAAGAAAATATACCGATTTCACTGGTTGTCCTTCAGTGCACCAATTTAATTCTTTATCTTGAGTTTAAGTATTATCATAGTGCTAAAGGAATGCTGTTACTTTGTTACAGACCATGAGTCATATTTTAAGCATTATCCTTACCATCCTGACCTTGCCTATCTTACACATTCGGCTAACTACTTATCACTTGTTCGTAAACGCAAATATTTAGCATTTTTTATAACACTTTTAACTTGATCCTGGTTGTTGTACTGTATACAATGGGCTTTTATGCACAGTCGTTTTCAAGTATGATTAGGTCATACTACTGCAGGGAACATATTTTAGTCAAATTCTTTAGTATGGCAATAATCACACGTCAGAACGTCTCTTATAAGGCCCAATATAGTTCGGAGAGTTTTTATACACTTTTTAATTTCCTTATTTTCACATGTATGCAGTACTTTTTCGCTACTATCTTGTACTAAAGATGAATTACAAGCGGTAAGGCGTTAGTTCGATTCCCGTTTAAGTGAAACTTTTGGTACGCAATGATGTATTCTTTAATGCATGTATAATTTTGTCAGTAAACTTTCGCCCTTTCAATAAACATTTTTCCTTATGTTACCAAAGTTTACAAGTGTGTACAATGTTAAAGATGAATATCAATGAGAAATTTAGTTTGATGTAAAATAATATATGTGATTGATAGTTGTTGCTGTAATCATGACAATAAATACAAATATTGGAACAGGTCTATCACTCAGCTCCAGTTTATTTTTTAAAGTATGAGGTCTCAACACTACTTGTAGTTGAGTAGGAAGTAGAAACTGTTGACTAGATTTACAAGATATCGTCTCAAATCTAAACAATTTGCATGCAAGAATACGTTGAAGAAAGTATGTTTTTCCTACTCATTTCGCCTTCAATTGAGGTGGATAACATAACACTATCACAAGTTCAAACTTGTAACCTTTGTTTGTTCCTTTATTCTTATAGTAGCAGTTTTGGTAGTTATAATTGCAACAAATTGTGGTAATTACTAGGTTCTTTGCCAAAAATATTATACATACATGAATACCTTCGGTGACTTCTTATCTACATTTTGACCTTTATAAGAATGAGTGTTTGTACAATAGTATAACATATATACCTTGGTATACACTTGAATTAAGTCTGATGTCGTACTCTCAGTTCCGTAGTTCTACAAGATTTCGTGTAATATTGCAATAGCATCCGATTCGAGTGTATCACGAATATATGCCGTATGAGTGCTTGCGAACGTTTGCATTCCATGGTGTTCCCTGTTGCTTGTCTCGATTTCCATTTTCTTTATGAAATTTGTTACAGGTCTGATAATTACATTTCTTACAGAGAAGTGAATACGCTTTTTACACAGAAGGACATAATTCCTAATTCAAATGAGAAATCTCTTAACTGCAAGCTGTTTTACAAAGGATATACACGATCATATTTGGCTAGACAAATGTTAACACATGCAAGTGAAAGCTCTCATAGCTCTCCAGACTGTGGAAGAGAATTTAGTCAATGTTCAAATTCGGCGAAACACACGTCAATACATAAAGATGAAAAATCTCATAGCTGCAAAGACTATAGTAGGGTATTTGCTGAAAAATCAAGTTTGTCCAAACGCATAATACATAAAGGTGAAAAATCATACCAATGCGAAATATGTGGCTCCAGATTCACTGAAAAATCAAGTTTGAAAAGACACATGTTGAAATATACAGGTGAAAGACCTTATAAGTGCCAAGATTGTGAAAAGCGATTTATTCGAAATTCACATTTGGCAAAACACATGCTTACACATAAACGTGAAAAACCTCATAGCTGCGAACACTGTGGACGGGAATTTACCGAGAAATGTGCTTTGACAAGACATTTGTTAATACATGCTGGTATAGGACATCAAACGTGTGAATATTGTGGAAAGACACTTGCTGCTGAATCAAATTTAGCAATACACATGTTAATTCATACAGGTGAAAAACCATACACATGCGAAGATTGTGGATGGAGCTGTACTGTAAAATCAAGTTTAGCAAGGCATGTGTTAATACATACGGGTGAAAAGCCATACACATGCGAAAAGTGTGGAAAAGTATTTACTATGAGATCAAATTTGATGAAACACGTGTTAACACATTGTGAACGACCGTTGTATATGTACAACCAAACCGTAAGTCGCGTAGACGACGGTGGTTGTATATATACAACCTCGTGCTTTTTAATTTTTAAATGTGACGTAGTTTTAAATTTTTACTGAGATTTTTGTTTGGGCACTATCTTTGGTCTTTTTTGTGTTGGCTAGAAACACTGATTATGTTATGTCTAGTCTATGACGTAATCATAGCCACAAAATTGCTGACCATACTAGAGAAAGAAAATAAAACGCCTTTGTTCGGTCAGCACGTGTTTCTTGTCATGGAGCTACTGCTGTTGTTTTTTTTTCTTCCTCTTTCTCTTTCTTTTTTCTTTCTTCCTACGTTACTAAAATTAAAAATCATACTACAGTAAGCTAGTTTCTCCTTGTGTGTTGATAAGTGCACCTGTGTTCATTTCGAGTCCTTTTTTGTACTATACGATGGATGAACCAAGCACTAGTTCAGGCATTCGCGATCGGTCTTTATCTGTTCGGCAAACGAAAATAAGTGAAGAAATGATTGCGGAACTTATTTTTGATTCAGACTCCGATGCTTATGAACTTGAGAGTGAGTTAGAGCAGGAAAAAAGTGATGCTTACAGTTCGGAGGAAGAAGATGTTATGTTGCCTGCTGAAAAAAAAAGAAAAGTTGACGGGACTTCGCGCTCTTCGTGGGCGGACGTTATCGAAATGACTAACAAGCCAACGTTTCGTGGTCATTCAGGTATCACCCCATCCACCAATTGGTCCCCAGAAATGTCTCCTGTCGATGCCTTGTCTCTCTTTATTGGCGATGATGTATTCAAGCTAATTGTTGTTGAAACAAACAGATATGCTCAACAACAAATAGCTCAACGAGAGAAGGAAGGTCCACTGAAAAAAAAATCAGTTTTCAGAAAATGGAAACCTGTCACTATCAAAGATGTGAAACTCTTCGTCTCGGTTCTGGTACACATGTGTTTGGTAAAGAAACCTACCCTTTATGATTATTGGAGTACAACTCCCGTGTTGCAAACAACTTTCACGAAATCAATAGGCATGTCGAGAGATAAATTTCTACAAATTTTTACGATGTTGCATCTAAACAACAACGAAACACAAATACCAAAAAAACAGGCAGGATACGATCCTTTACATAAAATCAGACCACTATTTGACATTTTGCAAAAATCTTTCAAAACCACGTATGCTCCCGAGGAGTTCCTCACGGTCGACGAGGCTATTTGTGGGTTTCGTGGACGTGTAAGTTTTCGGGTATATATGAAAGGAAAACCTCAAAAGTATGGAATTAAAATATTTGAACTTACAGAAGCCAAAAGCGGTTACGTTTGTAACTTAGAAGTATACACGGGTGCTCAAACTACTGATGCGGAATACAATAAAGCAATAAATGTCGTTGATAGACTTTGCGAAAATGTAAAAAATCAATGGCACACTGTGTACATGGACAGATGGTTCTCTAGTCCAGTTTTGTTTGACAAGATGTGGGGGGATGGTATCAAGTGTGTAGGGACTGTCATGGCAAACAGAAAGCAGCTGCCAAAGGATGCCTTATCACAGAAACTGAAAAAAGGGGAACTTGTTGCGAGCCAAAGAGACCATCTTCTTGCCCTAAAGTGGAAAGATGTGCGAGATGTATACATGCTTACGAGTGCTCACAATCTTGAATTTGTTGAGAAAAAGACTGCAAAAGGGAAACACGAGAAATTGATACCTTCTGTTGTCTCTGATTACAACAATTATAAAATCGGTGTAGACAAATCGGACCAACTTCTCGCGTACTACTCTCTGCGGCGCAAGTCTGTCAAATGGTGGAAGAAACTATTTTTTCATTTGTTTGATTTGTGTCTAGTGAATTCTTTTATCCTCTACAAAAAGGCCACGGGTAAACAAATAAGCCTGCGACAGTTTCTTGTCCAAGTTACAGACGGACTGATTGCTTCAGTGGGAATAGAAATTGTTGAGCCTCGTCTACCAACCACGGCAGGAAGACTTCTTGCAAGAGATCACTTTCCCTTCCCCAACTGCTCAAATTTGCCCGGAATAAAAGCCCAGAAAAAACGCCAAAGAAAATGCAAAGTTTGTTATGACCATGGGAAATATCGCGTTGGTAAACCAATAAACAAATACACAACCTACTACTGCCCTGAGTGTAATGTTGCCCTTTGTGTTGGAAAGTGCTTTCAACTATATCATACACGCGAAAAATATTGGGACTTCTAGGTCACAACTGTGTGAGTACATATGGATGTGGAAGTGCATATATTATTATGAAGATCAAGAGGAGTGTGCATAGTATTATAAGTGACTATAGATATAGTTTTTCTTGTGTAGTTTTCTGTAGTTTTTCATTACAGTTTTTCTTTTTGTTTACTTTTCAAAAAGAATAAATCCGCAAAAATAATATTTATCCTGAAAAGTAGGCTAACCAAACAGTACTAGATAAAATCATCAGTTTTCAAATATCACTACATTTGTCTATTATTGCCAAGCGTTGCAAGTTTCAAAGGAAACAAGTCATAATGTGTTCGAAAGTGCTTTCAACTATATCGTACACGCGAAAAATTTGAGTTCTAATGTACTATTGTGGATTATAGTGTATGTGACAATGTAAATATTATTATGGGGATGGAGAGGTGAATGCATAGTACTATGGGTAAGTTTAGATAGTTTCTTGTAGAGATTCCTGTAGTTTTCGCTAATATTTTGTGTTTTTTGTGTACTTTTACTATTCTTCAAAGGCAAAAAATAGAGTCTATCCTTAAAGGTAGGCAACTCAAAAACTATACAAGATAAATCCATCATTTTATAAATATGATTAAATCTATCCATTGTTACCAAGTGTTGCAAGTTTCAAAGAAACCAAGTGATAAATAACGGAGATATTAATTTTTTTTGATACCTTTATTTCATGCCGTTATCCACGCTTTAACATTTAAATTTCCCGCCGTTGCGTAAGTGTTAATACATAGAGTTGAAAGACCATACAAATGCGAAAAGTGTGGAAAAGGATTTACTGAAAAATCACGTTTGTCAAAACATATGCTAAAACACAAGTGAAAATTCTCAAATGTGTCAAGAGAGTGGTTTTCATTTAGAGTAAGTTCAAACTTGGAAACATATGTTAATACATAAAAAAAGCAAGTCATATATGCCAACATTTAAAGAGCTATTTATTCGGAAATCACAATTGTCAAAACACGTTGTTATATACAGGTGAAAAATGTCTGTCTGCGTAAAGTGATAAACGAATTTACTGTAAAACAACTATAGGAATACACTTCATATTAATACAAATGAGAAACTTGGCACGTGCAAAGAATGTAGAAAATTTTTCCAGCTTCAAGTTTGGATGTTCCCATCTTAATTAATACAGGTGAAGGACTTCACATATACAAAGAATGTGAAAAACAAATGACAAATGTTAAAGTACTCATGAGAACTTTTCTATATATTCCAAGAGTGCGGAAGTCATTTAGCCGTCGTTTACTTGTAGCAGTACTCAGTTAACAAATGGTTAATATATTTGCAAAGAATGTGGAAAAGAATATAGTCGAAACTCATTTCTTGTTAAATGGATAGCCCAGTTTCTTATGGAGGGCGCAGTTTACACGACAACTTGATATACCAACGGTATTTATAAACACTGTCTTACACACAGTGACGTTATTCAGGACATATGTGCGATGGAACGTTTTTCCCTGCTCTTTACGAGTTTTAATGCATGACACTATAAAAGACGTTTGTTTATTCCACGATTCAAGCTCATGAAAGTGTTTGAAAATATTTTTCCTCATCTCAGCCGATAACTTGGAACAGCTGTTCCGCTTGCACGAGCACAAATACATTTGAAAAGTTTTGCCTTGTTTCACAACTCCTTTGCTATTAACTTACGGTTATCCTTTAGCTCTCTTCTGCTTCTGTTCCTTCACTACAATTGGTTTCGCGCAACTGTTCAGCACGAGATGCATCTAATTCATCCGCAACTAATGTCTCCGCACGTTCATCACTGCTATTATGTTCAGATACAACATCACTCTCGTTACGGTCACCACCAGGCACCCACTCATCTTCGCTCAAGTTGCTTAATTGTAAATGCTAGTCTAGATCATCGTCAGACATGTTTAACAAAGCTGCCATGTTTTGGCGGGAAACATCTGCAAATTTTTGCGCCATTCTTGATAATGTCAGTAACCAGCAAACATCCCATGCAGAATCACGTACCTATTCATAGCTATGATGGAGTTCCTTCCACAAAATGTTGCAGAAATACGTTACTTACGAAGACATTCAGCATTATTTTAATATTCAAATACATAGGTTTTCTAGGCTGAAATAATAATATACAAATATTAAGACAATTTGATTCATTGCTGCTTAATTTAAAACATTGAGCATGTACATAATATTAGTCGTAACCATACCGCCACCTAGTGAGCAAAGTTGTTTCATAATGTGGTCTACTCTGCCACTTTCAAATTGCACATTTATTCAACTGAGAAAAACGACAAAGTAGACCAGCCTCACGTAGTCTACTTTGTCAGATAGAAAGAATTGATAAATGAATAGGGCAGACTATATTACACGTTCCAGCTCGAAAATTAAACAATGCAGAGATAGTCTATTTTGGCAGATCAAACTTTACCATATTTTACGTATGTTACAATAGATAACTCAATTTCCATAAAAATGGTAGATGGTCTAGTCTGCCTTGCTGCTATCCAAATATAGTAGCATATCATGTCGCAAGTATCGTACGTACTGACAGCTAGAGAGAGTTCAAATCAAAATTCAAATTTTGAATCATAGTGTTAATATGTACAGCAGAGAAAATTCACACATTTTAAGAGTGTAGAAAAGGATTTACACGAAAGTTTACTTTGACAATACATATGTTAACCTATACAAGTCATGCACATAATTTGTGGTAGGAGGGTAGAAAGAAACACGAACACAAGTACGAACACATATACGGCATACGGGTAAGAGATCTCTGAAGTGTGAAGAATGCAGAAAGGGACCTATTGAAAAATCAGGTTCGGAAGACCCATTTTAGAATATAGGGACTCCGCGCTGGGAAACAGTTTAAATATAGACTGCAAATAACGGACAGACCGTGTGTTTACATATGTTAAGGCAAGCTCTCATCGGTCTCAGTGTTGTGAAAGAACATGGATCAAAATCACATTTTACAGGATAATTCTGAAACCCAATGTTTGGGAGCGGATTTTATAATAAAGTAAATTTTAGAAATAATTTGTATCCACATCTTGTATATATATATATATATATATATATATATATATATATATATATATCCAAGATGTGGGATTGGGTGGGACACGCCTTGCATAATATTTTTAACACGAACAAACATTTAACACTATCATCAGAGATATTCGTCAAAAATACTATGATGGAACTAGTTTCTTAATGCCTTCTAAGATGTTTACATATTTCTTGGTGTAATACGAGTGTCTATGTTTTCTACAACCACAGACTGATTTCTGTAAGATTTGGGGTAAAAATACAGAAACACAACAAACTTTTCTCTTAATATTCGAAGTGACGCGATGTAATTGGATATCATGAATATATGTTAAAAAGTATGAAATTGATTATTAAGTGAAGTTAGTGTGGTGTACTGATATTGTTAGAAGGCTAAGTACAAGGCAAGGGGGGCGATCGCCCCCCAGAAGAAGAAACTTTCTTATTATATATATATATATATATAAAGAAGCCCATGCCAACGTTTGGAGCCCTTAAAAGTAGCAGTATGACAACCCACCGCCCCCTCAAAGTCGGTCCTGGATCCGCCCCTGGTGCAAGGAAGGTTTTCTATCTCGTATATAATCTCATTGTCGTTACGGTTTTAATTTTTGATAAAATTCAGTACTTAGAACCAGGGGCGTGATTAGGGGGGCAGGAAGGGGCAATTGCCCCCCCAAGAGTTTGAGGAACACATTTACTTTAATTAATTGTATACTAATATACTAGTACAAAACATGAAAGTCGTATGTCGGTGGTGCTCGTGCCCACCCCCCCAAGCGAAATCTGAAATGACGCCCCTGCTTAGAACATTTTAAAACTGATGAGGACTGAATACAATACGTAACTTTATCTTATTTAATTTTTTCTTAAATGTGAGAAGTTTGAAAGAGCAAAACAATGACTTAACCAAAGAAAGCGTTACCGTTTTTTTAGTGCAGGAGAACTGAGTGAGATTCTGCTTACATTTAATGTTTTCTTTTTCTGATCCCAATATTAGACGACTCATTTAGCTTCCGGCATTGTTTTACGTGAGGTTATAGTTCCTCTGAAGGTATATCTATATCTATCTATTTACACACACACTAAATATATATATATATATATATATATATATATATATATATATATATATATATATATATATATGTAATATGGTGTCCCAAAAGTAATGGTGAAAAATGAAACCACGGATTCCTGACACCAAGACAAAGAAATATGTTTATGTGCGATATAGTCCGGAAATGGACAGAGGCGGTGCTAGACAACTTCAAATGTGGGGGAAATGGACTTCATACCTGCTTGAGGAATAATCATAGGAGCTAGAAAGGGGGTTCAGAAAGAAAAATGTTACCGGCTTGATATGTTAAACGGATATTATACTGACTGCACTAGAGATTCTTCATACGTCATTTAGGGATTCACAGAATGTCTGTAATGGAACGAAACAGAAAAGATGGAAACCACATAAAAAGAAGGTTATCCTTAGTCCGATTGCACGCACACGTACAATGGGAATCAAAGCAAAGATTATTTACCATCGTTCCATAATATCAGGAGGCAAAGAAAGTGGTATGCCAGATAGAATCTTTCAGAGACAGGGTAGAAACAAGAAGTATAACTAGTTGTGCCATGTAATGAAAGAACAGGCAGAATCCACAACGACGTACTGTATTTGTAGCGTAGTATCTTATACAGAGTAAAGCTACAAACTACTAGGTCATACGTGCTAACAATAAACGTGCCTACAAAAGATGTTCAAAGTGCTGTCCTCCCACATCTATGCAACCTTCTAATCGTGAGTTTTGAATGCATTCCATTACTATCGGTGTGATGCGTAACTTACCACACGCTTCTTCAGTGTGATTTTGTATATCAGCAAGTACCTTTTCCTAAGTGTAAAGTTCCTCTCCACATTCGAAGGTGTCTAGCTCCGCCCGTGTCCGCTTCCGGACAATATATATTTGGTCTAGGAATTAATTCGTGCGGTTGGTACGCACACATTGAAGCTGTAGTACAAACACAAAATACATAAATACCTTAAGAAAAATATTGTCCATCGCTAGCCACCACTTTCGCCCATCTGTCAGGCAATGTACGGATTCCGTGGCGAAAGAAGTCCTCATCCTTGGAAGCGATCCAGTCAGAGACCCATGTTTCGATATCTTCTGAAGAAGTAAACCGCTGTCCAATCAAATCGTTGTTCATGCAATCGAACTAGTAGTAGTCCGAAGGAGCAACGTCTGGTGAATACGGCGGGTGGGGTAAAACTTCCCATCCGACATTTTCTAAATAGGTTTTGACCGGTTTTGCGACATGTGGGCGAGCGTTATCATGTTGAACAATAAGTTTATCATGTCTGTTCTCCCATTCTGGTCGTGTTCTGGCCAGAGCTTGCTTCAAACGCATTAATTGTCGTCGATAACGTTCTCCATTCATAGTTTCACCCGGTTGCAGCAGCTCATAGTACACCACACCTTTCATATCCCACCATATGCACAGCATAACCTTTGCACAGTGAATATCTCGTTTTGGTTGTGATGGACCTGGTTCACCTGGTTTCACCCAGGCCTTTTTTCGTTTAGGGTTCTCGTAATGGATCCACTTCTCATCACCCGTAATAATTCGATGCAGAAACCCCTTTCTGCTCTGTCGTTGAAGCAGCAATTCGCAAATGGTTTTTCGTCTTTCAACGTCTCTGTCTTTCAATTCATGTGGAACCCAATGTGACATCTTTTGAATCATTCCCATGGCTTTCAAGCGTTTGGAGACTGTTGTTTGATCAACGCCTAATGCTGCTGCAAGTTGTTCCTGCGTTTGACACGAATCCTGCTCGAGCAATGCTGTCAATTCTTCGTCTTGAAATTTTTTTGGCTGTCCAGCTCGCTCTTGGTCTGCCAAGCCGAAATCACCACTTCTAAACCGTGCAAACCACTTCTGACACGTTCGTTCAGCTAGAGCATGGTCACCATACACTTCCACCAAAATACGATGATTTTCAGTCGCACTTTTCTGCATGTTAAAGTAATGCAGCAGGACACCCCGCAAAAACACTTTATCAGGCACAAATTGCGCCATGTTCACTTAACTACAAACTGGTGTTGTTGACGCTTTAATCCACTGCCCTATACTACGAACGATACGCGATGACAGGGGTTTGCAACACATGTGTGGATACACGGAACTGTGGGACGCTCCGTTCGTTGCGCCATCTCTTGTCCACTCGCACGAATTAATTCCTAGACCAAATATCATAAACTTTATTTCTTGTTTTGCTGCCAGCAATGTGTGGTTTCTATTTTCCCCCATTCCTTTTGTGACACCCTATATATATGTCTGTGTGTGTGATATAGGAACTGAACAAATTTAGTAAACAAGTATCTCATTATCTAGGGAATAAACAATATTATCTGGTGGCCGACCGCTTCAGGAAAAGGCTGAGCTGAGCTCGTCTGTTTATATACCTGCTTTATTTCTTGGTAAGTACTTTCTGAATCTAAAGAAAATTTAAAAGGCAAAGAGCGCTTTGTTTAGAAATAGAGATCAGAATATTTCACCGATCTTTAGCAAAGGTTAGGCTCGGCTCTGCTTCTACATGATGCTTTATTCTGGATAACTACTAAACGTATTTTGCTGAAATTCAAGGTGCAAGAATCCCATTGTCTAAGCAATCAAGATCACTATATTTGATGGCCGAGCCAGAATCAGGCTAAGTTCGCAAACAAAGGTTGTGTACTACATCCTTATGCACCGATTTTTCTGAGTTCAATTCACTGGCTATTTTACGTGCTATATTATAATTTATGTTAAATGTACGCACAAAATGTATCGTCATGTTAAGGGAAGACAGAACCTATACATGTCATTATATATTAATTTTTCCGATTACTTTCTATACTTCTGTGACATATACAGAAAATAGCAAGAAAAAAGATACATAATAGTATATATATATATATATATATATATATATATATATATATATATATATATATATAATAGTAGTTCCTGCTCAATACAATGTTGATGATCTCCACTTTGGCATGTAGAATTCCTTACTTCTGTCAGGACTACACATGAATTTTTGCTGCTTCTGCATCATGAGGCAATTGACGAGCTATCTGACTAAAGGGATATCACACTGCGGTGCAAGAAACGATACATACTGGCGGAGGTAGGAAAGGTTTAAGCACATCTACGTCACATTATCAAAAGGTTTACTCTCCACAATGACCCACCGCGGAAAACTTGGTCTACTATAATTTTTGTCTCCCTCTGTTTGCTGTTTCATATAATTTGTATCGTATGTGTTTGATATCTCTTTTCATAATCGAAACACTGCAGTGACGCCTGTCTGTGTGTCAAAACGTAAAACCAACAGACATCTATACCCTTTTTGTTTGAGAAACAATAAACCAATCTCACGTGTGCGCAGGGAAAGGTAGCACATCTAAAAGATCAGTTATACTCATGGTATTCTATTTTTCAGTACAATATGTTTCAGTGTTATAATATGACCTAGAAGAAGGTTACCTTGAAGATTTATCCTTCCGTGGAGTCAAATTTACCCGATAATAAAAGTTTTCAAAATTATCAATTACATCATTGTTAGGCCTATTCGGACAGCCTTTCAGAAATCCTAATATGAAAAGCAAATGCAATATAAAATCTTAATTCGTGAACCACGCTAAGGTAGATAACCTAACAGCAAATTCTTCGTATAATATTATAATATATAAAATTTTATAAACCGTTGAATTTTATAAACTGTCAGTTTCGATCTATATATTAATGGTTATTGTTATCCTCGCTTGAGTCATAGTCTATCTTGTGATATAGCGACGTTGAGTGTACGCTATTTAACGGGAATATATAAAGGAATAAATGAAGAATAATTACTGAATAATGTAATTAATTAAATATTAAATGAACGAGTGAATGAATCCTTCTTTGCAACGGTAAGTACATAAATAAGAGAAAGAATTTGCTCTCAAGTTGCTTTCGTCAATGCCTGCAAAATCAATCAGATTCTTCAGCAGAGTATTACTCACTCACAAGGCCGACGATCCTGGGCCCCCTACTGTATTAATGATTATATAATATTTTCATAATTTGAATGTAATTTGTCTTAAAATCCTCATATATATATATATATATTTTCTGCTTCCGAATACCCCCCAAATTTACAGAGAAATCTGCGCCCTTGCTCACTTATGTCAGATTCTCAAGTTAGAGACACTTACCCTACTTTCATTTACGTATGAGATCCTCTCCTGACTATATATGTTTTTATAGATAGCATTCGTACTTTGATGTGGCAAATAAAGGTATAATTCTCAGTGAGAGCTTATTCGAAAGTGAAATGAAATTTTTCAGCTTAACGTCCCACAACTATGCCCTTTGTGCTAAGGGAGACAAGTGATTAGGACAAGCAGAGTATCCCAAGGAAACTCACACACACGATGTTGCCCACCACAAACTTGCTCGCTCGGAGATCGAAGCAGGGACCCTAAACACAAGAGTTAAGCGCTCTATCATTGAGACACCGTGCCTCTTCATCTAGTTCGAGTTGTACATTAAGTTGTAGGTCCACGTATTACTAGCCTAGGTGATCAAAAGTAAGGCTGAATTCACAATAATCCGACTTTACTATCTTAAAAAAAATACCTACCCGCTAAAGCCGCCACAGCCAAATAGCAAAATCACTATACATATTTCGTGATGCAAATTGTTGAACGAAAAATATTGTATGGGATAACCGGGCACTTTCCGTAACCATTTCCATTGACGCAAACTTCGCGATTTAGATAGCGGTAATGGGCATAACCATTATAATGACTGTTTGCATCTTAGCGACACGTTGCTATGTTCAGAATTTTTGCGAAGACTGGTACGAAATGACAACCAACGTCAGTAACAGAGGCGATTCTTGAGGGAAGTGACATTTGTAAAAATTAACATTTTACGAATGCAATCCACAAGAAGTTAACTGCGCAAATGTATGACAATTTCATTTACAGTGGAAAACATTCTGGTCTCAAAGCAAGAGTTCAAACAAAAGACTTTTTGTTCATTGTTATGCATATGTTATTATTACTAATACTAATAATATAGAAGGTCAGTAGTAGTCAATGCCTTCAAACCAGTATACGCCACTGGTATTGATGTTCATAGTGATCCATCTGCATATCTTGGTTACACAGTAGAGAGTGAGCTCAAAAGCTTTGTTACCAGCAGATGTTGAGAAAAATCTTTGAGTAAGATGTGTAAGTTTTATATATATATATATATATATATATATATATATATATAATATCTTTCCGGTACCCGGCTCTTTGGGGTATTTTTTAGACTCAGTCAAGCAGAGTTACTGCATCGTCACTATTTATCCTAGGATCATGTTTCATACCTCATTCTCTTCAGAATGGAGCTGGCTTTCAAATGGTACCACTTGCATGCTCATACCATATACCAGGAGTGGGAAAAATGATGTCAAAGGGAAAATTTCGGAGGGAAATTTTTTCTCGCAATTTGGGCCCCTCTGGAGCGGCCCTGTATAAACGTAGCCATCTAAAAAAATCTGACAAATAGTACTTGCTATTCTGAATGTGTGTGCCAAATTTCAAGTTTCTATCTTGAATGCTAAGGGCGGGAGAAATTTTATCAAGAATTCCCACCATGCCCCAAATTACCGTAAAACACCATGATCTCAGGTAAACAATTTTCTGAGACATCCCTAATTACCCTCGGGTCATGTTTCGTCCATCATTCTCTTCAGCTTAGAACTGCCTTTCAGGCGGTATGACTCACGTGTCTCCATCATGTATCTAAGGCGGGAAAATCCTGAAAAAAGGGATTTTTTGGGTCTACATATCCTTTTTTCAACTTTTAGCCCCTCTGGACCCCCTGTTTTAACGCAGAGATCTGAAATAATCTGATAAATACTACTAGGTAGGTTGAATATTTATGCACAATTCCAATTTTCCAGGTGCAAAACTAAGCCCGCCAAAAAAAATATATACCGACAATGTCCCATATTCCCGTATACAGAGGGAATATTTTAAACATTCCCCGAGACATCCCTAATTACCCTAGGGTCATGTTTCGCCCATCATTCTCTTCAGCTTATAACTGCCTTCTCGTCGGTACCATTCACTTGTCTCCATCATGTATCTAAGGCGAGAAAATCCCGTGAAAGGGATTTTTTGGTAAAAATTTCCCTTTTTCAATGTTCAGCCCCTCTGTACCCCCCTGTTTTAACACAGAAGTACAAAAAATCTGGTAAATACTCCTCGGTGGACTGAATGTTTGTGCACAATTTCAGTCTTCTAGGTGCAAAAATAAGCACGCAAAAAAAATAATACCGAAAATGTCCAAAATTCCCCTATACAGAAGTATATTTTGATAAAAATTCCCTGACATTTCCCTAATTAGCCTAGGGTCATGTGTCGCGCATCATTCTCTTCAGAATAGAACTGCCTTTCAGGCAGTACCATTCACTTGTCTCCATCATGTATCTAAGGCGGGAAAATCGCGAAGAAAGGGATTTTTTGGTAAAATATCCCTTCAAATTTTTGCCCCTCTGGATCTCCCCCTGTTTTAACGCAGAAATCTGAAAAAAATCTGGTAATTACCCCTCGGTGGACTGAATGTGTGTGCAAAATTTCAATCTTCTACGTGCAAAAATAAGCCCGCCAAAAAATAATGAACATAGAACGGCCCCGCAATATTAAAAGAAAATGTATATTTTAGAATTATGACGTTATCACCTCCTATGTCTCGACGCAGGAAGATGTGAAACCATACCTAAGGTCTTCTACAATGCCTCTGGACTTGAAAAAGAAAAAAAAACGGACGAAAAAGCTCAAATAGAAGAGTTATAACGCAATGTACCATGAAACATCCCGTGTGGTACAAATTGTACCATAATATATAAACTTGTCAAACAAATGATCAGAATAGACATCCTGACAACATAGAAATCCTTCAGAAAATGTCTCTTCTCAGTGTCAATGAGATTTTGAAACCAATGAAACAATCTATTACTCATTTAGATGTAGCTTTGAGATTTGAGGACCAGTGTTGTATCTAGCTATCTTAGGAGGGAAAAATTTCCTCTAAAGTTGTACAATTCCTCCCCCAATTTTTGAAGGTATAAATATAGCCATGTTTGAAATTTAACGTGCAGTTTATGTTTTTCCAATTTGCGAGCTTTTAGTTGATGTCCTTTCTCATATTTCGGAAAAAGTCACATTTTTTCATGGCATCATGTTTATATTTCTCACTTCCCTTGTCATTTCGGGAAAACGCTTTCTAAAATTCCCTGTAAAATTAGCTTTCAGCTGAGAGCACAACTATGCAGTATGTGTCAGCACGATGCAATAACAGAAAATAATCAGTGTGTTGATCGGGTTTTAATGTAGTTAGTTGTGCTTTTTGAGGTGTAACGTTCGACTGTTTTATTTTTTATAATAGAGTTACTTGATGTGTCCAAAATTTAATCGATTAAAACGTTCATGATAATATATAGTGCTTAAAGAGGGAAGAAAACTCACATGTGGCTTTTGCCACTAGACAATGGTAGTGCTCTTCGTTCAGTATGCAGTATATATTATAAGGATAGACCATTTCCAAAAGGTTCTGGTAGTACTTTCATAACAAAAGCTTTCACAAAGTGGAATAAAAGTACACTTAAAAATCCAAAAGATAATAAATTTTCAAAACATGAACAAAACGAATTCATAGAAAAGCTCTTAGTAGTGATTGCGAGGCAAAACGAATTATGGGAAAATGTACTTCTGTATATTCGACGTTACACGCACAATCTGAGAAACAGAAAAGAAAAACTAATATTAGGTGACTTTGTAAAGTTAGAACATTTCATGTTCAAGAACGAAATTCCCCATACAACGAAGTATGAATCTCTCATCATTCTTGCTGCACAGTAACCAAATAGCGAAGTTTATCGCCCATTTGCGGGAAAACGTATCTTATGGAAGTACTACAAGTATCGTCGAGTTTTTAAAAGGAACTGATGAGTAGCTTTGAAATGAAATATTAGAATATGTAAGAGCAAATACTAGAATTTCTAAGTGTGATGGCCAATGAGTCTACAATCTCCGCGTGCGATCGAAATTTTCACTTTGTTTTTGCTATCTGATGATAGATGCTCCAATTGACTATTTTTTTTAATGAAATAGTACAACTACAACAGACTGATGCGGCATATATATCAACGATGGTTAATGATATTCTTCAGGCAACCTATCGACGTCAGGGAAATTTACTAGATTGTAAGTTTTATTTACTATCTTTCTTCCAAAAACTCAAATCATGGTGTGATTTTTTTTCTTTGAATTTTCAAGAGGGCGTAACAATATAACTTTTCATTCAATTTTAAAGAAGTTGAGGAGAAAAATATGAAGTTAACTGATCTCATGTAAACTTGAAGTGGATGATATTGGGGATGGTTTTCCTACACTATGACATCTAGCTGCCGTATTAAGTTTGTGTCCTATAGGTACCTGCAAAGTTGAAGGATCGTTCTCAAGTATGTCACGAATTTGTATTAAGTTAAGACAACAACTTACATCACATCACGTAAGTACACTTGTGTTGATATGCATAGAAGGTCTTCGAGACTGAAACTTTTCCATGTAAGAAATTTAAAAATCTGGTATGTTGCATCTCCAAGAAGAGTTGCACTGCCTTCTTTTAAAACTTAAAATGTAAAATATGTTTTCTTTTATTGAAAATGTGTATTTAAATATTTAGTTCATGAAAAGAGAAGAATCTTCTAGATTATTCTTAATATTTTAATAATTGTATAAATAAGCATCTTTAGCTTCTCAAAATATTATTAGTAACAACATTATTCTTGTATATGGAGAAGCTTTATATTTCAATAGTTAAAAATTAATATGTAGCAGTGAAGAACAAAGATACAGTTCTCTGTAAGTACATAGATGGTTTCTTTGTACACAGTATATAAAGATATGAGTTGCATAAGGTAAGTGGTTACTTTCCACATTTTAAATGATCTCCCCCCTAGAACCTCACATTTCACCCCAAACGGAGGAAACTGGATGAAACACTGTTGAGGATGATATTCACAAAATTGAAAATCAGTGGCGGATCATAAATTTCGTGAAATCGGTTAGTAAATCTTCGACTAAAGAATTTTCCCGAAGAGTAAATCAGTGCAGAGATGCTGAAAAAGAGAATCCATTTTTAGAATTAGTTTCATTAGTTTTTCCTATGGTAAAACTTCCACATTCGACGCGGAAGTTGAGAGTGTTTTCTGGTGTTGGAACAAAAGCAATGAAACTCCGATAGAAACAAGCCAAATAAAAGAAGCTTCGCCTCAACCTGAAGACAATGATGGCGACGATGATATTTATTTCTGTTAGGTGAGTTTTGCTTTAATTTTATGTTATTATAGGAATTAATTTGTTATTGAACTTGTTTTCGGCACAGAACTTTTTTTTTTTTAATTTCTGGCCACTCTTGACCTCTGATTCTTAGCAATTTTTCTCCTTGGGTGTTGGCAACATTAATAGATGCAAACGACGAAGTAGAGTTGTTTTAAAACTACAGTTGGAGTTCGACAGTGGCCATTATTGCGAGTGCCTTGTGTATTGTGGTGCTTTGTGAGGAAGAGATTTGATTGGGATTTCCTATACACCTACACTACACTTACACTTTCTTTTACACTTACACGTACATACATTCCCTTCTTTTTTTATACTCTTTCTTTTTTCATTTAACACTTCCCACTTTTCTCTAACTTTTTGCCCTGTTCAACTAGGTTTTCAACCCTATTTCACTGTCTGAACTTCTTTTCTGATTTTGACCTTTTCCCCGATTGTGTCCTTTCTTCCCAATTGTGTCCTGTATTTTATTCAATTTTGTCCCTGAATCACAAACCCTCCGAGTGTGGTACACATAAGACAATTTTCTAGTTGTAGCACACATAACTTTAATGATGGTGGACCTACCTATTTCTCCGATAACGGTCCTAGGACAAGACAAAGCAGTTATTCTGTATTTTATTAAAACCTGATCTATGTTGATAGAAAGTGTGCCTATAAAGTTTCTTATATGAACCTCCTTGCATTTCATTTCATTAACACTGGCAGCATAAAATAAGTTGGAAGTATCAAGCACACCTGCAAATTTGTATTAAACGTGAAGTCATAATGGCTAGTAAGGCGTCTGTTAAGAAGGAATTGTACAAAGAAGAAATCCAGAAATAGTTTTCCTCAGGAAGATCCACTGGAAGGGAAAAGGTGGACATACGAACTGATGAGTGACAACAAAGGATTCATATTATCTACAACGAAAGGAGAGCAAACAAAGGAGAAGGATACACCTGTGTATTCTTCGGGTATGAAATTGAACGTTGATACGGTGAAATCAGAGTTTGCAATAGATGAGCCTGTATTTGAAACTAATATAGAAACGCTAAGAAAAATAGTAGTGAAAGATACTTCCACGAAACAATTAAGAACAAAAAAATTGAATTCAGTTGTTTCAGAAAGGTAATATTACATTTTCTATATAGTAATTGGTTCAGACTGATAATACAGTCACTTCGGTTTGTAAATTTGGCATTTATTCCGAAGTTAGGCGTCCGCTTTCACCTCGTTTTTTCGCTGTTATCTCCTCTCCACACTTTCTGTTAACTTGTTGTTAGGTTCATTAATCCGTGCTCTTCACAAACTTTTAGAAGATTTTGCTCGTTATCAACGTATTGCTTCACGAATGTTAGAACTATTTCATTGCCCTTGTACGTACGCCATATTGATAACATAAATGCTCGTTTCTTTCCCACAATGCAACTGTTCGCTTACCTTGCGCCAAGTAGTTCCCTTCGCTCGCCGTATAGTCCCATGTTTATAACCGCTTATATATAACACATAAACAGATTTTTCAAGGCTCTTGTATATTATCAAGCACACAAACGATAAAATTATCCATATCTTTCCTGTAAATTTTAAAAATTTTGCTGGAAACGGACGCCCAACTTTGGAACTTAACCCGTAAATTTTATAAACAAAGACCAATACTCCGCGAAAAAGAATTAGGTATGCGAGATAGGGCTACGTAAAATGTAAGTTAATAATTGCAGTTTGGAAGTAACACGGTACACATTGACTAACTGTAGACAAACATATAAGTAATCGATATCACCCTTTTAAATATTGTGGTGTTTCGTATCTCGATGAAGTAATGATCCATGGATTATTGATGGTGCTGGTGTAGTTTTGGCGCACCAGATTTTCGAAAATTTACAGGTAAATTCAATACTTGCATGAAATACGTGTTTCAAAGGAAGAAATTTCTGCATACTTCAGAATTAAATATAAAGTGATCCAACTGTACTTTAGGTTTACAAGTGTAGAGTTAATAGTGTAAGATTATTACAAGTGATTTACGACGGATTGGATAACTAAGTGCGTACGAAAGTTGACTCTAAAAGATACTATTATTCACCGGCGGTGTATTTCTGTAGTGTAGCTAAACTGTATTTTATGTTTAAAAGTTTAGTGCTAGTAGTATAAAATCATAAGTGCTATAGAAACTTGTATCATTGCCAAAACATATTTCTTTTTACTACGGAGCGTACTCGCACCACCGCTCATATTCCTGCTCTCTTCTGGCACATCCCAACCCATTGGCTTAGCCCTGTTCTGACTCGGGGTTGTTTTGTCTTGTTTTTTAATGTAGTTTTTATCACACACCCGGAAACCATATCTATACGAAACTCGTTAAAATATTGTAAATTTTCAACAATTACTTCTGGTGTCTATTTTGAGTTTTACCTTCGCAAAGTGAATATTTTTATAACGTACAGTGAAAATATTTTAGGGGATAATAAGAAGATAGCTAGTAAAAGAGTTTAACTTTTCAACATTTTTTTTTCGAGTGGTTCGCCAAAAGTAAACCAGTACAGTATTGATTACACGTTTCTCATCAATTGTTGTACATAATTACAATATCGGTGCTTTACGAAAGTTTTTCGTGTATATAGTGCAGGAAAATTAGACAAAAAAATGACCCAACCCGGACGTTTTGATGAACAAGCTGAAAATTGATAGAAATTTTGAGAATGTCATCCTCATCAACTCACTCAAAGTCCCAAAATATCCAGATAGGGAAAACCGAGATATGACGTCGTCAATATGACCGGCGACCGAATTCATCCCTTAATCTTTAAAATGTTATATCTACTCGTCATTTCAACTTCGTTTTTGCTTCATATTGCAGAAAACATATTCGAAATTGATATATACAACGACTGCTTGTCTTACATTGGCGCGATTTTCAAATAGAGAATCTCAAAATGACTACAATGTCCATTCTTGATCTGTTTTTTTTTTTAATTTAACTGTAAATGACTTGAAAAGGGTACATATACGAGAAAAAATTTTGAAATAACCATTATTCGTGGTTTCAAGAGATTTCCAACGAGCCCAGTTACATTGCTGTATCTAAAATGGGCGGAGATATTCAGTTTTGTGTGCAGCAAGCCGTAATCTCTTATTAAATTTATTGTAATGCTGTAGGGGCAAAAGTTCCGTTATACCTATACTATATTAATTAATTTTCGTCATTGGGTGGGCAAGACTCTAACCAACATCCCCCAAAAGTCCTCGCCGCTCCAATGTTTGCATCATCCAGTATGGCGGACATTTATAATATGGCTATCGCATCTAAGAATTTATAAAGTAGGCTTTAACACGGACATTTCGGAAAGCACGCTAAAAATTGGTGAAAATGTCCGGGGACATGTTCTAATTAACATACGGAAAGTCCCAAAGCATGCGTTTGGGGGAAACCCACCATATTGAGAAATCACCGCGATCTTGGGTATTAGCGTTTTGGGGTGAAGCTTTGAAAGTAGCAGTCCGATAAATCTATTCCTCGGGCCAAGTTAATATTTTACGTCAGATTACATAATTGAAAGGTTAACTTAAAATTAAAACCGTAACTTACTGCTTCTTCACCACTTCAATGATAGTGGTGTAGAAAACAAAATTGAAAGTTTTAGTAATCATCTTTACAGAGAATAATTAGAAAGAAATATGTAGTTTGGAAATACTAACCGAATTGGCGTTTACTGAAATTATATAATATTAATGTCCTAATTGAGTCACATCATGAAAGGCGAAAAACACTGATTGTACGTAGTTTTTTCTGTTATAGAAATTACAGCATTCACATTTATTTTTATTCTATAACTTTGTTGAAAATATTTTGCATGGTACATTTTACCGTCCAATGTTTCATTGTCCTCAACATCCAATCCATCCGTTCAGCATCCAAACCCATTCTGTGGGAGGTAAATGCACACCTTTCCACTCTTGAACATACAAGAGAAATAAACAAACAAAAACGCAACTATAAATATTTACGGATGATAGAAAAAACGAAAAAACTATACAGAAGCTAAATGTAGAATATTAAATGAATATGAATAAAAAAAATATGATTAGAGGGAGAACTGATAGAGCATTATAATCTCCATGAATGTTATTTTAGAGTGCTATTCTTACTGAGAATTATCCACCGAACCTTCAAGAGTCACGACGACTCACCTCGCCCCGACCACGAATAAAAAAGGCACAAAAAGTGGGATAAAACAATTTTTATTTGATTCGAACTGAAAACATGCTGTTCCAAAGAAATAAAGTGAGTGAACATCTTTGTTTGAGATTTCAGAAAAACAACGAAAATAAACTAATTTCAATTTGAGCCTCACCTTCTGATAAACTCGATAAAAACGCTGTTTTACTGCAGAAGAGATAGGTGATAAAATCGCCAAACCAAATGTTGATTTTAGAGACAGATTTGCCACTTCGCGGATATACAGCTTATGCCTTGGTTGGTCCAAAGTTCCACTAATGACACATCCATACAAAGCAAGCAGAAAAGCTTCTGCCGCAGCGTCTTCATAAGTGACGTTCGTTTGTCATTAACACCTTTTTCCCTCAGAACTTCGTTCTCTTTCAGCTTTTCACAACGTTATGTAGCGTGGAAGAAGAGAAGTACGGGAGGGAGATTCCCAAGGTCAGTTTTTTGTTTGTCACTGCAAAAGATGTCTGCATTCCTTACCAGGTATTAAAATTCGGATGACTTGGTTACCAGAAAGAGAAACCATAAGGACAAGGAGGTCGGTATCTTCTACAATGACGAGATTCAATCCTTTTCCTAACACTTTCACAGAATTTAGCACTACTATCGTATCTGCGTCACCTGGAGCATGAACCACCTTGATGTCAGGTTTTTCGAGATGCGCTGATAAAAGTGCAATGAAGCGCGTTTTCGCGTTTATCAGAAATACTTTTTGTGGTACAGTTTGTAGTCTAACGTCGGTGATAACTGTCTGCCGCTGCTTGTTTTCTACTTCTGATAGTATTTTCTTTGTGCTTTGAGAGACGTAGCCGTCGAACTCCGTAACGTTTCGATCGTAGTGATTAGTTATGTATTTCACTAACTATAGGCATGTCTGTTCAAAGTTTTCTGGACCACCCATACCACTCGATGCAGTATGGAACGCCATCGACGCAGATACGAAACTTTCTTATTAGCATGAAAAATTGAACCTTTAAAGCGATTTTGGTTTCTTCGATAGAGGTTACATCAGGAAAGCATAACGATGGCTACAAATCGAAAGTTTCATGAAAAAAGTTGTAAAATCTTTTTTAAAAAATTACTGCCCACTTTTATTAAGCTTCTTACACAGACGAATTAATTCCATGATGCAGGGGAAGCCTAGGACTATTAGTGTGAAAGGAATCAAGAGAGGCGAGTAGATTATGGTGCAAAAGCCCTATTTATAGTTTACTTAAGCCTGTCTCAGACGGGACTGAAGTAAGGCTGCGATTCACAATTTAAAACTCACCTTACTTAATGATCGTGTGAGAAGTAACTTGCCCTTTGTTCAGGTTGACATTTTTTGCTGTCTTTATTTGGATCCAGACTAGGAAACAGTTCCGTCAGAATAAAGACCTTAGAGAAGGTATGCAGTGAAGTAAGTAGCTGAACACTGCAGGTGTGAACAAATGTAACTACATCTTTTAAGAGAATATAAGTAGTATATTGTATTGTAAATAGTATAAATAGTGATTTAAGTATATTGTGCAATTTGTATACCAAAACAATGTAACATGTATAAAAAACCGCGCAGAATTACTTTTGGTGCACTACTCAAAATAATTGTTAAAAATTATAATTCGTCCACTAATTTCCTTATTGTTTTCTACATGATTCGTGCTGGGTGACATAAAAATATCCACATGGCATAGTTAAATTCAAGGGGTACATTAGCAATTGTTGGAAAATTATAATTGTTTTACTATTTGCGTATAGATATGGCGTCCGGATGCATGCATAAAAACTACAGCCAAAAAAACAAAAGAGCTTGCGTTAGGTCGCCACTAAAAAGCGCAAATGCTATCTAACTGAAGCTCGAGGGTCCGAGTGTAAGCGAGGGGATGCGTCATCGAAGGTGGGTATGCACATAAACAGGGGTAGTGAAAACGAATGGATTTGGCAATGATACGAGTTTTAATGGTATTTGTCGTGGTTTCATACTAGTAGCGTTCCACTTGTAAACAAAATACAACTTCTGTACACTTGTGCAGAAATTCAGTGGAAAATAGTTTCTATAAAGACACCTTTCATATGAACACATTTTACCCGTCGTAAAACACTTGTAATAATTTTACACTAGTAATTCTACATTTATACACATAAAATTCAGAAGCCAAAGGTAAAGCAGCTCCAGAAACAAACAATGAAAGTTAATTATCATCAGTGTTGCAGGGCCTTCGTGAAATTTTAGGGAACAGTTTTACAATGGTGGCAAAATACAAAAAGTTCGGGTATAGTGCATGAATAGAGATCCCCGCGCTGTATGAGTTTATGGGTTATATGGGCATTTTTTGTGGATAGGGAGCTTAGCAGATACGCTCAGTACTTATACTAGAAAATTGCTCTTTCTTTTTTATTTTAGCTTTTCGCGCCTGATAACTGCCCACATTTACATATCTGGATAAGTCATTTGATTTCAGTTCTACAATCTGGTGGATACAAGGATCTACAGACCTTTTTTCGTTTCATACAGGCTCCCTCATGTTCGTATCTCGCTGCCGAATTTTCGGAGTTACTAATTTCAATAGCATATGGAATTCTGAATAGTCCATACTATAGATTTTTTTTTGTAGGAACATGAATCTTCTGTAAGTAGTTCATTATTCACCACTGAAAATACGTTGCTTTCCTGTGTATTATTGCGGCGAAGATTCCACTCTCTCGTCCAGCAGCTCCTCATTACTCTTTCTCTCTCTCTCGTTCTTTTTGGGGGAATGGGAGCGCGGATTTTTTGTCAACAACAGAACAGATATCGCTGCTGCGGCTATTTCATCCTCTAAGCATGAATTCATATTGTGAAATAGAAAAACAATAATATATACAATTACGACAGTTGATTGTCCTGTGAATAACACATTCTTCAAGTGTTTTTCGTCTGTTTAATACAGTGACCACGAGAGCGGTTGCTCGTAATACCTGCCTAGTTTTAAGGATCGTCTGAGACCCCTGCATCACCTCAGGATAAAAGGAATTTCATTTAAATTTGAGTGAAGCAACACTGTCAAGTTGTAATGTGGGTTGAGGCCTTAGTTCAGATCCGTGCCCTATATATCAATTTTCCTACATAATTTATGTTTCCATGTAATTTCCCCGTACATTAATTTTCAAATTTTTTGATTCTATATATTTTTCCACACTACTTTCGATGGTATTCCATCAATATATGAGTTCTCTACCATCTTGTCAGTACTGTCGTATATTCGTAAGATTTACCATGTTTCATACTGCCTTTCTGTACTGATCCATACATTATGCACTTGAAAATGAAAGCTCTGAGCTCTTCCATGTCTAAACGACAAATGACAGACGGACTGTTACAAATTGCAGTTACATTTCATATTCTAATAGTATCACCAGTGTGTGGAAAAAATGGAAAGCTCTGGTTAATTTCGAAGCCAGTTTTGAAATTACAGGTTCTGAAAATACTCATAGTTTACAAAAGAAAAGAAAAGAATGTATTACATTCGTTCGATTTACATTTGCAGCTGACTCAAAGGGCATACAATACTTGTTAAGGTTTTGCTCTTAAGCTTATGGGTCTCAAGTTACAGTAGTTTCCATTATCGAACTTAGATATTTTCAGTCATATTATTTTTCCTCTTTAAATTATAGAGTTACTTTTTGCACTTGTCCCCTGTCTTGATCCATTTGTAACGACCTTCTCTATAGGAACTTGCCTTATGCCATTTTTGGTCTTTCTCATACTTCTTTATTTCCATTGTCTCTCTTTTTCAGTTAATTGTAATTCACCAGGTTAAGATTATGCATGTTAGATTTTGAATAGTATCTGAAACTTTTATTCATGCCCTTTCTCCCTCTTTGTCTTCTAGTTTTTACATTCTTTTATGAATTTCCTCTTGTCTTCAGTTAAGAAAGAGGTTACTATTCGAATGAATTCTTCGCGTTTAATTCTCGTTAATATCGTCTTCAAATAAATAGGATAAAATGTGACTTAATGTATAATTAAAAGAAGGAGATAGTGCTAGGAATTAACTGGGATATGTTGAAAAAAATTGTTTGTGTTTCTTTTTCTCTTTTTGGTTCCAGACATTATTTTAATATTTTGTTCTCTTTTCATTTGATTTGTTGCCTCACTAAACACAGACACATGCGCAGTCTCAACCAAACAATAACGCAAAAAGAAAGTAAGCTTTAACTATTCCAGATTGTTCCCAGGAAAGTTTGTTTCGTTTATAACCGATTTCCACGTCTTCATCTTAAAGCTTTACAGTTTGTATCAAAGTAATGTGTGGCTCCTTTCTCATTTTAATTGTATTCTTGTTCTTGACATATTCCACACTATATGTTTAGTTAAGTTATGAAATTTATTTCATGTGTTCTCTTCTGATGCTATCCCATCCCTCACGTTTTAGCTTATTTCTAATATCCCTAATGTTCTTATTTGTTCCAACACTTTTTCTAGCCTGTAGTAACATGCTCGACTATATTCTATATTCAATCTTTTAATATAAGATTTAAAGGAAACATGTCCTCTAACAATTTTCATTGCTTTTTTGTTTAATTTTCTTGTTTCTCTCCTTATTTACATGTCGGAATATATGATTTCAGTTTCTCATCTTTCGTTGTATTTTGCCAATTTATTTTCCTTTTTCTTTCGATGACTGCGTGTAGCTGTATTCTGCTAATCGGAATTTTAACAAATATTTTTAAAATTTTTGCTGATTCTTTCCTTTTAGTCCAATTTTTAATTGTCCTACTACAGCTAACACTAAAATTTGTGGAGGCTAGTGTTATAAGAAATAGTACCTCTTTTGTTGTTTCCTCCAATAGTATTGTTTCATTGTACCCCTGATGCTTGCACATCTAACACGACAGTACAGACATGTCGCAAAATATGACATGCCAAGATATTTCTTCATTTGGAGCTAGAAAGAATGAATAGTTCAGCATCACTTAGAGAACAGCGAGATACATACGTGAAATACAATTTACTTTGACTTTAAGAGATAAGAATTAGTGCAAAGCAAATAATAATAATAATAATAATAATAATAATAATAATATGTATCATGCAGAGACAGAAAGCATGGAATAACCGAAACAAGAGGAAACAAGAAGGGAAGACGGAAAGAAAAATGGAGAAAATGATAATAAATATTAACGTTTAATTATAAACGGTGTCCGTTTCCTCTTCCTCTTCCCGTCACTCTGTGTTGGGCCTTTTCCCCTTTTATTGGATAAATCTCTTTCAGAAGCAATCGCCAATAACATTTACAATGTTTAATTCCTTGAAAAAATAATCAAATCCAGGCTGGGAATCAAACGAAGAAACTTTAGAATAAGAGCCTCACACGCTGTCCACTTAGCTGCTCAGATCGTAACAATTGTCTTGTTAAATCAGCTATTCAGCACGCAACGGTCAGTTCCCCCGGTTCAATTTGAAGTTTGGTTTTTATATACTGTCCTTAGTCGTGTATGGCTTAGCCTCTCCTTGTTTCAGAAAACACTATTTGATTTGTAGTGTAAAGCAAAAGTTAATGCACAATCTTGTGAACTTACTGTTGCACCAACATAGGGGAGAGCAGTGGCCACGGCCCTTCTCCCAAATGGCGACTTACACGTGCTGTTGGGTTTGGGAAGAGATACTGAGTATCTCAGCGTGTACGTGGTACCTCAACACGTAAAAGAGAGGTAGTCCCGTATTGCTTGGACGATCCTACCGGGAAGGGAGAGTCGGATTTCTGCCTGCAAGGAGGACCAAACGGAAACGGGAAAGGACTAATCTCAGATACCTGGGTAACGGCTCTAATTCCGCGGAAGGGAGAAAACCCTGTAGGACATGGGCCGGCTCCAAACTTAAATGCTGACTTAACACGTACCATTGGATCCGGGATGAGTTGTGAAGCACCTTGATGTGTTTGTGGTACCTTTACCCGCGGCAGTTGCCAGTTAAACGATAGAGGTAGGCAGAGCCGGGACGCAAGCCCCCTCGGGCATTGCCTGGGCTTGACGGATTGGGTTGGACTCTGCCGGTCTGTGGTCATACCGTGGGATTCGGTAGCATATGTGAACTAATCCCAGCAACCTGGACAACGGTGAACATGTGCGGGAGGTGAGCTTGCCTTATAACACTCGGGCACTATGCCCGCAGAGTATGGTAGGGCCTGACTCGCTAGCAGGACTGCCTCCACCAGTAGGTAACTGGTAGGCACTTAAGACTTCGGTCTGGCCGCGCAGTGGGCGTATCCCACTCCCTCAGTTAATGGGGGTTACACACTTAGGTGTCAAGATTAAGGGACAAATGTTGGCGGTGCACGGGGACCTAAGAACAATCATGAGCAACTACGGGCAGGGTGCGTTACTTTTCGCGGTACCCGTCCATCAAATAGACCGAACGGTCGCGGGCATGTTCTCCATACATGCAATTAAGCGTAGATTAGTAGAGCACTAGCATCAACGTGTTGCACCAACATATGTATCTCACACTAATCATGGATTAAAAGAGTGATTTTGTAAATATACGAAGGGGTCCTAGTTCTTGAAGGTGGTCGCACCAGTAATCCACACGCAATGACATTTCGTAGCGTTCTTACGTAACACGCGCAGTATAAATAAAGAGTTTCAAGAGAACATACTGCTACTATCCACAGTATTCTATCGATAATGGAAATATTTTATATTTAATAGTACTTCCAGTTTCGATATTGATTTCCATAGAAAAAACTTGATAAAAACATCATAAGGCGGCTTTTTGAATTCGATGAAAAATCTCAAGAGTAAGATCCATGCTCTGCATTGAAATTGTATTCACACACAAGTTTTTCAAATTAGCCATTTCCGGGTTGAAATTTGATCACTATAAAACGGAAAGAAATAGCAAGAAGACGTCTTATAACAAACGATTCAACGTCAAAGACAATATAACATCAGTATTACCAACACTACCACAACAAAAAGTAGTTAAAATTTAATATTATTTCGTGTTTGAATACTTTAATAGGGCAATAACGGCGAGATATTGAAATGCGGTTTTTCCAATCAATTCTCAGAGAGATTACACGTTTTCCGCTAAGCCGTATTCAAACCAGAAGCGATATAGATTAGCAGTTGTTGGTTTTAATGTTTGCCACCATAGAACTGAAATGGTGACATACCGACAGTTTTGTGGAATTGATTGACGGGAACATATCAAAACCCGCAACAGTCTACGAAAATAGCAACTGATTGAAATTCACTACTAGAGCTAGTTGCAATACTTACTTCTATACAGTAAAGACGGTAAATGATAATGAAGATGTGGTATCGTACGATCGACTCACCTTCCCAAGAAGAGGTTCCATCTCCTCCTTTAACTTTCTGTTCAAACCATAAGTTGTTCAACTTATCCATTCCCGCTTTCAACATTCCTTGGTATAGAACAAAAACGCTAACAGATAGCAAAAGCAGTTTTGTGCAAACAACTTATCGATTAAAGACAATATAATTACCCACAACTCTATACTAAAACCGGAAAAGATTGAAATTTACTACTACCTTCGGTTTCGTAATATCTTTCAAGTTATATTGTCATAGAACAAAAACAATAACATAACGAGAAAGAGTTTTCTGAAAGCGATTGAAGGTGCTCGTACAATATACAATGACTATCGAGAACACACTCTTAAAGGCGAAAATTCATCGAGTTTACTATTACGTTCAGGTTCAATACTGATTTTCTTAGAGGATAAATGCTAAAAAGAATATCAAGTTACTTTTTTGCAATAGATTCAGAATCCAAACAACATGTTACAATTACTTCAAACTGAAAGTGCTTAGAATTAGCCATTTCTGGTTTGAACGTTTATCGCAAAGAACAAATACAATAATTGATATCGAGAGTCGTTTTCTTCAAACGGTTGAGCGTCTGAAGGTAACGTATCATAAGTAGTCACAGTACTATACCAAAACCTGTAGTTATTCAAATTTACTGTTAATTCTGGTTTCTATACTGATTTCCGTTGTGTGAAAACGGTAACCTATATCGACATGTTTTCTGTAATCGAGCCACCTTGCCAAGCAAAACGTTCCATCTTTCTGGTTGAAGTTCTATTGAAACTCGAAGGTTATAAGATGTCTTTTTTTTTCAACTTTTCTGACAAAAGCAAAATAGTAACAAATAGTGAGAAGCTATTTTTCCATAGAGCACAAACGGAAAACGATTTCAAAATTTGTATTTTTTTTTCAGTTGATTTTGTTTGCCGAAAATAAGTTCCATCTTTCACGCAAACCCTCTGTTCAAAGCGGAACTGGTTCAAATTACCTATCTATGGTTTCAAAAGCAATCATCATAGAACACAAATAGTAATTGATAGCGACAAATGATATTTGCAATGGGTACAACTTGACAATCGTGTATATACAAGTTGTTAATGAACTATACCGACAAACTTCAAAAGGTCATTCCTCACAGCAAAGTAGAAGAAAACGTTCTATGAACCTATGGCAAAAAGTGCATAGTTTCAGAGCTAGGGCTGTCGAAAATCGCGAAAAAGCCAAATTTCAAGAGGCCCTATTTCAAATTCGAATACTGTTGGTGGTGGTCATCAGCGTAAAGGAAGTCACGCATACGCAATCCTAGAATGCATATTTTATTAATGTTCAATGGGTGTACAGATTATTCCCTGCAGGATGAAATTCCCAGACATACCATCAACCGAATTTTGAGATATGCTCTGACTTTATGATTGGTCCAAAGTAGGCAAACGATAAGCCTTTTATAGCAGAAAACACGCAACCTTTTGGCGTGATGTCAAAAGTGTTAAGAATCGTCAGCAGCACGATCTCTCAAACTCAAGAAAACGCATACTGCATTGTTTTCTTTCATGCTTAAAAGCGAAGAAAACGTTAAATATACCGTGACGAAATACATATCATCACGGTTATTCCAAACACAAAGAAACATGGAGCTGCCGGTTCCTAACACTTTTGCCTTCCCTCATAAGCATTGGATGTCCATTTTTGTAAAGGTCCCTGCCTACTTTGGACCCTTCTTGAGATCGGGATATATCTAAAAACTCTATTGAAAAATATATGAGTGAGTGTGTGTGCCATAGTGTTACATATATACCTTGCTATTCACTTGAGTTAAATCATGTAAATGTAGATAGTGCGAGGCGCAAAATTTCCGGTTGGTAGGTCGCCGTTGGCGACCAGAAGTTTATAGCTCGCGAACAGTAGGAATGGTTTCTGCGTGAACTGCGCAATTTGTTTCGCACGAAAATAATTGTGACTAAGTGAGAAAATAATTGTTACTGACATGAATTGTCCAATTCAAAATTGATTATCCCAAATCTTATTGTCGGTTTTGAAATGTTATGCCGAGGGCACGGCGGCTCGGTGGTAGAGCGTTCACCTCGTTCCTTGGGGTCCCTGGTTCGATCCCGGCTCGGGCCGTGTGGGCTTTGTGGTGGACGAACACAGTGCTCGTGGGTTTTCTCGTACTTCTCCCGTTTCTCCCCACTTTCTTCATTCCACCTTTTCATTGTTTCTCAGCACCGTTTTCTTTAGCCTAACTGGCATAAACATGGGACATAAAACTGAAATATTTCATTTCATTTCAAATGTTATGCCCTGATGTACTCTCATATTTTGTCAAACACTGTGAAACCAAAGCTGGCGGTGAACCTCTTATTATTTGTACGTGTCAGATATTGGCGATCATCAGTTTTGAATCGCGAGTGTCTCTGACTGAAATTTTGCGTCCTGTATCTTTTACACTAAAAGAATAACCATTCTCTTCTTTGGAGAATAAAGATGGTTTGGAAACCCCTGGACATTTTTTGGTTCCATATTTCTAGAAGATTTCATGTAGTAGCACATTAGCATCGGATTTCAGTTTATGACGAAACGTAAAATATGACTAGCTAGGAACGCCTCATATTTGGGATGCAATTACAAATATAATAGGAAAGTATATTTCCCATTGGTAACGAATATTACATGCAAGCGTCTTCATTTGTTTGGTTTTTCTTATTACTTATCTCGATTTCCACTTTCTTGCCTATTGAATTTGTTACAGGTTCAATAATTATATCTATTCCAGAGCTGTGAATATCCTTATTACCCGAAAGGACATAATTCCTCATTCAAATGGAAAATCGCATATTTGCAAGAAGTTTTACAATGGATACACTCGTTCATCTTTGGTAACACGTTGTACCTGCCCATACTGTGGAAAGAAATTAAGTCGAAGTTCAAGTTTACCAGCACATATCTTAATACATACACGTGACAAACTTCACGAGTGCCAATATTGTAAAAAGGGATTTATTCAAAAATCACATTTGGCAAATCACATGTTAATACATATAGGTGAAAAACCTCACGAGTGCCATTACTGTAAAAAGCGATTTATTCAAAAGTCACATTTGGCAAATCATATGTTTACACATACTGGTGAAAAACCATACAGATGCAGAAAGTGTGCACAGGGATTTACAATTAAATCAACTTTGAAGAAACACATGTTAACACATACAGTCGAAAAACCATACGCATGTGAAAAGTGTGAAAAGCGATTTACAAAAAAGTCAAATTTACAAATGCACATGTTAATACATAAAGGTGAAAAACCGCATACATGCCATACGTGTGGACAGGAATTTTCCGTGAAATCTACTTTGAGGAAACACGGAATACATACAGCTGAAAAACCATACACATGCGAAAAATGTGAAAGAGATTTTACTTTTAAATCAACTTTGAGGGGACACATGTTAATATATACAGGTGAAAAACCTCATAGCTGCGAAAACTGTGAAAGGAAATTTACTGAAAAGTCAAGTTTGGCCAAACACGTGTTAATACACACAGGTGTAAAACCTCACACATGCAAAAACTGTGAGAGGGGATTCACTGATAAATCAACTTTGAGGAGACACATGTTAAGACATACAGGTGAGAAACCTTTGAACTGCCATGAATGTAAAAGGCCATTTACTCGGAAATCGTGTTTGGCAAAACACATGGTAATACATACAGATGAGAAACGTCTGGCTGCGAAGGGAGTTAAATTGGATTTACTGAAAGATCAATTTTAGCAAAACATTTGTTATACATACAAGTAAAGATTCCACGCATTCTAAGAGTCTGGAAAGAATTTTCCAAGTTGAATTTCTTGTGTACACATGCTAATAAATATAGGTGAAAAGCCGGGTATGTAGAAACAATGTGAAAAAAAAATATCGAATTTCCAAACAAATGTTAGCATACAAACAAGACCCATTCTAGATGTCAAGATTGCTCACGTAATTTATTCGACGTTCACATTTAGCACACCATTAACATAGATGAGGAATATATTTTAGCAAGTATGTGGGAAAAGATAGTCAAAAGTCATTCTTGTATTATGTATTAGTGTATCTTGTCAGAAGCGTCATACGCACCAGCAGCAAGAGAAAGAGTTTAATCAAAATTCAGGTTTGAATTGTAGTGTTAATGTATAGATAAGTCATGCATTCTAAGGGTATGCAAAAGGATTTTATCTAAAATTTTACACTACGTATGTTAACAGATAAAAGTGATGATTGAAATATCAGTTTCGAAAGACATATGCTAGCACGGGCGAGAATACAGAGATATAATATAAATATTAGCTAGAATTAAAAGGCGGTGTTTTTACATATGGGGATCATTGTGCGTATTAGCGAGGGAACAAATTTGGTTCAAAATCATATTTTACAACTCGCTTTTAAAATCGAATATTTGAGAAGGGATGCTATAATCAGATAAATTTCAGAAAACACTTGTATCCATATCCGTAAGTATTTGTATATGCCATATGAAATATAATCACTTGAACACCAAAACTTGAGAGAAATTGGTCAAGAAAGTTGCTGATGGAAATACTGTCCAATTTATACCTTGTAAGGTATTTCCATACTTGGTGTATTACTAGCATTTATATTTTCTGCAAGCACATACTGATTTCTGTAAGATGTGGGGCGAAAATGTAGAAAGAGATGAAACTCTTTCTTTAATACCCGAAGCGACCCGATATCATTGAAAAACATAAATATATGTTAAAGAGTAAGAAATTAATTCAGTGTAGTTGGCGTAGTGTGCTAATAGTGTTACAAACCTAACTACAAACAAGGTTTTCTGTCTCGGATTTAATCCCATCCTGTTATTACAATTTTCATTTTTCATAAGATTCAGTACGTATAACAGCTCAAAACCAGCAAGAACTAAAACAATGTAGTTATAAAGTAAATCTTATTTAATTTTCTCTTAAATGTGATAAGTTTGACAGTTCAAAACAGTGACGTATCCACGGAAATGCTGACTTATTTTAGTGCAGGGAAACAAAAGTCATTCTGCTTTTCCATTTGTGATCCCAATAGCAGACGACTTATTCATCTTCAGGAGGGCCGGTGGCTCAGTGGTAGAGCGTTCACCTCTGGTGCTAGCGATTTCGGGTTCAAACCCTTCTCTCGCCAAGTGAACGTTGTGGTGGACAAACGCCGTGTGCGTGGGTTTTCTCGGGGTTCTCCCGTTTCATCCCACTTTCTTCACTCCATCATTTCATTCATCTCTCATTACCGTCTCCTTTAGCCTAACCGGCATAAACGTGGGACGTAAAACTCAAAAATGTCATTATTTATCTTCAGGCGTAGATGTACGTGAGTTTTCAGTTTGTCTCGAGGTGTATATATATAATGTGTGTGTGTGTGATACGGTAATTACAGGCCGGATTCGAACCAAATTTACTGAGCAAATATACCTTTTTATCTATTGTATAGATCTCTGTATCTGGTAGCCGAGCTTAGAAATAGGCTTTTGCTCACCTCATCTGTTCATATACCTTCTTGTTTCTCGGTAACCACTTACTGGATCTCAAGGAAATTTAATGCACGATGATCTCATTGTCTAAGAAATAAATCAGACCTTTGGCCAAAGTCAAGCTCGACCCTCCTTGTATATGATACTTCATTTCTGAATAAGTACTAGCTGAATCTTAACGAAGTTCAAAGAGAAACAAGCTGATTGTGTAAGCAATGAAGATCACTATATTTGTTAGCTGAGTCATGGTGAGACTAAGGTCGCAAACAGGCTATATACCACAGCTGCATACGCCGAAAGCTTGTGAGTTCCGTTCACTGGCAATTTTTCACTGACTGTTAAAATTTGTGATACACACACACATAAAATCAGTGTATAGTCATGTAAACAAAACTAAGAAGCTCTGCATTTCATTATATGGTCATTTTTTCGTTTTATTTCTTTGTGACATATGTATCTAAATTTACTTCTTGTAGCAAATAAGAAGTAAGCAAAAAGAAACTATTTAAATATATAATACTAGTTTCTGCTTAGCCGATCGTTGATGCGCTCGACTTTGGCATGTAGTTTCTTACTTCCGGCATTAGCGCCAATTGTTGCTGATTTTGCGTCACGGGGCAATTGCGGAGTTATTTGAATAAAGAAGTATCATACTATGATCCAGAAAATCAGACATATTGGCGATTAAGTAAGGATCAAGTAACTACGCCTCTCCCATTTGAACGAGCTGCATGTTACCGATTAAAGGTGTATGTGAACTGCAAAAGAGCGTTTAGTACGATCCTCTAGCTGTTAACAAATTTCACCATTTCTGCACACACAGCAGACAGGATCAGACACATCTAGTAAACAGTAAAAGAGAATTGCTCCCCAAAATTTCAGAAACGTGCTTTTATTAACACTTTGTGGAACCCATGGTCCAATTTGTACCATACGGGTGTTTCATGGTACATTGCGTTATAACTCTTCTATTTGAGCTTTTTCGTTCGTTTTTTTTTTTCAAGTCCAGAGGCATTGTAGAAGACATTACGTATGGTTTCACACCTTCCTACGTCCAGACATAGGAGGTGATGACGTCATAATTTTAAAATATATATTTTCTCTTATGAAGCCTATGTTCATGATTTTTTGGCGGGCTTATTTTTGCACGTAGAAGATTGAAGTTTTGCACAAATATTCAGTCCACAGAGTAGTATTTACCAGATTTTTTTCCAATTTCTGCGTTAAAACAGGGGGGATCCAGAGGGGCAAAAGTTGATAAAATGGATATTTAGAGCAAAAAATCCATTTCTTCGGGATTTTCCCGCCTTACGTACATGATGGAGACACGTGAGTCATACCGCCTGAAAGGCAGTTCTATTCTGAAGAGAATGACGGTCGAATTATTATCCTAGGATAATTAGGGATGTTTCAGGAATTTTTTCCCCTGAGATCATGGTGTTTTGCGGTAATTTGGGGCATTGTGGGGATTCTTGATAAAATTTCTCCCGCCTTTACTATTCAAGATAGAAACTTGAAATTTGGTACACACATTTAGTCTACCAAGTACTATTTATCATATTTTTTCCAGATCTCTACGTTCACACAGGGCTCTTCTGGTATATGATATGGGCATCCAAGTGGTACCATTTGAAAGCCAGCTTCATTCTGCAGAGAATGAGGTATGAACCATGATCCTAGGATAAATAGTGATGATGCAGTAGCTGCTTGACTGAAAGTCTAAAAAAATATCCCAAAAACCCAGGATCCCCAAAGGGTTAACGTGCTATTTATTAAATTTTGAACTACTGCTCTAATATGGGATACGGACAAAATCTCGCGGCCGAAACATCGCCGCCCAAAATTTCGCCGGCCAAAACCTCGCGGGACAAAATCTCGCCGCCCAAAACCTCGCCGGGCCAAAACCTCGCGGGACAAAATCTCGCCGGGCCAAAACCTCGCCGCCCAAAACCTCGCGGGACAAAATCTCGCCGGGCCAAAACCTCGCCGGGCCAAAACCTCGCCGCGAATGAAACTTTTCTTTAAAATTTACCCAATGAGTTTCATAATATGCAATTCCACATTACAAACAATAATAATAATAATAATAAGAAGAAGAAGAAGAAGATACAAAAAACATCATGTGCGTGGGCTTTCTCGGGTTATTCCGGTTTCCTCCCACTTTCTTCGATCATTTCCTTCATCCTGGTCATCTACGTCTCCTTTAATCTAATCAAGGGACGTCGTAAAAACTCATATATTATTTCATACTTTCATAAATATTATTAGATTTTTGTTGAAATTTTTAAGTTTTTGAATGTTCCAAAGTTCACGAAAGTAACCCCGTTAGTTGTCATTACTTTCCTTATGCAGACTTTCTTTCCCTATAACCAGTTTAAAAACATCCTGTCGCCCTACCTTCACATTGAAATCCTCTAATACAGAAATAGAATTTTCATATGGTATTGCGGGACTTGGTCAAATACCCGTGATACTTCTGAAACAGCGTCTTTTATACCGTCATCCTTATCATCCGTTGGAACATTTACATTTCGGTCAGGCGAGATTTTGGGTATGGCGATATTTTGGGGCGCGAGGTTTTGTCCCGGCGAGATTTTGGCCCGCGAGGTTTTGGCCCGGCGAGGTTTTGGCCCGGCGAGATTTTGTCCCGCGAGGTTTTGGGCGGCGAGGTTTTGGCCAGGCGAGGTTTCGGCCCGGCGAGATTTTGGGAGGCGAGGTTTTGCCCAGGCGAGGTTGTCGCCGCGAGGTTTTGTACCCAAACCCTCTAATATACGTGAAATGTATGTCAGTGCACAATCTTGTTGTTCCTAGCGAAATTTGAAATGATCCAACTGTTCGGTAGCGTAGGGCCACACTTTGGTTACTTACATCTTACGGAACAACTTGATATGTGCTAGATTTTTCTTTGTAATCATTTTTATATATTACACTCTTCCGATTACGTTTCATCCTGGTCGTAAATGCGGATTCGACAATTAGATTTTTTGCAGCTGCGGATGAATCCAATGTCGATGACAATTTAATCATTGTAATTTACTTTTCTTTGAGAAACAAAGGTTCTGAGGTATATACTTGAGCGCCAAGGTATGTTGATTCCGACGTTTACCTTACCAGCTTTTCATTTCCGACGCTGCACTTCTGACTTTTTCAGGTCATATGTATAAAGGTCTTTATAATGCTTTGCTATATATATTTTAAGGAAAAAATGAAATTTTAGGTGTGAATGCAATTTCAATTCAGAGAGTTTAATCATCATTTTATCGCACAAAGCTGTAATTTACGCAAAAGCTTTTCCTCAAATTTAAATGTCAAGTCACCATTTGCAACTTGTTGATCTAAATTTCCCGGATTTCTGAGCAATTAAATGTAGAGTAGTATGTGTTTTGGGATTAAATTAACTAGTTACCAGACTCTTTATTTCCAAGTTGACATTTTCGAGCCTTGTACATACATACATATATGTGCTTGTGTGTATAAAACCTTTCATGGTAAGGTTCTTGGTACGTCACTGAAATTAGATACTCATGGTCATATCTTGAATGTGCAGTGCTGTTTCATCTTTAGAATAAGAATATATTTACAATGTAAGCTATCATTTTCTGGGGGGTATAAATCGAGAATGAACCATTGCTTCAACAACCTGATCTTATTAACAACCAACTACACTGGCATGTAATTACAAGTTTATATGTACTTCGCCTTACGGGTTTCTAGTTGCCATTCCAACAAACGATAATAATAGTGTAAATCTACGATAACACATTTTGTTTTGTGAAAAGCGATACAATTGCTTAGTCAGTAAAACGCTTACCTAGCAACTGAGAGACTCGTGTTTGAATCCTGCTACAGATAATTTGTAATTTACAATTTTTTTATATTATCTTGGTTTCATTGATGTTGTGAAGCTCACCCAGCTGCATTAAAAAGTAATGCTTTCGAAAGTCTACGGAAGATGTAAACAGCCCTGGGAGTGTATGCTTCTATTTGTAGATAGACCCAGTCAGGGTGGTAATTGTAAATAATATATATGTGACTCCTTCTGAAGTAAGGTCACTTGTGTAAGTATGGGAGCCTGAGTGAGCACTGACAGATCAGTACTGGAAATTTTCGTGATGATGACCATCTGATTACTAATCAAAGGATCATTTTCTCGTGGGTCCACAAGAGGAACGTAATATACAGAGTAAATTTTGGTAGAGACTTGAAAAAGAAAAAACTTTGAGACTCTTGAATTTCAATTTCAAAGGGTTACAAAATAATACCAAACAATTTCCGTATGCAGATATGTCTAATAATCAAAATACAACAAACACGCCCCATTTATACATCTGCATCGGCCTTCTTGTGTTACCTGCCTTGTGAGTACGCAAGAAACTACTCATTGTTACCATAATGATAACCTGTTCTCCGTAACCACAAAAACTTTTATGTTGACCAACAGATCACAAAAGATTACAGTCCCTATACTAATTACAGGATGCTGCACCGTCGACCACCTCCAAAGAACTTACATACACAAAAATACGTTAGGGCGGGAGCTCATGTGGTTCGGATTCCACGTTAATCTGTAGGTCCACGTCTCTTACAGCCTCGCTGCTAAACAGGACGTTAAGCTCAAAATCAACTCAAAAATACATTAGGTACTTTAGTGTACTTACCACCATGCAGTACTCTTGAAGTGGGAATAGATACAGCTGTAAAGTTGAATTCCACACAAATTTCGTATAAATGAATTTTATTCGTATAAAAACAAAGAAAAGAAAATCAACTTCACTCATATCACATTTTAACTTAACTTCGTTATGCAGGGATCTAAAAAACAAAACTCAAACTATTAATTTTTAGAGTTAATTTCGTTTCACTTAAACGTTTATCGCCTCAATGAATCCCATGGCGGCGCGCATCTTCTTTCTGTTGCGTGAAAAATTCCCCGTTGGAAGTTCTACGTTGTCTCCCTTTCTTCCCATTAAGAGAGATTCTGCACCCATTCCAGGAATGGCTTTAACTGCATACTAGATAACTCTAGGCGTCTTGAAGAATATATTCCCTGCACCTTAAGTGGCAGAGAATTACTTTAATTGTCCGACTAATGATTAATGGAATTGAGTTTTATCTGTTTAGTGACTGTTTGTAGTTATCACTCACCATTGTGTTGGAGCTGTTTTATGTAATGAAATATAATACATAGTGCACGAAAACTAGTCACTGTTGTAATTGCTATCACGTATCAACTGATCAAGAAAACAACACAAAGTAAAGTTTCACTGGATTTTCTCACAAGCAAATTTTTATCCGATAATAATGTATCTCGCACTGAGTACTATGTAACACGTTTAAGTGTTTGCTTATCACATGACACCTTGACAGTGTCAGGGTTACTGTCTAATTTAAGTGTTCAATAAAAATGATAAACTTTTACAAACAAACTTAGTTTTTTAAGTTGTCTGAAACGTAAAATTGGCTTGCTACTAATATCACTGAAATACTTGTTTATAATACTGAGTTATTTTATTGCTGACAAGAGTTGACGTAAAGAAAACGTCAGCCCTCCCTAAACACGACCCGAAGTGAGCATGACATCCCACCCTTCAGAGATAATACCCCGTCGATAGGGACTATTTCCTGAAATTCTCTTTCTAGCTGCATGCTCACTCATGGCCAACAGTCATTGGTGACCCACATAAGCACTGCTTTTAATGAATGAGGTCAGCGCTAAATTTACAATTACTGTTTATACAGTTTGATGTTTCACATTTTAAAAATAATTGGCAGGAAGCTGCAAGTTTCTACTATTCAAATGATATAACACATTCTATATACAATAACTTGTTAACATATAATATTATGAAAAAGAAGGTATGCCGCAACTTTTTGCTGACTTCTCCACTTTCGTATACACCTCTTGATAGGTGTAGATACCTATAGGTTAAAATTTGAAACCCCTCAACTGTGTCAATGCAGACGAAATATGTCAGCATTTTATGAAAAGAACTTTGAAAACATATTAGATTGTTTCATTATAAATAAATACACAAACCTTTTCTTTACATATATATATAAAAAAAAAACCTTGGAGGTGTGACATATAGTGTGATAACATACTTAACAAGTGGTTGGGGTTGTTTTAACAATTGTTTTCCCATTGTTTACCTGAGTAACAGACAGTAATGGCTTCTTAGCAGCCGATTCTAGACTTCCGGCCACGGAGTCTTCCTGCAATTAGTACATCATTGTGGTGCAATGTAGGGATACTTTGACATACGAGAACATAACAACACGATTTACAAATAGTAGAAGTAAGTTTTGTTATGTCCAGGAACCTTAGTCATTTAAATATTCTTTAATTAAACATTTACTCAGCTTACCATTTAACCCTTAACAGGAAACGTTATTTGTTTTCGCTTACAGGAAATGTGTGTCTGTGGGACACGGACATATATAAGGCAATATCTTTTTCTAAAAAAGTACTTATATTGAAGAGTAATGAAACTTTATATTTTATTCTTTGAGCAAAATATGATAACAAGAATTACATGCATTAATTCGGTTTTATTGGAATATAAATTCGGAAAATATTACAGAATCTAAATAAAACAGTACATAAATTTTAAAAACAAATGAAAAATTTTAAGCTAGTATAATTCTACACATTAGTACTCTGCAAATGTGCTATTTGTCCACATGTAGCTACCTTGTCCAAATGTGCTATTTGTCCAAAAGGGCTTGGAAATGTTTGACGTACATGGTAGCGCTAAATAGAAGTTGTTCCACTGTCTCGAAAATAGTGAATACGTGTCTTCGTGTCCTGATTTACAAATAGAACACAACACTAGAAGAGTAATAGGAGCTTTAAATTCAGATAGGTCAATACATCTGTAGAGTGAGTTTTGTTCTACTTCAAATGTGTTTCGACCTTCTTCAAACTTCATATTGTGATCTCTTGAACTATATCATCATCACATAAGGTAGACCAAGTATCAACTTTGCTAGGATTTTCTCCCATATTTCCTACATAAGTGGCTAAACCAGGCATTACTCTTACTATGTTCTTCGGTTTCTTGGTCTTTCATTTGAATTCCAAACAAACCTGTTTTTTCCTCTGTATGTAAGGCCTTCGTTATCACATGAAACTTGAGTAGGGCTGCTTACATTGACACTTCTGTTAGTACTTGAAATCACACCTTACACTGTATCAGAACTAGTATCGCTCTCACTGTCAGTAGGTAATCCTTCACTTTCAGGAAAAATTGAGAGGTCTAAATCAGAATCTTCTGAAGATACTAACATAAAGTCCTCTTCTTTATTCTCCTCTTCTGTCAACATTTTTGCAATTTTTCCTGTAAAATTTGGATCTGCTGTATTTACAGTTTCTTTCTTACATTTCTTTCCTGAAGTACTAGGTATATTCATGCTGCAAATATATAAAATCGCATACAAACAAAATAGTATGTTTAAAAAGCTTCTGTAGCTTCTAGTTCATGGTAAAAAAAAAAAAAAAAAAAAAAACCATTCACAGAAACTATTTGAAAGAAAAACTCTCTCTTCTGGAAATGTGTGTCCAATAAACACGCAAAATATGTACGATAACGGAAATGTGTGCCTCTCAGACACCGTAGGTTTTCTAAAATCATCGATAAATGTTCACTCAGACATCAACGTCAACAATGAACTACTGCGTCACACTTACAACTAAATAATGGGAAGGTACTGAGAAAAGCGATACATTTGGCGAATCAGTGTTGCCAGTGCAATACAAAGAAAAACCATACGTGTCTGACAGACACATATTTCCTGTTAAGGATTAAACTTTGTATTCCTCCGCGAAAACGTAAGGGCATCTCCAGTTAGGTCTGTTTTCGTAGGAAGCATTAGAGGCGTGGAGTCAAGTGTGAAAATTGGTTAACTCGGAAAGTTTTGACATCTCATTCTATCGTAGTTTTCGCACTTCAAGGTAGATGGAATACAATGGAACTCACTGGCGACAGCAGGTCTTTCATTGTAATGGGTCTCACTCTGTACTATTATACTAATGGGTAGCTAACCTTTACTAGTACTATTTAACCTTTGCTTTATAGCTCGTGACGAAACATTTCTGGAGTTAGTTTCAAGTTCCAGTTCTTTCTATATTTCATTTTAATATTTTATACATTAGGTAGTTCTGATACTCTGAATTACCATATTAGATGAATGTATATAATAATAACCTTAATACATATTAATAGATCTTAAAAATCACCATTTTGATAGACAAATAATTTTATAGGGATAAATTAAAAATTTGCATATCAAAATGTAAATTAGTACAGCTGAGGGTGTATACAAAGTAAAGGTACCAGAGGAAGATTTTTGATTAAATAAGTTTCGAAGTCTGGAATACTTATGTCCAATTATCCTATGTATGACGCATCAGTGGGCTTTCTGTAGACGGGGCATAATAACCAAGAGCATAAAGAAACAGAGGAACGAGAAATAAGAAATTGAATAACCGGTGTTGTCAGATTACTAAGGTCTCTCATGAGTGCTTTATAAGTCATAGAAAATATATTGATGTTCAGTTGTTCTACTACCCAAATTAACCTTGAAGGGGAAGTTTAATGCTCTGCATGAAATTCAAAATTAACATAAAGAACTGATTTAATTAATCATTTAGAAAATTTGTTCAGGTTTCTCCGCTGCTCGTTGGAAGTTTAAGCCCTTCTTTGGAGGTTTATAATTTCTGCAGCTGAAATTTTGCTATTCTCACAATGATTTGCTTCCGATTTTGGTACGTTTTCAGACAGTTTCAGCAGTGACACCTCAGCAGAAAAATATTTCACCACACCGAAAACTAATAGGGCTGTGCCTTTTTGAAGGAAATTCCTGATACGAAGTCGTTGATATCAGAATTCCATAAAATATAACTTAGTTCCGTTTTTATAAAAACATGCAATTTTTATTTGTTAAAGTAGGAAACATTCTAATAGATCCAATCGCATTACGTAAACTAAATGATAATTTACGTGTAAAAATCGCCTCCTCTACTGCCGAGATTTTAATTTTGGAACTGATGTGTCTAGAACATTGGATAGTAAATATCAGGTAGTCAAAAGTATGCCACCAGATGGTATTAGTGAATCAAATGTCTGGCTATGAATCGCAGTGTATCAGATCTTATTCAACTGACAGTTGAAGCTAGTGGATATACAAAATGTTTTAAATTCCTCAATCAGATGTAGTATATTACGCCGTGAAACTGTATGAGCCTTCCGCAAATCTATTACATTTGACAATTTCATTGGATAAAGACACAAATACTGTATTGGCTCGTGAAGAAATTTGTGCTCTTTATGAGAAAGATACGCTATCACAAAGGCAACAATCAAAATATGTTTTAGTACTTTTCGTTCTGAAGATTTCATTGTATAGAATGCTACTCTAAGCAGGAAAAAATCGCAGAAAAGTAGGTGATATTGTGAAAACATCGAGCAAGACTGAAGCAAACATGACATCGCCAATGATTTAAATATCCATCACCGAACAATGGTAACCATTTGAAGAAAGGTGGCTGAAGAAAGCACTATGTTTCTGTGTCAAATCATATGTCAAACAGAATATTTACTAGATCGGATTTCTATCTTTGAAACTACTGACGCGAAGAATTCGAGATATTTCTGAAGTGGTTATTTACAAGTGGCGAAATGTGAGTTGCCTACAAAAGTGTATGAAAAGATAGTTACCGTACGGAGAAATTCAGCAGTTTATAGCAAAGCCCATACTGACGTCCAAGGAACTTATAATATGCGTATGGTGGGATTGGAAGGTCACCCGCCATGACAACCTGCTCCTGACGGGCAAAATGATACACTCTGACCTCTACAGTCGGCAACTAGCTTGTTGAACACAGCAAGGCGAAAGAAATGGCTGGAAATGTCAACAGAAATAGTCTCGTAAAGCACACTGACAACGACAGACCGTATACGTTTTTAAAACCCGTTAGAAATTTCGAGAATTGGTTTGGATGTTTCAATGTATCCACTATATAACCCTAACTTGGCACTGACAGACAATCATCTGTTTGGTTTTTGCTTAGTTCTCTGAATGATGTTAATATAGTTTGAAACGAAGCCTGGAAAAACGATATGTCACAATTCTTTTTACTAGAAATAAGAGAAGTGTCGTGGCGACGATATTATGCAAGAATAATGATAGAAGGTCATCGAATAAAATAGTGCGTATGTAGTTTCCTAGTGTCAGTAAATATATATAAAAAAGATCTGAATTTTGATCTCCAAAGGATGAATACTTTTTGAACAACCTGACATTTACTCGATATTACTCTTATTTTTTTAGGACGTATTGTGCGATGTTTGTTACCGTGTTGATTCATTAATTAATTAACTAGTATTTAATGCATGTTTCTAGAACTTTTTTTGACAGTGCATTATAGATCTGCTCGAGTTTTAATTCAGGTTAAATATCTTCCCCCTCGCTAACTGATATTATACACGGTAATTATAAAAATACTAACGTAATTGTTTCTTAATTCATTTCTACAAAAGTTAAAATGTTACATTTGAAAAAATGTGTTACAAACGAGTGTACCATTCTATTAAAGAAACATTATGGAATGATTTTATGTTACGACTTAGGGAATAATAGCTGGTTAATTAGAGTTTAGCGTCCCTTTTAGTAGCTGGCCTATTAAAGACGTGGATTTTGAAACATGATCATCTACCAAGAGCTGAACTCCGCAGTGTCGTGCTCGAGAAGATAACAGAATAATAAAGGTACTTGCAATCTTGTTTTTAGCTATAGCATTTTGCATTTACACCTCATATTTTATTTTTTCCTGATCCATTTAAAAAAAAAAAAACAAATAATAAGTGATTTTTCAAACAAACGTTCTCAGTCTTCTGGAAGTTTAGGAATAATTCATCTGGTTAAGGATTTGAACACTTGATCAACCAACTATTACAAAAATCGCTCGAAGATATTTCTCTGCTATCATAAATTTGATTTGTTGAATATTATCTGTTTCACGCTAGGAATCAGACAGGGCTGAGTTTATAAAGTCTGTTTATAAAGGCGATATTCATCAAAGCAAAGAAGACAGCTAGTGGCCATCTATGAGTTCTTCTAGATACAGAATATGTAGCTTTCATTTGGTCCAGCGTATCTACACCTCCTTTTGTTACATTGTAAAAAGTTAACATTTCTGGCTTTTTGGCCTCTCTGGAAGATTCATCTTTATCATCAGAAAAATGCATGGAAGGGATAAGAGTAACCACTCGATTTTTCTTCGGTACATACGAAAGGAGAGTCATATTTTCACCGTAACCAAACAAACTACTGCATTCCTCACGTCGCTTGCCTTCAGTAAATATTGCAGGGATTTCTCTTTTATTCTTCCGCAGAGTGGCAACTAGAGACTGTCCACGTTTTGTAGTTTTTCAGCCAGTGGTATGAACTAAATCAGTTGTCAGTAGTGACATTTATTCCTGTTCCGGTTATAGGGTCTACTAGCCTAAATACTATATGATGGGGTGTACTGTCCGTCTGAAATTGTCCATCGGGTTGCTAACCAACATATACCTCCATGTTGAGAGCATAAAATATTCTTGCATCGCACAAAGCAAATATTTTGATTCCATACTTAGCTGGTTTTGACTTCATATAAACACGGAAACTGCATCGTTCTCGAAAAGGCTCAAGCATTTCGTCAATTGTGGTGTATTCCACAACAGAATAGCAATTTTTGCAGTGCAAGTTGAATTATTGAAAAATATCTCGAAGAGGCGCAAACTTGTCAAACTTTCTTCTCTCGTATCTGCCAACTTTGTTATCAAAGCGAAGAGCTTGTAGGAGAAATCTCAGTCTTCTAAGAGACATTGTTCCTGGGAAGAATTCAATTCCAGTCCCATCCTTTGCATAGAGATCGTCCAGATTAGCATGAGATGACTTCAGTCCTCCTGCAAGATATAAAAGGCCAAGCAAGGCCTTTACTTCTGTTATATTAGTATTTTGAGCATCTCTTTATCTGCTATAAGCACCCCTATATGTTTCAATCCAGTGGTTTGTAAATTCGACGATTTTCTCCAGCATAGACGTACTAAAGAACAAACTCCAACATTCGCTCGGTGTTTTCGCCTCTTTAGCATGTCCTTTGACTCCTGGTAAATGGGTCAAAATATTCTGACTTCTTCTTTGTATATTTTGCCGTGGAGCATGTGCGTACCATTTAGTGACATTGTCCTTTCCTAGAAGATATGGTCCCCGTGCAGTAGTATTTAAGAGTGGTTCCACATGATCTGCTTGTGGCAACACTTCACCTTCATCTGCTGATTCTTCATTGGCAGAGATATAGTCGCTTTCTTCAATGATATCTTCTTCATCGCCATCTTCCATATCCGGAACATCTAAATTGTCGTCTTCAGCCAGAACTTCCAGCAACATGTTTCTAATTCTGTCCACATCGCGTTCATAATGATCCATTTTGAAAGAAAAGACTGGCTCTCTTCTCTATGTATTTATTTTTAGTGCACACAATGCACATATGAACCGATTATAAGTTCAGTTGCTTACAAATGAACTGCACCTGAAAATATATGTTTGTAAAATAAATTTTAAAAAGTAGTGGTGATGGCGCTTGCTTGTAATGTGTTTTGTAGTTACCGAATCGCTTAATTGTTGTCGGCTAAAAACAATAAACTGAAAGAAAGCGTAAAATCTGTAGGAGAAAAAAAGGGTAACTTATGTAGTCGCGCGCGGAACTTTGCTCCGCAAAATGCATCACTCCAAAATAAATAACAAAATATTCACTAGTGGCTTGGCAATAATTCAAATATTTATTGTTATTTAATCATGAAACTTTAAAAGACAGCTAGGCAAAAGTTCAAAAGCATACGATCGAAAGTAAGGCAAAACAAAAAGAAAAATGTAAAAGTGCGGAACAAAATTCCGCATGCGACTAATTAAGGGCTAGTAAACCTAAGTAAGTTTGAATAGTTACAACGAAATTATCAATAACACTACAAACGTTTTAAAAATACATATTAGATTTTGAAGGTTGAAATGAAAGAAGTGAATATGTCTAGCTACAGGGTTTGTTCAAGGGGCTTAGGCCTTGTTTATTCCATCAGCCACTAAATATTGATTCAAAATTTGATATGATCTAATTTACATTTAATGTCAAAATTCCTATACAACTTACAATTTTATATAAATATGAAATTTGTATGCCATTGCCTTGTCAGTATGAACATATATTCGACGGCAGTTCTCAAAATAGCATTCTTTTGATTATATTTCTTAGTTATCAATATCAGTGAAGCCTTCTCTGTATTGAATTTCCAATCCTGTACTGATAATGTGGCAGAATTATTCCAAGTTAAGTTGTAAGGAAATTGATTGCTATGAATTTAATGAAGAAATTACGATATATATATATATATATACTGGAGTGTTATGTTAATAGATACGTATAAGAAGTTAAACTTAACAAAGTGGGATTCTCAAATAGTATTTATGATGGATTGTTAGGTGTAGAGTTTGTACAGTACTGGGTATTATTAATAATACCCAGTGCTTAAAATGACGTCAGATGAGATGACGCTATAGAACAAATATGACCTCTTAGAGCAGTAATTTTGGCAGAACCCTAACTATAATAGCATCTCTACTCCTGACATTTTGCCGTGAAAAATCCATAGAAAGAGAAAGAGAGGGGGGAGTAGAGTAAGATATTATCTGGGTGTGTCAACGGCACGGTCTTTTTGCACCCACGCAAATATATATATTAATCATAAAAACATATCTAAGACAAAATCAACAATAATAAAGCTAGAAATAAGTTAATTAAAATACAAGAAAAAACATCCACACACCAGCTAAAATTAAATTGCATGCAAAACCTGAAGCTCTTGTAAGAGTAGCAGCAGTCTAGAGATAAAACGACTGTCATCATCAAGGAGCAAGTGTAGGTCGATGGTGAGGTTGTAATGTCGTCGATGCCGAGCCGTAGTCGATGCGGGGAACTCGACAAGAAGATAACGAATAGATAATAAGTCACCACAAAAAGCACATTCTGGAACTGCATCTCCACGTAAAAGATATGCATGCGTTAAAGGACTGTACAATATGCAGTCGAGTTAAAACTATTTTCTTCTCGACGAGACTGTCGGGGAGTAGAAGTCCAGACTCCGAGATGTGGTTTAATGGCATGCAATTTGTTGCGTATGTGCGAGATACCATTCCGACTGCCATTGTTGGAGAAGACGAGATGTGAACACCTGGTAAATATCAGTGCAAGGGAGGGGCATCACGAGAGCGACGCCTTGAAGAGCTGCATCTTTTGCCACAGAATCAGCCTGCTGATTACCACGAATACCTACATGGCTAGAAATCCAACAAAAGTGGACAACTGAGTCGGCACCAAGTAGGGAATGTCATTTTAACAAACTACCCTGGACCAGATGATGCCTAGTGTAAATATTACTAATACTAGTAAGAGCACTCTTGGAATCAGATCTGATCAGAATACGGGTAATGTTATGGGACATAGCATAGTCTAAAGCCCGTCTTACATGGACATGAACTAAGCCGTCAACCCAGGTTACAACTTGATATTGTTGCTCAACTCAAACTTTCATGCAATTTCTTTTATTCTAAGATGATGTAGGGGTCTCAGACGATCCTTAAAACTAGGTAGGTTTTACCAGCAGAGTCTCTCGTGACCACTGACAATTTAAGACGACGAAAACACTTGAAGAGTGTGTTATGACACATCAATCATCTGTCGCAATCGTAAATATTGTTGTTTTTCTATTTCACTATCAGTTCATCCGAGGAGGTTGAAATGTCCATAGCAGTGACACCTGCCCTGTTGTTGGCAAAAGAAGCCCCCAACCCTCACTAAGAAAAGAGAAAAAAGAGGAGCTGCTACGTTAGGGAGTGGATTCTTCGCCGCAATAATGCACAGAATGTTCTATTCACGATTCCATACGCTACTGGAATTAGTAACTCCGAAAACTCGGAAGCAAGCCACGAACATTAGGGAGTGTGCATCAGCTGAAAAAAGATTCGTAGATACAGTATAACCTCGTTAACACGAACTCGCTTAAGCCGAACACTCGGTTAGGACGAACAAAATTTCGGTCCCGGCATCGCTGTACGTTATCTTATAGGAAGTTTTATCGGTTAACACGAATTTCGGTTAGCACGAATTACGAACTAATTTTTAGTCCCTTGAGTCAGTAAAGGTTTTGGTTTAACACGAACTTTCAATCTTTTTTTTTTTCAGATCATTTTTCTTATTTCAGATTTCCCTCCAGATCAGTTTTTGTCATACAGTATTTATACAAACGAAAATTGCCTTGTAAATAAGAGAAAAACCAGAAACAGGCATCTTTCCTCTCTTATGAGGTGTTGATTCTGTCCTCCGTCAAGCGCTGAACATGCAGGTGCTTGGCAGACGAGCTGGCGACAGCTCGAGACAAAACATCTCTCCTCTGTAACTCCAAACTGGTGACAGCAATCATAAATACCTTTCCGTTACTAGCGGTACTCACCCTGCTAGCGGAGTTATCAATTTTATAACATGGCCTGGATTTTCTGCGTGGAAACTTTTTTTTTTTTTTTTAATATTCGAAGATAGGATAATAAGCTTACTGTAGTGTTTTCACTTTTCAGAGGATGGTACCGAGACCGAAACTAGTCTCGATCTCGATCTTAACTCGAATTTGAGACCGAGGAGTGCTTTCCGAAATCGAGAAGAGACTGAAACTCTCAGTCTCGTCTCGATACAATTCTGTGGATGGTATCAAGACAGAGAATAGTCTCTCGTCTCGATACCATCTCTAGTGTTTTCTATGACATACATAATATACTGTAGTGGCATGTATAGTCTGTATACTGTAGTGCATATGTATGGAGAAAATGTATTCGAATAATAAAATTTGGGTCCCCGGTTAACACGAATTCTTTTAACACGAACTACTGATTTTTCAGTCCCTTGGAATTCGTGTTAACGAGGGTTTACTGTACTTGCATCAACTAGATTGTAGAACTGAAAATCAAATGACTGGCCAAATATGAAAATGAGGGGAATTATCAGATGCGGAAAGCTAAAAGAAATGACGAAGAGTAAATTTTCTAGTTTAGATAATGAAGGTTTCCGCTCAGCTCTCTACTTAGAAAAAGATATCCACATACCCCATAAAGTAAACTTATACTGTTCCGGGGCGGCCTCTCATGCACTACACCCGGACTTTTTGTATTGCGCCAGCATTCTAGAACCCTTCCCAAACCTTGCACGAAGGACACACAATACTGATGACAATGGATTCTCATTGCTCCTTTTTTTAACATATTACATTATCCTTTGGTAACCAAATTGCACAATAAATCACCTATTTTTAATATTTTCAAAGACGTAATTACATTTGTTCGTGCCTCTAGCATTCGGGCGGACATTCCTTACTTCATTGCTTACCTTCTCTAAGACGTCTATTCTTGTAGGTATTTTTAATAATATAAATCATGCTTTACATTATTTAAAAATTCATATTTTTCGTATGACACTATTAATTCGGTTGATGCTTCCTTTGTCAAGATAGCCATGTTTTGAAATGACAGCGAGAAATAAAGTTGAATGTCGTTAGGCGCTACTGTGTTCTGATTGGTAGTTGTATGCAAGTCTAGGAGAAAATATAAACTGCTTCTAATTCTTCCAAGTCAGGATCCAAATAAGGACAGCAGGAAATTTCAACCTGGAGTAAGAACAAGTCACTTCTTACAAGATCGTTAAGTAAAGTCGTGATTTTTAGATCATGAGTCGCATTCTCACTTCATGCCCGTCTGAGATAGGCTTAAGGCTTCAATAATAGCAAGCAGCTCAGCACTAACGACGGATACAAACGAAGGGTGTCGGTATCCATAGCGGACACGACCATAAAGAAACCCACAGCCAACAGAATCTTCTTAGTTTGAGCCATCTCTATAAAATTGTGAGAAGTGAGCATAGTCTTGTAACAAAGAGCGAAATTACTACTGATATTCGTAATCAGTCGTGGTAGACTTACTAAAACACGCCAACTTAAATGAAACATGAGGACTGTGGAGCTGCCAAGGTGGCGAGAGAGAGAGAGAGAGAGAGAGAGGACTAATATAGTAAATGTTTTACTCCCGACTATCATCATCCCAACAGTAATCAATATTTATAAAATGATTTTGCTTTCCTAAGATTTTGCTGTATGGGGCGGAAACGTGGACATTACGTAAGGGTGATGAAAATCGTCTGGAAGCCTTCGAAATGTGGGTGTGGAGAAGAATGGAAAGAATTAGTTGGGTAGAGCGGAAAACGAATGAGAGAGCGTTAGAAAGGGTGGGTGAGAAAAGAACACTTTTAGATATTATTAGGAAGAGGAAGAGAAACTGGTTGGACATTGCCTAAGAAGAGGTTGTATCATGAGGGACGTCCTAGAGGGTATGGTGGCGGGAAAGAGAGGCAGGGGGCGAAGGAGACTACAATTAATGAATGATATAAAAACAGAAAGATCATACGCGAAGACGAAGAAGTTAGCGGAGAACCATGGAAGCTTCTCAGCTGCGGCAAATGACCTGCCAATAAAGGCAGAATACCTATGATGATGATGATATTTTCCTTGAGCATATCGGCGAACTAAATGGGGAAGAACATGGATGGTACATTTACTTAAACATCGCATTTACAATAAGATAGTGATCCAACACGGCCTTTAACTGGATTAAAATAAGAAAACACATAGGTGCTCATATGCTTTTTCGTCTCGTTTCCAAGGCTTTGTAGGCACTCTCGTCTTGTCTCTACTATCTAGCATTTAATGAACCTTTCCAATCTCATTACTATTTTGAAAAGCTTCTTCCTGACTCATCTCTTCTCGTGGTCAACACTAATTTTCTTAGATCTGTAAACACGGAAGTCCAGACAATGTGGAAAGAATAATTTTGAATTTAAAAAAATAGTCCTGTCTATGCCAAGGGCGGCTCCTGGTTAAACATTTTAGGCGGGAGATAAGATTTGAGGGGCTGGAATTGTTCGCACAAATGTTGAAAAAATCTAGATCACAAATTCTGCCGTTGAATAGGATGATACGGAACTGTTATTTCTTTTCGAAGCAGCAGCAGCAACGTAATCTTTGATAGAACAAACATATCTGTTCACTCAATGCTAACGTCGTACTTTATTCTACTCGCAAATTACAATTTAGGTCAAGTCATTTTACTGGTATGCCATAGCGGCCGACTTTCGGATCCATAACCTGCTCATAACGGCTCACTTTAAGCCCTGATAATACCATAATACAACGCTGATGTGGCTATTGTAGCATATGTGTAGATTCCATATCGTTTTGCTATATGTATTATCGTTACCTTGTTATGAAAAGTGGTAACATGACATGTTAGTGATCAACAATGTACCAAATTGCCCCTTAACTCAAAATAAGGCACCAGAAATATAGAACGCGCAAGGATATGGAATCTCAACTTTTAAAATAAATCTTCGTACATACGCATACCCCCAGTCGCTGACGCGCCTGCTCCCTACGGACGCACCCTTCGCTACTGCTCGGGCCCCCTGCTGCGCTCCTGCCCCGACTCGGTTAGATAGCATTCGTGCTTTTGGTGCAGATTGTAAAATATACAGAAAAATTTGGGCAAGTCTTTAATTTGAACATTTTATGAAAAGAACAGAGCCCAAGCAAGCCCTGCGGGGCTTCCAACCCGTTCCTACTAATATTACCACTACTTATATTCATGTTAAGGACAGAACCCAACCAACCCCTGCGGGGCTTCTAACCCGTTCCTACTACTACTACTACTACTACTACTACTACTACTACTTATGTTGTTAACAGAACCCAACCAATCCCTGCGGGTTTCTAACCCTTTTCCTATACTACTATTACTACTAGGAATCTAAGCACTAACAAACCCAAACATCACGACAGAAGTTAATCAATACAAGTTCTTGATGAGATAACAAGATTCCTGCAAGCATTATTGATACTTGGTCGATTGTTCAAGCACCAATAAGCCACTAGTCGTGTCATCACAAAATAATTGACCTTTGCTCTACCGAAGAAAGTACATTAAAAATTGAAGAGGAAAGCTCATAACGCTTTTTCCTCGTCGAATTTCCAATGGTACTTATCTTCTGGCTGCGAAACCCATTCCATTCTTTTAAGAAAACATCTTCCTTACCACAAGATTTACATAATTTCCCTAGTGGAAGCACTCCATGATTTTGTAGTAATGTCAGAGTACTGCTTCCTTCTCTGTCTGATGTTATTTCCACAAGACTACATTCACTAATTTCGCATCCGTCACAAACTGGAATACGCATAAGAATACCAGTTGTCATTTTTTATGTCAATTTACCACGCCTACTCTTCTCATTAAATAGTTCTGGAATGTTCATTTCTACCTAACATAATTTGGTCCAATACACTGATAAGATCGATCAGTGGACACACATAATACTACAAGGTCACTCCCACTTCTGAATGCAATTACACTTTAAAAATTATTCTAATGAAATAAGGATCTCATACTTCAGAACATGCACTATCATTTAATATTTAAAAATTCAACGAAAAGTGATTAATGTCTTATAATTTTCTGCGTGAAACAACGAACTACTTAACGGTTTAAGTGTTCCACCACACACAAGAAATACAACTTCCGCTACATGCACACGCACATATCTACTACAATGTAAACAATCAACGGCATCCACCCGTTAAATTTTATCATGCAAAATCGTTTGTAGTTTTTAAATTAAATTTTAAGTTACTTATACATAATTTGCAATCTTCGTTACCAACTATATTAAATTGAGAACATATCTACAAAAATAAAGCATAAAGTGCTCTTCTACCTACTCGGCAACTACTAGGTATACCAGGCACGTAATATATTTCCCAGCTGTGTTAACATGAATGTAACTGATAATGCTCATACTTATGTTCCATTAAGTAAGGAAGAAATATTCTGAATTTTGTTATTAATACCGTAAATCTTCGACATAATGTATGTAATAAATAAATTTATGCGATTTGGAGAAAGAATATTATACGTATGTATCTATTTGATCTGCATTTTTTAAACAAGAATTGTTCATAAACTTGGATAACAAATATGGAATTTCATTTCTCTAAATTAATATTATACTTAGTCAATATTGTTCCCATCCATAGAAAGTTTCAAGTCACGGTGTTAAATGTCCCGTCCAATGTGATCTTCATTTCGTTGTATTTGCTCATATTCCCTCAACACATACCCGATTCTCCTGATCAAATGATATAGTCATATTTTCGTTGATTTGTCCATGTTAATATCTATGTGATGGCGACGCCCCAAAAATAAATTACATCGGAAGTTTAGTTTACAATTTAAAATTGTCCTTTTGCGTAACCTGTGGTGATGTCATGTTTCGATACAAACGGCCAAGACAACTAAGAAGTCTAAACAAGGCGCAATGCAAATTTGTCGACTTCCAGGCAGGTTTCTAATATTGAAAAAGCTGCTAATTATCCTGATTGAAAAAAGAATTTACAATTGAATTGTTTTTTTAACCTCGTCAGTACACTGACGTTCAAGTAATTTTCGTGTTAAATCTTTTTTAAAAATTAATACATTAACAAATTGTCAGCCGAAAAAAGATGTATTTTCTTCCTTTTAGTTCTGTTATTATGTTGATGGTTGTTTTGGACTTCAGCGTTCCCCTTCAGAACGGGGACTATATAATACGTGACCTCGAACTAAAGTATAATCCTATGTTCAGGGGTGTAGCCAAGGGGGAGCCCATCGGGGCCAGGCCCCCCAAATGATTTCCTGCCCCCCACCCAAATGACCAGCTTTTAAAACATCATAATAAAATTATCTCGCTTCATTCATTTAAAAGTAACAACGTTTATTGACAATTAATAATTTACGGTAAAATAGTATGGAGAAATACTGTTTTTCCATACCGATTGAAAAATAGTATGGTATCTCTTCCTTATACCGATCGAAAAATAGGATACTTTTTTGTGACAGCAGATTATACAATTTACTGCGATTTATATTTGACAGTTTGAAGACAAACGTTTTAACAAGGTACTACAAATACAGCCATAAAACAAAGATACTAAACTGATTTCTAAGTACAGTATATTTTTATATGCTTTAACAAGTGTTTTAAAAGACATAGAGGAAGGAAAATTTGGTGAGATTTACTCATGTTTTTATTCAGTTTGGATTTCATTCGCTCTCTCTTTTATTTCTACTCAGTGTAATAAAATAATTATATTTTTTTAGTCACGAATAATAAATAAATATTTTTGTCAGGAAACCGTAAAGAAATTAAGTGAAATTTCAAACAAAATCAATCTTGTGTAGATAGGTTCTGTATACAAGGTCTTAAATTGAAATATAAAAGTAACCAAGAAAGGTTTTGTTGCTTTTTCACCCACCACCTTCGAACATCGATGTCACCTAACCTGGAAGATCAAAAATAGTCCCCAGCAGCATCGACGACCTTCTGGAAACGTTCTGGAAGGCCATGGAATCCATCGTGATAGAACTTGGTGGGCCGTGAAACGAAGAAGGTATCAGAGGCATTTTGGACTTTTACTAGGGATTTGAACTGGCGTCCTCTAAGGTGATTGTCCAAAGAATAGACAGGTGATAATCGGACGGTGCAATACCCGGGGAATATAGTGGTTGCAATATTGTTTCCCATCCAAGGCGGAGAATGGTGTCCTGAGTCATCCTCGCCATGTGGGACTTAGCGTTGTCTCGTAAACGAGGACCCATTTGCAATTCAGAAGTGATGGCTCCAGAGTTTTGAGCTTTTCTTGAGCACAGCTCAACTGCTGAGACTACACAGTTGCATTGATACACTGACAAGCTGGTAGCAGTTCCCGATGCACGATGCACCAAACACACAGAAGGATCTTCTTCTGGTGCAGTGCTGGTTTCGGTTGTTTTGAAATCGGTTCATGGATGCTAACCAATGATGATGGCGCCGTGGAGCTTCGTATAGGACCCACTTTTTTTTATCACATGTCAACACCCTGTCCAGAAATGGCTCCGAAACAGTAAATGAACACAGGCGACTGCCGCGTTGCCTTCTGGCCCGGAGTCAAAATATGTGAGGCCCATCGACCCAACTTGTAGTGCTTCCCAAGTTGATGGATGTGAGGTAAAATTGAACACAGACCTCCACGAAAAGGGACAGAACTTTCTTGGTCACCTTTATAGTTATGCACAAAAGTATAGCGTTTGGTCCCGGGCAGTAGTTCTTGATTAAGCATAAATAAAACTACCTTGAATATAATTTATGGAGAAAACAATAATAATAGTAATAATAATAAGAAGAAGAAGCTGAAATAGTATTTTTAGTTTTCCAGAAGGAAACCAAAATTTTCTTTTCTTTCAGGCCTCAAAAACACTAGCAGCAACACATCTTTTTGGCTTTGTACATTGTGGCTGCCCCCTCCTCAAAAACGACGGGCCCCTCCTACACAAACCCCCTGGCTATGTTATAAATGATCCGTTCATTCCGGAGTGAGTGAGTTAAGAAATCTCATAAAAAAAACTGCATTAACAATAGAGGCTTGTCCTCCATACGTATTTCTTGTCTATTGTTGTTAATATCACAAAAAAGTGTTCATAGCCTCACTGCTGAAAAGGAACGCTAAACGAAAATCAAATGTAAATACTGCATGAATATTAGATTTTTAGATTAAAAATTAATAATAATACATACCAATGCTGTTTTAAAGTTCTTCTGTTTTTTCTTATTGAACTTGTTACATAGTCTCACACCTCTTGTTCCATGTCTCTTTTTTTTTATCTCGATATTTTTCATTTAAATCCGATATCTCGGGATATTTTTGAACTTCATTTATAAAGAGTTCTACGTCGAGTTGTTCGATTTCCATTTCTGCTCTTCTGGCTTCTCTGATTGCCAGCAATGGTTTGCCTACCCGCTACACCTGAACGGACTCACTGCGGGCCAGCAGTCCTCGCAACTCAATTTTTGCCCACCGCGGGTGCGCAGTTGGTCGAGTGGGTCTGCAGCAGACTTTTCTGCCGTGTGAACCAGCAATAAGTCCGGCTTTAGTTATAAAGATTCCTTGTTCTTTAAGTGAATTGAACCCGGTGATACTGAAAAGAGCTTGTAATGCCACGCTCATTACGCTTATAGGAAAATAAAATCTAATTACCTTGTTTATTGGAATTATGTGGGATGCTATGCATAACTTATATTGTCCTTACTTAATGTTGCAATTTATTTATTGTTCATTTAGCTTTAATTTTATATTTTAACCTCTTTGAAAACATGAAGAATATTTTTGTGCAAAAATGCATTTGCGAAAAGCATCACACATTGCATCATAATTTGTAAAAGCTTAGTATTTAACTATAAAATTTAAGACTGCAAAAAGTTAATGTGCAATTCATTCGAAGAAAATCTATTTTAATTCTTATAGAAACAAGTAATTAAGGATATATTGATAAGTATCGTTATTTTAAAAATTTTATCAATTTAAAATCCCATAAAATACCAAACTTTAAGTATTTGTTGAATAAATTAGTTATGGGGAAATATAGAACAACCATTTGGAATCCGGCAAAATTCTCTGTCGACGGAACCATTTACATACCATGTACACTAATTACGTCATAAAAATATCAGTAAAATCAATTAAAAATCCAAAATTTTAGTAATAAAATAGCTTCTTTTAGAACAAATTGGAACCTTGCTACCATCATTGCTACTATTTTAATTCTCAAAAGAAAGTGTTCATTATATATAGACTCAAGGATTAACACATTCCTGGGTTAAAGGATACAACTATTACACCTAAGTCGTTATTAGGATCACACAAATGACATGTAGTAATGTTAGTACGTTCATTACTCCACAAGTTACATGCATGTTGTAACGTTAGTACGTCCGTTATAGGCAAATAGTAATCTCAGTACGTCCGTTACTCCACAAGTTACAGGTATGATGTAATTTTAGTATATCCGTTGCACGCATATTGCAATGTTGGTATGTCCGTTACAGGCTCATCGTAATGTTAGTACTATAAGGGTAGTGGGGATGATTCCAACGAGTCGTTAAGAAGGCATACCCAAGATACAGCCGTCCCTGGTTCAATTCTGTACGTCCATGCTTTTAGGGAGTCAAGATACAAGGGATGGAATGTCCTGTGCTGGGTCTCATCAACCGAAGAGCACCAGTTTCTATGAAGAGAGAACCAGAATGGTATAAATCTGTACTTGAACCAAGAACTAATAACAAGATCTGCATCGCGTTCGAGGCATATCCCTGTTTCCTCATTCACTAATTATGTTGATGGCTTCCTAGACTAGATATCCACCCACATTAACGGGAATTCGCGTTGCATATGACAAGGTGAGCTTGAGCCTCTCCCACTAGAAACCTCATACAGCCTCGGATCGACTGTTCCAAAAGTCTCATATAGGCTCGAGGACGAAGTTAACATAGCTCACGTAAAGTTAAATTAAGCACCTGATGTTTGGGTTATCAAGACAATGTCCCCTTGCACTGTATTGCACCGAACAACATGCTAAAATAAATCATTATCTCACACATATATATAAATACAATAAACACTTACCGGGAATATTAATCACTTTACTTAATGCATAATTAATGATCACTTGACACGAGCATTAAATGGATAAATGATCACCGAAAAGAAATATGGAAATGATTCCTAAGAAACTAAATTATTATTTTATCACATTTTTATACGAACTTTAACCTTCCGTAGTCACACTTATTTTTTTGTGACATGGAGGTCACACTGGGGTCCACAGGACCCCACCACCTTTTTTTTATATTATTTAATTTTTGAAATATATTTTTGCAATATTTTTTTTTTTGTTTTTACTGTTCTGTGAAATGTTCTATTTACCATAAGCAATAAATTTGCACTTATAAGGGGTTTGGTTACTTTTATTACAGTTTTCATTAACAGTAAGAAGGAAAAATAAGTTTTTTCACTTTATCGAAAAAAAGCTAAAAATCTCAACACATTAGGGGTCATTTGTAAGAGAATATATGCATATTATATACCAACATAACAAACACGTGTTATACAAAGTATGAAAGAAAAAACTCCCATACACTATCTTGCGAAGAACGGTAAAATTAACCTTTTCAGGACCGACAGGGATTTTAAAAAAAATCACAAACCTTTAGGTTGGCGGCTCTAGTACCATTTCTAATTGTCACAGAGATATGAACTATACCTCGTTGTAAAGCTTATGTAACACAGACTTCAATCAGCTAACATTTTTGCCACCCGTGCCAAACCCTTAGAAGAAGAAGAAGAATATCTTTAAAAACGAGAATTTATTTGTTTTTGGAAATTTGTGAAAGGCTGGCAACACTGTTACTTGTCGTACGGAGGGAAAAATTCACATGCACGCCAGACATTGGGTACAATCACGTAAAAAAATGAAGGGAGAAAATTCAATTCCAAGTGAGAAAAAATTCCGAACGTGTTTCCTAAGAGAATCATCCTGTATATATTTTATGAAATATTTTGGTCTACCCTAACGTTGGCTGCCCTAGGTACGCCCCTAATTGTTACAGAGATATAAACCATACCTGATTGAAAAGCTCATGGAACACAGATTTCAACGAGGTAACTCTTGTGCCCCCGTGCGTGCGACAAATAACAGTGTTGCATGAGCCCCACTAACTTCGAAAAGTGTATTCATAACAATTTACTTTCTTTTTCTTTTACTGATTGGGCATAGGAGGTACAAAAGTTACCTAGTTAGAATCTGTGTCCAAGGGCGCCCATCACGGGGGGAAAGGTGGGGCGATCGCCCCCCCAAGAGGAAATTGTACTTAGGAATATTGAAAACCCAATAGAATTTTTACATTAGTTACAGCAAAATTTGAAACGTCGCTTATACTTGCTTCCCCATGGAAACCACAACATGGGCGCCCTTGTCTGTGTCCCATAAGCTTTTCAACGAGGTATCGTTCATATCTCTGGCCTCCCGAAAGTTAGCAAAGCCCCTCCCGAAACAAAATCGTAAATACGCCACTGTATATATATTGCTCCGAATTTTTTCCTCCCTTGCTATTGTATCTTCGTCTTTCATTTTTTATATGATTGTTCCGAATGTCTGGCGTACGTGTCACATTATTTTTCTGGCGTACGGCAAATAACTGTGTGAACAGTGTCCCACAATTTTCAGGTGTAAAAAAATAAGCACTGAAAAAGGGTAAATTCAATATCCTCTGATTCATCTTTTTCAAGCCCAATGACCATGCACAGGGTATCACTAGTTAGTATAGTCATTTATCTTTGTTGATGCCACTTTTTATGCTTGTAGCTCCTTTGGGGAGAGAGTTCTCCCCTAAATGCTGAGGGGGAGGGGAACTAAAACATCCAATTCCCCCCCTTGCTACCTTTCCGTTGCGAGACCCTTGATGTGGATGAAATGCACACCATTGGAACGTTTTATCCCTCCTAAAGAGATAGACACATAAATCATCTCTCTACGTTAATTAGGAGCCGAACTACAGAGATTTAAACTACTGGCTCAGCCGTTGAACCGTTGAACCTGAATAGGTTAACGCTTTGGTAATTGTACTTTAAGAAAATACTAAAATCTTCTATACCACTGTCACCATCGTTATTGGCAAGCAAAAGTTCAAGTGTTTCATTTTCTTTTAACTTACTCTGAGCCATATTTCATGAATAGAAATGTCAGAAATAAAGGAAAATAGGTGGAATTAGAAAGCGAACAAAAGAAACAAACGCTTACGTGCCGGTCGCACTGGGGTCTGTTGGACCCCAAACACACTTCACAGGGGTCTGTTGGACCCCAAACACACTTCACAACCATCTTGTATAGCACCAGCTCACAATTGACGCAGTTTACCAGCCATAACAACAGGCAGTGCTACCAACTGAATTTACATGGATGGAAAAGTTTTCAAAAAAAATAAAATAAATAAATAAAATTAAAAAAATAGAAAAACATCAGATCAAAAATTAATTTATTTGGGGTCTGTCAGACCCCAGAGTGACCACGAAAGGTTTATATACCATATATTTCTCTAGACTATTGTAAGTGATTGTATATTGATGTTCTACATAATGCTGTATTTTTACCTAAAGATCTGTTCACAGCACTGAAACTAAGGTTATTATTATTATTATTATTATTATTATTATTATTATTATTATTATTATTATTATTATTATTATTATTATTATTATTATTATTATTATTATAAGTCCGGTAGAGATGTACAACTTTCTTTTTTCCCTCCAATAACTCGAATAATTTTGCATGTACAGTATGTTTTTTGCACGAGTTCCAAGAAAGGACTTTTTGCAACCATAACTAAAGACTTTTAGAATCAAAAAAGATATAATTCTACCCGAAATTTAAGGTTAAAAGAATGGCTGACTGGTCTATCTATTCCATAGTACTATGAGTTTGATGGACTGTGCACTGTGATGAAACCTAAACAATAAAGAAATAAATAATTTCGAACAGTTTTGTCTTTAAAATACGTTATATTAATAAAGTAGTTGATACTAAAGCTACCAAGCTTTTAGTGAAATTTAATATTGACTTCATATAATCTAATATCGATTAAACTAAGGTGGAAATATTCGTAGGTAGAAAATACAAAATGAACTTTCTTTATAACATGGAATCTAGCAGAGGAAAATTTGTAAATGGCAAGAAAGCATAAGTTTTATGTTTTAAGAGGATAATTGAGTGCCAGTAGTTACATTGTACCGTACATTGCAGCTTGATTTGTATATTTGAGAACTTTGCCACACAAATCACAAAATTTCTCATATTTCGAACAGCCATCATATGACCAACGTTCGTACAGAATACACTTTATCCAATCGTCTTCTCTTCTTGCTTCATTATAATTTTCGCCGCATCCAAGACACTCATTTCCATCATATTTCAGGGTGTCTACTGATACTGGAAATACTTGAATTATACGGGAATTTAATTTTGATACTGGTGGAATATACTGAAATTTTGTTCCACATATTGGAAAAATCATGAAACTGGTAGTTTGTCAACAATACTATTTTGTGATTGTTTTAATAGTCTTAGAAACAATTTTGGATCCATTTTTTCAGAGCAAGAGTTGTATACATTTTGTAATTAGACATTTAAAGCAATGGGTGGAGTAGAGGGCTCTGAGGGGAGTTAGGAGGCCCTTTAAAAAATGTTTAAAAAAGTCATTCTATTTATAAAAAAATCAAGGTTAACTAAATTTATTAAAAGTAAAATATTAAACCTGAAATCATCGAGAGTGTGATTATTCCTAAAGAACTTTGTATTAGGTACAGGAATTTTGCTGATAGTTATACTGAACATACTGGAAATATACTGGAATTTTGAAATGAAACTTAGTAGACACCCTGTACTTCCCCATAACATCACTGTCAGTATATATAATCGATTGATCATTATCGCTGGATAAAGATGAAAATATGATCGAAATTCTCTTCTTCTTGTATCTTGCTTTTTTTGTAGTCAATTTGGTGCACTTAACATTCGTCTTCCTGTTTCTCTGTAAGCTGATGTGGTCCATCTCTCCCATAATAGCAATGGTTCCCATCTATTCCAAGGAGGAGAAGTAAGAACAGTAGTTTACTTTTTGTAGTTTTTGAACGCGGGAGACTTCGTTGTTTTCATTAACACATTCTTTTATGATGAAATGCGCAATAGCAAGAAACAAAACAGAAGAAATCTACATCAAGAACGTTAAATATTGCTTTCAGTGAAATGTGCCCCCCAAAAACTTTTGACCTAGCTGAAGTCAAAAATCTAGTCTAGTGATTCTTTCTTCCATTTTGGATCATAATATTTTTGAAAGAGGAAAATCTCTAAATACGAGAAGCTTCAGACTGATTTGTGTAACAGGGGTACTGGCGCAAATCGGGGGGATGAGGGGGACATTTCCCCTCGAATCCTGAAACTAAGGGGACTGTCCCCCCAATAATCCGATTTGAAATGTGTTTTTTGGGGGGAAAAATGTGATGATTTGTGTTCGATTACCACAAAGGAAAGTGAGATGAAATTGATGTCCCCCAGAATAAGCATTCAAATCTACCCGCTTCCCAATGTTGAAGACAACTCTGCTCCCTGATCCTTCACAGGATTGTTTTTCAACTTCACAAATATTTTGGACATCGCTTACAAAAAAAATAAAGTATTACTTCCCCCCCCCCCCCAATGTTGAAGACAGATTTGCGCCGCTGAGTAGGGGGCCTATAGTTACAGTGAGATATTTTCTTTGGTTTATTACGAGACAACGAATGTTTCACTAAGATATTAAAATGTTATTCTAGGCTGAACCTTGTCATAATTTTGCACACAACAGAAGGCATATACGCAGGATTTATTTCTGGGTGTTCTAGTTAATAGAGGATAAATTAGGGATTTTGGGAGGTCTGAACTTGCAGTACCCACCCTGCGTACGTTTCTGCATAATAGTATATAAGATAACGTACAAAAGTAAAAAGAAAACTGAAATGAACATAAATAAATGAAAAATGTAAAACGGATAATTTCACGCTTCGCTTATGATGATACATTATGTTTCTTTTGCAATGGTTGGTTTGCTTCACAACTCAAAGATGCGTAACAGAAACTACGTGTATTGTATACCTTAATCTTATTGTTCTGTGAAATAAATTATTTTACTTCTAACTGATTCAAAACCATGATATTTTTATGGACTTACAATAGTCATCTGTACGTAATATTTGTTCTCAAAAGTTTGTGTGGACATTATAATATCACATAAGCTGTTCCATATATTAAAAGAATCTCCCAAACAAAAATACGAAATACATTCCTAGGTTTCAAACTCATAAAGATATATATCACTTAATAATTGTTTTCCTTTTTACTCAAATATTTTAACCAAAAAAGGAAGGATGTACTTTCTATTCTCACCTGAAAATATTCCTTAAATATTGAGAAAAATTGCATGTGCGGAAATATGGCCAAATAATTTTCGTGTCAAGAAAATTTTCGCTGATTTGTATAAAAAGCTCGATTTCTCACAGACATTTCATTCTGTGTAGGAATCTCTTAAGTTCACTTTGGAAGCAGAAACGTCAAAGATACCATGAACAAGTTGGTAAGTTTACTCAAATGTATTTGTAACATTTTTTTTTAAATATCCATATTACTGAGTATTATTTTTTATTTCTCAGTTCCTGTTACATTAACTGTGTTATTTAGAATCCTACATAAACACACCTATTTACTAGATTGATTACAAAGAAACAATACAGTATCCTTTGAGTTTAACGTTCCACCATTATGACCTTTAGACTAAGGAAAACGATGATTCATGCAAGTGAATGGTAATGGAAGAATTGGTAGAATGAGAAACTAGAAGAAAACGGGAGCACCACGAGAAAGCCCGCAGACACAATGTTGTCCACTACAAGTTTACTTTGCCGGGATGGAACCAGGGATCCCATGCACCAGAGGTAATCGTTCTACCACTAAGCTTCCATGCCCCCCCCCCAATACAACATACAAAACAAATGCAATTCAATAGCGTAAAATATGATTTTAGAAAAAAAAAATACGTAATGGAACTTGCATCTTTCTAGTTTCAATGTTACGTTTCTCACGGTACACCGTTGGAAAATATCTCTTATAGCTAATTGTTCAATTTGATATAGATCTATATGATCAGTGCTTTACAAATGATGCAATATGGCTTTCAGCGAAAATAAAAAAAAGTAACCAATAACAGAATTGAACCAACGATGCAGATCAGTCACTCCCAATTGATAGGGTCTAGTTCGTGGGCCACGAAGGGCCCGGGAAACGAGTTTAGTAAGTCCTCGACAGTATTTACATCTTAAATTTATAAAAGATATAAATAACGTCATGGGCCCCTGTATATATGTACCCTATGATATGTATTTCTTAAAGTTATGTTAATTAATTAATGGCTAATATTGCTACCTAGATCTTAACTACTAGTACTATTGTTACTACTACGAAGATACCAGAAGTTAAAGATGTGGGGTACTACCTTGACTTAACTCTTATCCGGGCAAGCGGGGCCTCCCAGGCCCAGTTGCTTCATATATTTTCCCCCGAATTTCTCAATAACCATAAATATCTCGATGACATAAAATTCTGAATTCTTCTATCTTTAGTCGAAGTTAAAGTCATGAACATATCGAGTTGGTAAGGCTAATAGAGTTGGTAAGGCCCCAGTTGCCGTCTACGTTACAAAAATAGCTTGCCCGGACAAGGGTTAAAAATAAAAAGAACGTTTGCAACTCCGCAGCAGTGGCGGATCTAGACGGTAAAAACTGGGGGTAGCCAGAAGCTAGACTATGCTTGGTATATAATTAGTCTACTAAAAACTTTCAAAAATATATAAATAATAGCTTGAATTATTTTTGTCACTCAAGCTTGAATTATTTTTGTCACTCAAAAAGCTGTGGAGGGCCAAGTCCTCCCAGTCCCAGGCTAGAGCCACCACTGCTTGCAGTAATTGAGAACCACTAATTTAGATTCTAAATGGTTCCTTTATGACAGAAAATATTCGTTCTTCACTGATTATTAAAAGTAAATCTTTTAAAGTGATCCTTGTTTTAAAATGTGCATTGCATTTACATCATAGCTAATCAACCGTCTAATTCGTGGCCGACTCGGCTGTGGGATAGTGAGGGCAAGTCCACCCTGGATTTTGGAAGAGGGTTTTGTTCTTGGAGTGGTCTTGCATAGCGTAGTCGCTAACGCTCTCGCCTTCGGTGCGAGCGGTCCCGGGTTCGATTCCCGGTGTTCGCACTCGGTCGAAAAAGTGTAAAACGCTTTTCAGGCCTGCCACCCTGAATGAGGTTTTCCTGGTTTTTCCTCATTTACACCAGGCAAATGTCGGGATAGTATCTAAAATACAGGTTCCATGCCTCTTCCTTCCTTCCTCAATCCTTTTCCTTCCCTTCTCCGGATAGTGTGCTCGCCGAGGGACGTCAGCCCTCAAATGTTACGGGCTAAATGGCCTTAGATGCCGAGACCTCAGAAATCTAAATCCTGAATCCCCTAAATCAGTTCTTGGAAATACATGTCAAGACATACTAATTTGCTTACGCACATACTTCCTATTATAAGAGTTTGACTAACGTGTGATGCTAACTTCAGTTTAGTAACACGTAAGTAAAGTTAACAACAATTTATATGGAAGAACTTCTCCGCAGGGCTGTCCAAACAGAATTGAAGAAATTAACTCAAGCAAAGATAGGTCTCTCTTACCTAGGCTTCTCCCAATGTATTTGGACAACCCTGTTGAGAAGTCTTGACTAGTCTTCTTCGATATGAATCATTATGAACTTCACGAACGTGTTTTTAAATACTAAGTCAAGCTCTTGACGCTAGAAACTACTCTGCATAGAGTTCAATATATTTATATTAAATACTACAGTACTATACCTAGGTAGTTTATTTACTGTAGATAATAAGGATGTGTTTGTAAATAACTGCTGTTTCATATAAAATATTATGTGTACGCGAGCATCAAAGTGTGCGTGTTTATGTATGTATATTCGCGACTGTGCTTATGTGTCAGTATTTTGCATCCCTTGGAAAAAAATTTGCCGGCGGCTTGATGCTTAGCGAGACTTACTTTAAGTTAGTTCTTACTTTTATGTTCCGGAAGCATTATTCATGGCGGTTAACCTTTTTGTATATTTACCCCGTGTATCCGTATAAGCTATTTGATGGAACATCATTCACTTTGGCTAGGAAGCAGAGGTCCAATCAAGTTCTTTGATACTGGAGGTGATACTCAAACAAAGAGTGATAGAAATCACCCATTTCCTGCTTTAACGTTGATCACTATAAGACAGTGGTTCTCATCCTAATTCGTTTCACGACCACCATTTTATCACATCCTCCTGCCAGCGACCCCCTTATAATTCCTGGTTTTTTAATAAGCCTGTGTGGGGTTTTTAATATAACTATTGGGGAAATCTCACGATATCCATCTATTTCTATCATAGTAAAATCCATTTCTTTTATATAGTGATCACAGTAACAATAATATACTCCCTACGATGAAAGTGCTGGCACAAGATGGATATTATACCCCTTCATGGAAGAAGCTATCAAAAAAGCTGATCTAAGCCCACAACTTCTTGACCAACTAATAGAATTATCGTGCCACAAGTCCTTGCAACTGATTTGCTGTTACGAAGATTGGGATAAGTTCTGCCTCATGAGGGGAGAAGAATATCATGGTCTGGTATCAAAGATAAGGGGGTGACAATCCTCAGATTCAGAAACCCTGCTATAGAGCAAAAACGATAATAGATATCGAGTTGAGTTGATTTTGAGTTTAACGTTCCTTTTCAGCAGCGAGGCTATATGAGACGTGGACCTACTGATTAACGTGGAATCCGAACCACATGAGCTCCCGCCGGGAATCGAACCGGGGTCTTCCGCGCCAAAGGCGCGTACGCTAACCGCTTAGCCACGGAGGAGCTCAATAGATATCGAGAAGCGGTTTTCTCCCATCGATTAAGTGTGCCAAGAATATATTTCATTTCCATTCTTAACTGTCAGCTAGCACCGGAAGTAATAGAAATTCACTACAATTTTCGGCTTCAATATTGATCTACATAGAGTAAAAACAACAGAGAAGTGTTTAGACGACTGATCTATAAAAGTTTCCTGTTCGTTATCTTCTTACATGAAAACGACAGATGACAGGCGTCAGTGAAAACTTGACCCATGACCCACTACCCACCGTGACCTACGACACACAGTGACACACTCTAATCCACCACCCATCATGACCCCTGCGACCCACCACTCACCATTACCCATTCTTACCCACCAAAACCCATTGTAATCAACTTTGACCTATAATCCACGCCCTCCTCTCCAATGATTTAACAGCTTACATTTACACTTGTAATAAAACAAGACTGTGAAATTATCACTAACTGAAGTTTGAATTTCTACTCTCAATCGCTCAAGCACCACTCTGTTACAATACTGGTGGATCTGACCTTTAAGGTGTTTGTCGTGGGCCATATTACCATGAATTTCAATTTAATCATCATATATAATAATTTCCTTTTTGAACTATAAATACTTTTCGGTGGAAAATAGGACGAAATTTGAAAGTCTCAAATCAAGGTAAAGTAGGGCAACGTAAAGGGGAAAAGGGTGTAAAATTCGACTGTGTCTCAAAAGACAAGTAGAAAGTCCTATTACTATATTTACAATTAAAAATATCAATATCAAAAAGTGCCTGAAGTTCTTTATTCACTTAGATATACTCATCTCAGGTAAGTGAACGGAAACAAATGGAAAAGGAAGAAAAATGAGGCCTTGAAAATAAAATGTAGACAAATTCATCAGTGTTCAGAAGATGCTGTCTACAATGCAATGAGCAGAGTGGGTCGGTGGGTCGTAGTGGGTCAGAGTGGATGATGGGTCACAGTAGGTCACGTTCTGTTGACCTATTTGATCCACTGACCAACTCCATCTCTGCCAACTCCGGTGCTTGAGGTCCCTGGTTCGATCCCAGTTCGCGCCGTGTGGACTTTGTGGTGGACAAACACCGTGCTCGTGGGTTTTCTCGGGGTTCCCCCCGTTTCCTCCCACTTTCTTCATTCCAACATTTCATTCATCTCTCATCATCACCGTCTCCTTTAGTCTAACAGGCATAACCGTAGGACGTTAAACTTAAAGATTTCATTTAATTTTTCCATCTCTGCCAATGACACCTTTATAAAGTACTCTCAAAATTGTATGAAAAGTTATCTAAGGATTCCAAGATCTGCCACACCCCATTGTGTACGGAAAATTAAGTGTCTACAGTAGGAGCTCTGGTTGTCTGAGCTAATGTGGACCTGACTAACCTCGGAGAATTGGGACACGGATAATACGTATTTTCTGCCACATGAATTGCAGTGCAGTACATACGGTATAATAGCTAAACACGCCTACATTAATTACTGTATAACACGTTTCATCGTTCAGATACAGACAATCGGGGTTCTACTGTACTTGTGAGGATAAACGAGATAGTAAATACTTGTCAACTCTTTCTTCATTCGCTAGAAATTTGGGGGCTAAGATATGGCATCTTAACTATATTGGATCCTGAAATGTCATCAGTACAAGGAAAGTCCTCACAGTGGAACTAAATGTTACTTCATTTAATAGGATGTTGTAAATATGAAATTAACACATCTACCTTTGAAAAAAGTGTTTGCTGCTTCATAAATTGTGCAGCTACTTTACAATTTCTGATTGCTAACTATTTTTAATTGTCATTTATCTCTTTCCGAAACAACTCAAATTTCAATTGTCCAATTTGTTCATGAAGCCAGGGCCGGATTTCCCAATAGGCTCTGTAGGCCCGGGCCTATGGGCGCAAGCTCCCAGGGAGCGCACGGCCGAGAGAAAAAAAATGTAAAAAGATATCTAGAAATAAAAATAAATAGCCATAACTTAACATATTTTTTGAATTGATTAAAAAAAATCAGGCTAATAAAGAATTCTGATTTTGAAGTTCATTGCAACAAATAATTGCTGGTAAAGTTAAACTATTTTTCAACATTATGCATCAACTTCGTTACAACATTGATCTCAAACACGGGAGAACTGGCTGTTTTTTTTCTTTTTTACTTATTTACTTATTTTTTTACTACAGATTTTTATTTATTTGCCCAAATGGCTAAATTGAACAAAACCAAAGTTATTCACCAATCTTTTGTTAATACATTAACGGTATTTTGTTAAGCCCAGAACCAAGTAAATTGCTCAAAAAACTTGCAATGATAAAATTGCATCGTGGAGTGGTGTTTAAGCAATTAACATATAGGCCTGATATAATTATTTAATAAAGGTTTTGAGGAAAGTAACTTTAAGCAGACTAGAGGGCGGAAAAAATTATTGGGCCTAGGGGCGCCAAAATGCTAAATCCGGCCCTGCATGAAGCCACTTGTCCCTTCTGTCCATTCCTGACAAAAGTGTGAAAATATAGTTTAATAATTATACGAGGGTGATCAGAAAGTAAGGTTACAACGCCTGCAGTGAAACGTGTATATATTGTTTTATACAGCCAACAGATAGTACATACATTAGGTTATTTTTCGATATAATCTCCATATCGGTTGAGGGACTCATTGCATCGTGCGGTGAAGATTTTCTCCTGGTAAAAATCCTGTCCTTCCGTGTTCAGTCACATTATAATGATCTCCTCGTCTGAAGCGAAGCAATAGCCTCCTAGGGAATCCTTCAAGTGCGGGAACAGTTGAAAGTCGCTTGGAGCGAGGTCCGGGTTGTAGGGAAGAGCTGATCCACTTGAGCTGTGTTCAAAACTGTTGATGTCATGCTAGGTCGGTCACTGCACTCCTCGTCGGTGACGTTTTCTCTATCGGCCGCAAATTTTTGACACCATTCTGGGACATGCTGACAAGACGTTATAGTCTTTTCGTAAACCTCTACCAGCTGCCGGTAAATTTCAGCCCGTATTACATGTATCGCTCACAGAAATCGGGAGCGGACATCTTCGCGAGACCAGTTTTCCAAACGAGTCGCCATTTGTGTTTACCCACAACTATAGCCGTAGGTGGCGGGTGGCTGAAACCCTTCGCAGTTGACAACTCCATGTATTAAAATTAGCGCACACTCCTCATTATTCTATAACAGACGAAACTCCAGAAATATCCGCCTTGGAACCTTAGTTTTTGATCCTCCCATTGTAATAAGTTTTTACAATGCCACAAAAAATTCAATACAACAACAGTTTAACAGTGCTGAGTTGTGTTGTTAATGGGACGAGACAGGATTTTTTGGGGGAAAGTTAGGTATAAGATGAGAAAGAGGTCCTCCAATGCAAAAGGATACATTTCTAGAGATAAGAAAGCACCATAACGACACGTTAGCGAGCCGATATTGCTCCAAACGGCGCCACCTTTATTTGTTAGTTCATTGATTTACAAGTAGTATATGCGACATTGTTAGGTGGAATCATACAATAATAGATACAATCTGCTAGTTAACAATGCCTATATTTATATTCAGTACATAAATAAAATCGCCTTTTACAGCAGAATAAAAACTATCAGCTACGTAGAAAAAATTTAAACACAAATCATATAGCTAGAAGTAAGTTGGAAAATTGGTATCACAAAATATATATATACCTAAAAGTAAGTAGAAAAATCAGTAACGCATAACAAACACGTAACCTCAGGGTATGCTAACTCCTCCAATCTCAGCAATGAAATTCATAATACAGGTACTAGATAATAACCTAAAACCTGATTAAGATACATATTTAGGTACTTTAAACATTCTGCCTTTTATTCTTTCTGAGAAAAAAATGCTATACATATAAGGTGAAATAATTTAAGAACTTGATATTATATGACACATATGCGTAATGTTCTCTTCTCTTACTTTATTAGTTTCAACTATAGTGTATTGCGTTCTCTTCTAGGTCTTAATTGCTGCCATATTGGCTGTAGTTTCTGCAAATCCTCCAGCACGTGTTCCAGCTGGATTATCTATTCAACAATGCCCTAACTATCCTTATTGTGGAATTTCCCACTCACCTGTTCAATATTGGGGAAGCACAGGAGGACAAGGAGACTACGCACTGACAGCTGGAAACGCTTACAACCAGGGAGTCCCAGCTGCTCCTGCCTCTATCCCAGCAGCTGTATCTCCTAATCAATGTCCCAATTATCCATTCTGTGGACCAACACCTTCAGAGGCCATCAATTACAGAAGATATCCTTCTAACACTTATTCAGCTCCTTCATACGGGGCCGTGAGTAATATAGGAAGTGGATTCGGAGGTAATTATCAGAGTCTGAATCAAGGAGGTGCAAGATATCCAGCAGGAGTCAACCCAGCATCTTGTCCTAACTATCCCTACTGCTTTTGATTTGTCATATATCAATATAAGAAAGAAACAAAGAAGTTGGTAAACAGTAACTTATACCGTATCTCACCTTCTTATCGAAATTTCTATTTATTGTTTCACTATGTATCACAAGTGTTGTAAATAAATATATTGTTTTGAACTTTTTGTTTTTATATTTATTATAAATATTGCATAGATATTATAAAACTTGGGAATCGATGTTGTAAAATCTTGAAATTTGAGGATAATAAACATGTCCACAGCAAGAGAGTGAACGTACATGCGCTGCTATAATTGATTACTTAAATCGAAGTATCTCAGGTCGCAGTGAATCAGTAGAAGACTTCTAAACTCTAGTGCATAGGATACCCTACCCTGTTTCGATTTCATTCCATACCAATTGGGTGAGTTGAGGTGATTTTGAGTTTAACGTCCCTTTCAGCAGCGAGGCTATATGAGACGGGATCTACTGATTAATGTGGAATCCGAACCACGTGAGCTCCTGACGGGAATAAAACCCGGGTCTCTCACGCCAAAGGCTCGTCCGCTAACAGGTTACCCACGTAGGAGCTCCAATACCAGTTGGATTTTGTTGTGGACGACCACTATGTGCGTGGGTTTTCTCAGAGTTCTTCCTTTCCTGCCATTTTCTTCATTCCATCATTATCAGCCACCTAATCATCACCGTCTCCCTTAGCCTCGATTCATAAACGTAGGGAGTTAAACTTAGAAAGAAACACTAAAAAAGTAACCAATACAAAACAATGAGCAGATATCAGATGGGGAAACATTGACCTCAGCGGAACAGAGTTATTACTGCTTAACTGTTTATTTCACTAAGTAAATTACTTCCCGGGTTTAATCACAACCTGTCACAATTACATTAATGCTTCATACAACCAGACGCGTAGGTAGAAATTTTGGCTCCCGAGGCGAAATAGAATTCAGTGCCCCTACACTCATATTATCAAGCTGTTTCTTCTGTTTTGTTTGTTTGTTTTTTTTTTCTTCACAAGTAAGAGAAACAAGTTTCGTTGTTACGCGACGCTGATAGTTTTAAAGCTAGTTGGACAGACCATTCCAACAGTCAAAAGCGATCACTATGTATTACTACACGTAACAGCTATTTTCCAGAGGCCCATTTTGGACATTTTGATCAACGTGACAAAATTACTTTTGGTTGTTAAACAGACCACTGTGGAGAACAGTTATGGAAATGCTTTTAAAAGGAAGTGACGAAAATGTTTGATTTATGTGTCTTGCATGCGTCTCTTCAGTCCTCTCATTTTCATACCTTCATTCTCCCCGTCGTTATTAATCCGATTAACTAAGCAAACTCTTCAGTCATCTCGATCAAAACGCTAAACACGTATTCTGAAATTTTGATCGTTTCTGATTTTGAAAACGTTCCTGCGTACACTATAAATCATTACTCGGCAGCTTTTATATCACATCATCATTAACAAATCTATTATATAAAAGAGAACGCACAAATCCTTTGTTAGCTCATCACGCTAATACGGCTGAACCAATTTCTTTCATTTTTGGGGGGTTATTAGGATTTGGACCCTAGATGGTTTTTATCATATCACTTTAATTTTTAATTACCAGTGTCTTGAGATAATTGACCATTCAAGTGTCCATAACGTACAAATCCTTTGTTAGTTCATCATAGGTATAAAAATAAACGTATTTATATGCAACCCGCATGACCGTGTCACTCGGCGGGTTAACATAAATGACAGGCGATATAATGTTAACATTTACTGCAATCTACTATGGTTTTTATCATATCACTTGAAAGCGAAAAAGTAAAAATTATCTAAGTAACAAAGTTTATTGCGTTCCGGGGTGACCGCAGCGAAGCGGGGCGGGTTAACATAAATGACAGGCGATATAATGTTAACATTTACTGCAATCTTCTATGGTTTTTATCATATCACTTGAAAGCGAAAAAGTAAAAATTATCTAAGTAACAACGTTTATTGCGTTCCGGGGTGACCGCAGCGAAGCGGGGTGAACGCTGCTAGTCATATATAAAAAGTTCCTTTAAGTAATAAGTAAAAACTTATTGTGACTGTTATTAAAACGTTTGGATTGCGAGCGAAGCTCACAAAAAAAAAATTACCAAATCTATTTCTTTGCAAACTGACAACAATATTGATTTGATAGAGCTCCAATACTTTTACGAGGTGAGGTGTGATTTACTCTTATCCAACACTTTGACTTTCTTTCTGATCGTTCGGCGCCCTCTTGTTATCAGCGCCCAAGGCCAAGGCCCCATTTGTCCCCTAGCTATCACACCATCTAGACACTAGATTATTTAAAATATAAAAAAATAATTCAATATATATATATATATATATATATATATATATATATATATATATATATATATATATATATATATATATATATATATACTGTTAAGCTTGATCAAGTGTTTTCCGACAAAAGTGCTTTGAAGAATTTTTGTAGTGGGAGAACACACTTGGGAAATTCACAGTTTCCATTAAAGAAACTTTATAAGGGGGTAAAAGGAATTGACGAAAATGTTTGATTTGTTGGCTTAACCCTTTATGTGACTAAATTCCCTGTAATTCCCAGCACAGCTATCTCGTAATTAGTTTCTTAATGCCATTGAACTTATGAAAGAGCGGGTGGTTAAAAACATAGCCACTATCACTTAAAGGAAAAAGAAACATCTTTAAACAGCGATGTTTCTATAGTCCCCACATAGTAGTCACTCAACTACAACCAAAGATTGATTGAAACTCTTATAAATGCTTTAAAAAAGAACAATCGTGAATTACAGTAAATATGTAAATGTTCTGAGCATGTGAGTACGAAATATCATGTTAGGTTGTATGATCAATGGTTGATGACTAAGTCAGAGAAATTATCGTTCACCCCGTACTTTATGCTTATTTTTTCTCTCTTTTGATAGATTATGGTTTACTTTAGTTTGATTGTACAAACTACATTTCATTTATGAAAAGCTTCGAAATAATAATTTTACTCCTTTTGTACCTACATTACAATCATTACGAAATGGACTAACTATTTAATAAGATGAAATAAGATAGAAATTAATAATGAAGAACAATACATTTATTTTGGTTCACTTAATCAAACTGTAATATATAATGTAGTTTTCAGTTTCTTGACAAATATTTTAGCTACGAAAACAACTTACCATAATGAATTTTTTTGTTAATTATCTTTTCAAAGTAGACATATGCAACATTGTATAATATTTTAATAATAATCACTTTTAATTTTGTTGGCAATGTAAAATTAAAATTATGAAATCCTTATTCTTATCCTTTCTTATTCTTACTATTATTATTATTATTATTATTATTAATATTATTAGAGGTTGATTCATTTATATTGAGCCAAATGTGAATGTGCCATTTACGAACGAAATAATGTGTTTCCACCATCGGTTATATTTAATCTGCAGCTGCCTCTACTGATTATTTTCCGGCATCGGAGTTTCCATTGCATTAGAGTGCATTGTTGCTGGACCATGGAAATTGCATTCCACTCCTCTTTAAAGGCTGTTCACAGACCCGTGATGGTGTGGACTCGACGTTCTGATATGCTCCGCTTAAGGTGTCCAAAAGAACAATACTCAATTGGATTAGCATCCAGATTCTTGACATGGATGTCAGAGAAGGAAATTAAAGGAATTCCAGTTTCCTTTCAATACGGCGATAGAATTCTAGCGATGTTTTGGGCCGTGTGGGTGGATGTTTTGTCTTGGTGACTTTAATCCGGTTTACATCTTGTTTTTTTTTCAATATTCTTGCTAGTATGTTTCAGTCAGAGCACGTGTCTAGTAGCAAGCAGCTAAGTAGCATTGATTTGTAGGGATGCGCACGAGACGAGTCGAGACAGGATTTTCCTGACAAAATTCGAGTCGAGACACGGCTCTTCCAATAGAAAAATATATACATTTTTCGAGTCGAGACATCATTTTTACAGCACATTTTCGAGACGAGACAGGCACAAATCTTGTCTCGTGCGCATCCCTATTGATTTGGGCGTTTCGCTCTACCTTTCGGAGGGGTAGTTTACACCTATATGAGAAACTGACCACAATTATGAACCTTTTTGGGAAACAGTGCTAGTTGCTCGTGTCACTGTGGTGGGCTCAGGATTCTGTGCACGGGCGTCGTTAGCGGGGGGAAGGGGAGGTCGGGGAGGACGCTTCCCCCAGATTTCACCTTTACCTTTCAAGAGATGAACTACATTAAATTTGTTTCTTGCACAAGTTAGACAAACGTTCGAATTTGGGATTTTAGTAATCAAAAGACGGTTATCACAAAAATTCGAAACAAATGTAAAAAACGCAACTTTCCTGCTTAACTAAATGTAGTGCCAGAGTTAAGAACAGAACAGCTCTGATTTGTCCTTTAAAAAATCATAAAACATGAGGGTTTGCAGAAGAATATTGGGCCAGATTCCGTGTAGCACAGCACTCCGCTCCAACACCAAAGATAGAATGGAAAACCCGAGCTGGTGCCTAGAAATTACAAAAGATGTACAATAATCTTGATGTTTGAAGGTTGGGTGGTCCAGAGGAGGTGTTATTGTTCATTCTGATATTCACGAAATCACAACCCAACAGTTTGACCGGTATGAGTTTGCGCATTACCATCATGAAAAATTACGTTGTTTTTCGGAGTCAACAATTGGTCCACACGGTTCATGTGATCACCTAAAAATTTCAGTGACTAGTAGTAATGCAGTCTATGTACTGTAAGTATTTTTAAAACCATGGACTACCAGGAAATCGTTGTACAAAGTATCTCACAAGTAAACTGTCCGTTTCAATGAATTGAGTTGCAGACTAAAACATATCCCACTCGGAAATACCATTTGAGAGTACTAAACGTGCAATTGTGTAGGTGCAATGGGCAAAGGGTATAAGAGCTATGGACCGACAAAATTAACAGAAGTCTATAGAAGGTACGTGGTCGGTACTTGATTGAATTTCGGCTCATATGACAAGTTTAAAACACGGTACTAAACGAAATAAAGTATCATGATAATTACTGCTGTCTGAAGATAGAAAACGATCTGTTTGTAGTGATTCAATTCAATTTCTTATGTTCCAAAACCGGTTTTAATTAGTAAAATCGATATACAATTAGGTAAACACTGTGTGATTTATACAAATACTCTACTCACAATGGGCACGTTTAAAAAGTAATTAACTCGCACTTGATGCACTTACCATTCACAATTCTGTCGAAATAATAATCAGAAGGACTGACCCAAAAGCCAGGCTGATGGACCAAATAGCCAAGTTCTGGAAGACACACTAGCTTCATCGACAATACAGACGAGATTTCGATTAAGTAAGAACATGAACGTTCTACACGATTTCGAAAAAAAGACATAAGCTATGCTGTTCATGAAGAGAAACAATAGTTTCAATCTGTAAATATTTCATGAGATGGTGGAAATATGTGACATTATCCATGATTGAACAAAATAAGGTGGTGGGCGACGCAGATCACAACCGAGAACACAATCCTATTTAAGGCTTCGTCTTACTAGCTATCAAAGTTTAAAAAGATTAATTGTAAGCTGTGCAATTACGCATCGTGTCACCAAAACGTGGAAGCAAAACGATGTGAAGTTAGAGGAGGAAGAGGGCAAATTTGTTAAATGAGTGCGGGACCTAATGATTGCGAAAGAAATTTCAGCTGCCAACAGATTCAATGTAGATCAGAGCCGATTTGAGAAGCTTCACTCATACATGACTTTGAGGGAGAAAGAGTATCTGAAGATGCTCTGAAAGGGTCTCCGAAGAGAAGATAGCGTGACATTCCACTCATACATGATAATGTCAGTCGTTTCGATGAACCAGTATTTAGGTCAGTATTTAATACAGGCCAGTATTTAGGTAAGTGCTATTCTGCGCTCGAGCACAGGGTGGCAGAATTTAGAGGGCGGCAAAATTTGGAATTCCTTTTAAGATTCACAATAAGGTAATATTTAAAACTAACAACCCACAGAATCCCGCGTAATAACGAGAAAATATGTTAATGTGTTTAATTCGCCCTAATTATAGTAGTTACTAATTAGCTAGCATATCCGATTTTTTAAAAAAGCCATCCTTTCCCACCCCCACGCCAAGGAATGAGGATGAACTTGAACGTTATGAAAACTAACTAACTCACTCTATGGCCTATGGAACCCGGAGGTTCAATGCCGCGTTCACAAAAGCTCTCCACTGACTTTTATCCTTAGCTAACTGCATCCAGTTTCTACTTTGTATTCCAATCTCTGCGAGATCCATCTTAATATTGTCCTCCCATCTGCGCCTAGGTCTTCCTGATGGTCGTTTTCCGATTGGTTTTCCAGTTAACACTTTGAAAGCGTTTCTACTTTCTTCCATTCTAGCTACATGACCCGCCCACCTAAGCCTTCTAGACTTGACGACCCTAACAATGTTGGGTAGACCATATAAATTATGAAGTTATCGTTATGAAGTTTCCGCCATTCCCCGTGACCATGTTTCGCAGCCATACAGAACAACAGGCATAATTATCGTTTTGTATATTTTAAGCTTCAAATTACTCGACAGAATTCGCGACGACAAGAGATTTTGAACCGAACAGTAACACAAATTGCCTGCTTTTAGTCGACATTTAATTTCTTCGTGAATATGATTTTCGTCTGTTAATATTGATCCTAGATATTTAAAACTATCCACTTTATCAGAAGTATTATTTAATATTTTAACGCATTCATAATTTGCTGTATTCTGGTCCCGACGCACTTCCATGTATTTAGTTTTCTCTGCATTTACTTCTAAACCCATGTCCCTGCAAGCGTTTAATAAGATCTCTGCATTTCTTTCTATCGTTCTCCTATCATCCCCTATTAAATTTACATCATCAGCATATGCCATAACCTGGTGAATACCGTTCAACTCTAGGCCCTGGTTGCTATCTTTGATTTTCCTTATAGCGTATTCCAGAACGAAGTTAAATAATAATGGCGACAACGCATCTCCTTGTTTCAGGACATTCTCGACGTGAAAGCTCGTGGACAAAAATTTTCCTATCCGGACTTTACTTTGGGATTCATTTAAACATATCTTAATTAATCTAATTAGCTTTCTCGGTATTCCAAGTTCTATAAGAACGTTGTATAATGTTTCTCTCCTAACCGAGTCGTACGCCTTTCTAAAATCAATAAATAATTGATGCACCGGGGTAGTGTATTCCCACTTTTTTCGAGTATTTGGCGAATGGTAAATATTTGGTCGATAGTTGATCGATTTCGTCTAAATCCGCACTGATAATCTCCAATAATTTCATCTGCGTATGGGGTCAGCCTTGCTAAAAGAATATTTGAAAGGATTTTATAGGATGTTGACAGAAGAGAAATGCCTCGATAATTATTACAGTCAGTTTTGTCGCCTTTCTTGTGAATTGGAACAATGATTGATTCTTTCCACTCTTGTGGCAATTCTTCCTTGTTCCAGATAAGGAGAATGAGTTTGTGTATCTTGTTCCACAATTTTTCGCCTCCAGCTAAAATTAACTCAGCCGGAATTTCATCTACACCCGGAGATTTGTGTTTCTTTAATTTCTTTATAGCGGTTTCTACTTCTATTCGGTTGGGTTCTGGAATATACGGTTCTGCGGTGTTTATCAGCTTTTCTCCACACACACTAGTTCTTGGTTGCGTTTTGAAAACCCGGCAGTTATCTTCCTTATTTTAGACGTGGAAATCGCTCTTCTCTTAACTATAACAATCACTGTTAATAACACTAATATACCGTTAAACTCAGCGACCTCGAGAACTATGAATTCAACACTAATATCTGTTGTTTTCGATTTTTTTTTAAATCTCGCCTCCTGCCTGGGGAGTGGAGTATAACCTTGAAGTTGAATTGGATTAAAACTTCACTATTCATCTCAACGACCCCAAAAACTGTGAATTCAACTCTAGTACAGTGAAACCTGTCTATGTTGGCCACCATCGGTTCCATCGAAAAGTGGCCAACTTAGACAGGTGGCCAACTTACAGAAAACAAGTGTGATTGGTGTATTTTTAGAATATGATTTCTAGTATTACTTGATTGTAAAATTTTAATAAGCAGTGGCACAACAGCTACTTATAAATAATGCATATAGAGTAATCATAAAAATTACTAAAATAAAAATTACTAATCATGCAGTATTAGAAAATATTACTATAGCATGTTTAATATATGTGCAAACCTTTCTCTTCCCGAAAATTAGTCTGAAACATTGGATTATTCAAATTGAAAACACAATAACACAAATAACCATGAAATAGAAGCGTATGTACGCAGTTTATTGAAATTGATATTATAGCACACTGAGTTATTCAGAATGAAAACAAGAAAAGCTAAGTTATAAATTGAGAAATTCATATGCAATTTATATGACTTCTTTTCAGTTGTTACTGAATGGTGGTTCATTCTAGACGTATTTGTTCTATTCTTTTTGGCAGATATGCACATTCTAATATTGTAGTTAACTACCTCTTGTTAAGGAGCTAGGATTGTTTCCTTCGGAGGAAAAGATGTTTTGAAAAAATCTTGAGGGAATTCATATCTCAAAAACTCCGCTATCTTTTGACAAGCCGACAGGTGCCAAGAGTTGACAATTGAGATGGTTAGTTTTAACCTTGAGAATTTTCCGGCATTACTAAAGCTCCCCACTGATGAGAGGAGCTGATACAGCTAATGGTTTTACCAAAACAGAAGGGTAAACAAATACGTACAACCATTTCCTGAATTCCTGTACGTGCTTTTTCTTATTCACATCTTCCTTCACCACCCTTTATTAGGGTAGTTTTCTGGCCATTGACCTTCAAGAGCAAATCGCGGGAATCCTTGCTTCGTTTCTCCAGTCACAAATACAGAACATCTGCCTCTCATATGGGAATACGAAAGAGTTAAGAAAAATAGCAAAACGGTATTTTGCGTGGCCAAGATACACAGGTAAATTTATCATTATCATCATAGGATAAACATTGCTTCAGTGTGGCCAACTTCCAAGATAGACAGGTGGCCAACTTATAGAGTAGTAAGTAACGAATGTCTTATGGGAAAATGCAGGTTCAAGACGAACTAGGCCAAGATAAGCAGGTGGCCAACTTAGAGAGGTGGCCAAGTTGACAGGTTTCACTGTACTATAGCATGTTTAATATATGTGCAAACCTTTCTCTTCCCGAAAATTAGTCTGAAACATTGGATTATTCAAATTGAAAACACAATAACACAAATAACCATGAAATAGAAGCGTATGTACGCAGTTTATTGAAATTGATATTATAGCACACTGAGTTATTCAGAATGAAAACAAGAAAAGCTAAGTTATAAATTGAGAAATTCATATGCAATTTATATGACTTCTTTTCAGTTGTTACTGAATGGTGGTTCATTCTAGACGTATTTGTTCTATTCTTTTTGGCAGATATGCACATTCTAATATTGTAGTTAACTACCTCTTGTTAAGGAGCTAGGATTGTTTCCTTCGGAGGAAAAGATGTTTTGAAAAAATCTTGAGGGAATTCATATCTCAAAAACTCCGCTATCTTTTGACAAGCCGACAGGTGCCAAGAGTTGACAATTGAGATGGTTAGTTTTAACCTTGAGAATTTTCCGGCATTACTAAAGCTCCCCACTGATGAGAGGAGCTGATACAGCTAATGGTTTTACCAAAACAGAAGGGTAAACAAATACGTACAACCATTTCCTGAATTCCTGTACGTGCTTTTTCTTATTCACATCTTCCTTCACCACCCTTTATTAGGGTAGTTTTCTGGCCATTGACCTTCAAGAGCAAATCGCGGGAATCCTTGCTTCGTTTCTCCAGTCACAAATACAGAACATCTGCCTCTCATATGGGAATACGAAAGACTTAAGAAAAATAGCAAAACGGTATTTTGCGTGGCCAAGATACACAGGTAAATTTATCATTATCATCATAGGATAAACATTGCTTCAGTGTGGCCAACTTCCAAGATAGACAGGTGGCCAACTTATAGAGTAGTAAGTAACGAATGTCTTATGGGAAAATGCAGGTTCAAGACGAACTAGGCCAAGATAAGCAGGTGGACAACTTAGAGAGGTGGCCAAGTTGACAGGTTTCACTGTATTAGTCGTTTTCGGGGGGTGGCAAATCATTTAGAACACAGGGGCTCACAATATATAAATACGGGCCCGCTAACGTATGTACTAGTGCTGAAGCCGAAAGGGGTATTTCCGGGTTCAAAGGCTCCGAATCCAGCTGATATTAAATTACTTGTTGGTAAGACGGCGAATATAAGCAAATCAGATCTTAAATCCTTCTACTTTGACATAATATGGAAAAGCATGCCAAGTGATTGAAAGAAATACAGTGCGTGCCGAAAGCAATACAACTGGTCAAAATTTTAATTCTTAGTGGATGCGCAGGCATGATGCATCCAATTTACGTCCACTTCTTCCGTCCTTATAAAGCATTTGTTCGTTTCATTTCAGGCACTGCAATTGCAGCTACTGATGTGAACTTATGGGATCGTGATCGGTTCTTGCAACTGCGCTCACCATTTACCAGTTCAGTGCTCCTCACTTCCGAAATGATTGGATTGGGTTTTCATAATGCTGGATATCTGGTCAATCAGCCTGGCGTTTCGATCAATTCTTCTGTTTAGTAAATGTGCCCATTGCGAGCAGAGCATTTGTATAAATGGCAACAATCTTCACCAAATTGTATATCGATTGTGCTAATTAGAATCAGTTTTGAAGCGTAACAAGTTCAACTGAATCACCACAAACAGATCGTTTTTTGTCCTTAGACAGCAGTAATTATCAGAATATTTTAAGAACTTATTTAGTACCATGTTTCAAACTTGTCATATGAGCCGAAATTCAATCAAATATTGAACAACATTTAACTTCTATAGACCTGTATGTTTTTCGGCCTAGAATTTTTTCGGCCCATAACTCTTATACCATTTGCACGTTTAGTACAGTAATGGACACTTCTGGATGGTACACCCATATGGAAATTTACGGCAAAAGTGTATTCAAATGATACTTCCCAATGGGATATGTTTTAGTCTGAAACTCAATTCAATTAATATGGACAGTTTTGCTTGTCAATATCTTCCAATACAGGGAGGAGACAGTTCTTAACGTAAGTTCTCTGTTGTTGAAAATAAAGTGAACAAAGGACCTTGATTCATATTAGTCCTTTATAAACATTGACAGCATACTTTGAATTTTCTTCGTTCTGACGTTTTGGGATTGATTACAGGTTCGAAAATTGCAAGTCAACTGCGAATATTCAGTTTATGCAACTCTTATCTCACTGCGATTGTTGCAATATGTTATTCAAAATGATGATTCGGTTCCACAGTCGATTTTTCGTGTTCACTTAACTGACCATGCTGACAATCCTCTCTCTCGGTAATCTGTCACTGTTCTTTTATTTCGTCCACTTTTACTCTTCGCCGAGGTTGTTTTCCTGCTGTGAATTATTTAATTTGCCGTTACTTTGGTCAGTATCGCTCACTGTACATCTTTGTTACACTAGAATCAATTAACTGCGCATCCATAATTTGGCATTTTTGAAACTCACAACATCGCTGTATCCCAGTATTGTATTGTATTGTATTGTATTTATTTCTTTTGTATGAACTTACAGGTACGAGGAATGTCCTCAAGTAAGTGTAACATGCGTCATATGCACAAAAAATTTACATGAGTAACATAAAGTAATATTACCTTGTCATGATATTTACGTACTCCTCAATCGTATAACAAGAATTTTCTAATAAAAATAATTTTAACTTTTGTCTGAACCTTTTCATATTTTCTTCATACTTTATATCAATTGGCAACATGTTGTACAGTCAGCGACAGTAGAAACTGGAGGTTGGATACATAAGAAATGATAGCTTTTTCCAGTAGCAGAATAGTTTCACTCGATGTCTGATAGTTGGACAACCAACATGACAGCAAATACGTGCCCGAAAACATAACATGCCAGGATATTCCTCCATTTTTAGGAAAAAGTATTACTATCTGAGACCATCACTTACAGAAACAACCACGAGATAAATCTGCAGAAAATCCATTCACTTTAAGATCAAAGAGATAGGAATTAATGCAAAGGAAACGAAAAGAATAATACGCATCATGCAGAGACCGAAAAAGTATTGAAAGCTAAACAAAATGAGAAAAGAAGAAAAGAGGGAAAGGAAAGAGCAAAAGACATGGGAATAAATTAAATTTTAACACTTAAGGATAAACAGTGTCCGCCTTTCCTCCTGCCCGCTGTATCCGTCCTGGTTTTTCTCACTTCACAGGATAAATCTCATTCAGCGTCAAAAGCGAACATCATTTATAGTGTTTAATTCCTTGAAAAAAGTTAACTCCATCCAGGCCGAGACTCGAACCCCGGACCCTGAGAACGACTGTCAGACGCTGTAACCACTTACCTACACACGCAATGTCAACTCCGCGCGTTTATAAACCAGCCATTACCCGCGCTGTTATCAAACGTCTTAAATCAGCCAATGTCGGGAGTTACCCCAGTTACACTTGAAGTTTGAATTTTATTTACGGCCTTTAGCTATCTACGGCAACAGGTCCCATGTTCTCATTAAACGCATTTGTTCTGAAAATTAAAATCGAGAATAACTTAATCTATACTCTTACTTACTGTTCTCTCTCTCTCTCTCTCTCTCTCTCTCTCTCTCTATATATATATATATATATATATATATATATATATATATATATATATTGTGGCAACACTCGTTTTTCGAGTAAATTATTTTGTATATTTCAATTTTGTTTTAATGTTTACGGTATAAAAATCATCTATTAAGGTTAAGGTAATTAAATGTTGTGTATGAAATATAATGCAAGCTGCACAATGTTATTAATTCCAGTGTCAGCAGTCTGTTGTAAATAAATGTGAATAAGAATGTCTTCGTTGAGAGTCTGGCAATGTAGGAAGGAAATGTAGACAATGCGTCTATTCTCGCATTAGCCAGATTCTATACATTGTACAAAGAGAATCTGTAAGATTTCACGAATTTCACGAAATCACGGATATGCGGAAATTGCTTAGAATCGAGAAAACAGAGTGTGTCGAGAGTTGCAGTTTTTGAGTCTTGACACATGGAAGGAATTTGTCTTTCCATGTGAAAAGGGGTCGCACGTGCCACAAGCAGACGACAAGCAGACGACGGAGGTTGGGCCAAGCTCAACAAAACCAGAGGATGAGAGAGGTTCAGGATCGAGTCTTTGAAGGAGTTTTGATCGAGTTTTTGATGGAGTGTTGATCGAGTCTTCGATGGAGTCCGAGTGATCGAGTCTTAGAGATCAGTCTTTGAATACCGATTTAATCGAGTTCTTGGAGAACTAAGTTTATAGTCGCCAGACAGCCCGATGACAGCGAAAGGAAATACTTCGTAAACGACATCATTCTTAACAACGCAGAACATCACATCCAGAGTAGCTATTGAGAAGATTCATACCTCAATGCTCGTCCTCGTAATTCAACAGTCAGGAGTATCATCATAGAGGAGCCAGGTTCGACGCCAGATCATCGTTGGAACAACACCAGATTTTCAGGTATGTGTTACACCGACTCAGGGCTCAAAAGCTCAATACTCGACCGTTGCTATGCTCGTCTGGCAAATCGTTCCTAATATCCGTCAGTAAATGCTTTACGAAATCTTACAGTAATGTCATAATTTTGAGAAATACAGTGATATCAAATTAATGAAGTTAACGTATTCTTATTTGATTTTATCCCCATTAAGAAACCTCTCGCAAATGAATATTCTTTTTATCCCACTCATTCTAGATGGTGAGTGGAAGGCATCCAGTTGCACTCAAAATTGCATCCCCAACTAGGCACTGAGTGGCTGGGTTGTCATGGTGGAGATGCTGTGTTTCGATTCTAGGGTATACAGTAAATAATTAAGCCCTCCTATCCCTCCCGTTCCATGGTGGAGACATGCTGGTGGCTTACGCCTTTGTAACGGTCTCAGTAGATTTAAATAATTAAGCCCTCCCGACCCACCCATTTTTAAATGATATTATATTACGTTTTATTCGTAAATAAAACCCACCCATCCCACCCTCTCTACGATGAAGTGTAACATTAAGGATTTTGAACATATTTTCTCGAATTAGTTTAAGGTATTTATTTATAAGGTGTTAATTTATGTAGTGTGAATTTAAGGTTTTGTAATGAGAAGATAATTTATCCGACACTCCCGACCAATTAGTTAAAGTAGCTCGAAGTATATGTTTTATAAGAATAAATATTTAAAGTAATTAGTAAGTAAATGAGTAACGAAAGTATTCGTTCGAGAGCACAAAGAGCGGCAAAAGGAGTACAGGTCGGAAGCTTATTTAATATTGCTACCTCGAGTAAGAAAAAGCAAGAAAGTGTAAAACCGAGTTTGAAATTAGGACCCGTCGAAAACTTTCCGTCTAGTCCTGTAGCAAAATCTTACACAGAAGATTTTCAATCTATCTTTCTATTTGAAAGTAGTGTAATCGGTGATAAGCATTCAAGTAGTTCAAAAGAAAATAAGATGGCGACAGGCGTAACGTTTTATTCAGATGTAAACAAACTTCCGAAGTTTGATTTAAAGGTAGATAATGATATAATTGGCTTTTTCGACGAGTTTGGAGACGCGTGTCAAATGGCAGGCGTGAGTGAGGACAAAAGAAAGGAACTGTTACCTAGCGTATTTAAAGGGAATGGTAGACAGTGGATGAAGGTATTTTTGAAGAGAAGAAATGTTAGCGATATTGATTATAAGCAATTACAGAAAAGTATAATAGAGGAATTTACACGTACAAACGTAACATTAGATATAGAGGAAAGAATAAGAGAAAGGTTGCATCTTGAGGATGAACCCATTATAAATTATGTGTACGATATGTTAGTATTGTGCGAAAGATTAGACGCTAGCATGGACGACAAAAAGAAAATAGGGATAATAGTAGGTGGCCTTCAGCCTTACTTCATGGAAAGAGTAGGAACTAACTCGTATTCGACAATAGACAAATTTGTGGAGGATCTCCAGAAAGTTGAAAAGAATAAGTGCAAAGTAGAGAAACGTGTCAAAAGAGAGAATGGGAAAAGTGACCGTCAAAGACCTCAAGAAAATGCGAGAACAAGTAGAAGAGGAGGATAGTGATGTTGAAATAGATAAATTGCTATTGAAGAAAGAGATTAGAAATAGGGAAGATGTTAAAATTAAGCAGGAACCACCAAGTATCACTCAGTTGGGTGAGCTAGAGAAAAAGATAGAAAAACTTCAGTTAACATTAGCGACTAAGTTTCAGGACCGAAATAATAGAGAAGATAAAAGCGATAGAGATTCGAAGCAACAGAAGAATAATAGTAGTAATTTTAGAGGAAACAGAAATTTTCGTAATGGAGGACGAAATTTTTATAGAAACAATGGAAATAGGAATTGGAATCGGGATAATAATAATAGTTATAATAGTAATAGAGGTCCTAACGAATACAATAACAGAAGAGGATTTAGGAATAATTGGCGTGGTAACCGAGGTGGAAGAAGGACGAATTTTTGGCAACAACGAGGGAATAGTTGTTGTGCTAACGGTTCTAATGGTCGATCATGGTGCCAGAATCATAGTCAAGTTAACGGTCAAGTACAATACGTTCCAGTTGTACCAAACCAGATAAATGGCACAACGTACTATCAGGCTACAAGCGCAAATAATTTAAACTGAGTAATACTGTAAATGACAGAGGCGCATTTACAGGAGGTAAATCAAGAATTAGAGAAATAGTAGCCTCTACGTTAACGGAGAATAACATGCTATACGTTCCGATAGAAGTCGACGGGAGAAGTCATAAAGCATTGATCGATACAGATTCGCAGATATCTATCGTAAATGAAAAGCTAGTTCCACCTAGCGCAAAGGTAATTCCTAGACCAACACGTATTCGTGGAATAACACAGAATGTGCTAGTAGTAAATAAGATCGCAGTGATTAGATTTAAAATGGCCGGACAGACATTTCATTTGGAATTTCGCGTAGTGAAGGATTTTCCGTATCAAATTTTGATCGGGAATGACTTCCTACAAAGCCAGAATTGCCAAATAAATTATGGTCAGAATAAATTGACGTTGCAGAGATTTGGGAAGCCAAGATTAAGGAAAAGGGAAGAACAGGATTCTGTGACTGTATCCGATAATGCAGCTATAGGAATAAAACATTGTATTAGACCAAGATGGGTACTAGGTCATAAGGTACGGTTGTTACCTAGGACTAAGACTACTGTAGAAGTTAATTTGGTTAGTTCTTGGAATAACAGGGAATACTTGTTAGAGCCAGACAGAAAGATAGAAGCCCAATACAATGTGTTGATCCCGCGCGCACTTTTATCGGCTGAGAACAATAAGATCGAAATTATTAATCCATCCAATAGATCAATTTTATTAAGGCCAAATGTAACGCTAGGACAAGCTGAGGAATGTGTAGATGAAGACCAATTGAAGAACGAAGGATTATCAAATGAGGATATAGATGGTATTTTAAGATCCCGTAGAAATTTTGATAAATCTCGATTGAAATTTGGAACAGAGACGAAACCTGAAATTAAGGAGCGAATTGAGAGCTTATGCTATAATTTTGCGGATGTTTTTGCATGGCAGGATGACGAATTAGGTCAGGTAAAACATTTCGAGCACCACATCGAGTTCGAAACAAAGGTACCGTTTAGAAGACACCAATATCCTATTCCCATCGCGCTAAGAGATAAAGTTAAGGAACAAATCAACATTTTGTTAAGACAGGGAATAATAGAAGAAAGTGCTAGTGCTTATAACTCTCCGATGTTGTTCATACAAAAGCCGTCAGGAGGTATTCGGGCAGTTCTCGACTGTCGGTTTTTGAACAAATGCGTGAAGCTGCACAGCATTGCGCTGACTCCAATCCATCAAATTCTAACTTGCATGGGAGGACATAAATACTTTAGCATTTTGGACGTGAAATCAGCTTACCATCAAGTGCCTATTTCTGGGGAGTCACGAGAGTATACCGCATTCAATATACCAGGCGTAGGAGCCTATTCTTATCGAGTTCTTCCAATGGGTTATCTTCAGGCGCCCGCTATATATACAAAAATAATGGCCATGACCCTAGCGAACGTAAATCCGGAGTCAGTTTCCTATTATATGGATGATGTATTTCTATATACGAATGATCAGGAGAAAATGGTAGACGTACTACAATCAGTTTTTAAAAGGTTGAGGCATTACGGTCTCAAACTATCAGTAGAGAAATGTCAGTTCATAGAAAGGAAAATTTTGGCTCTCGGACACATTGTCAGTGACGCAGGATATGAGGTTAGCCCGAAGATAATACAGGCGATTAAAGCGTGTAAGGCCCCGAATAATGTTAAGCAGTTAAAATCTTTTCTTGGACTAACGAATTACGTTAGAAAATTTTGTAAGGACTATGCCAAAATCACATCAACGTTTCAACCAATTTTGAAAAAGGGTCACAAGTTCGAGTGGAATGAATCACATCAGCAGGCTTTTGATCAATTGAAATCGGCGTTAATGAATGCACCATTATTAGCCCCGTTTCGGGAAGATTTGGACACGAGAGTGTACACTGACGCATCGACTAGTTCGATTGGCGGAGTTTTAATGCAGAAACAGGCTAATGGTGAATGGACACCAGTAGCGTACTACAGTCGCGTGTTACGTCCACAGAAGAAGACCAGACATATAGTGGAGTTAGAAATATTGGCAGTGATAAGTTCGTTAAGAGCATTTAATTATTACTTGTTCAATAAAGAATTCGAACTCTACACCGACTGTAAGGCGTTAAAGTATTTGCAAACGTCGCCGAAGTTAGCTCCGAAACTTGTGAGATGGAGTTTAGATTTAGCCCAGTATCAGTACACACCGGTGCATTGTCCTGGAGAAAAGAATCCTAGTGACATTTTGTCCAGGAACACCGACATTGAACCAACAGTAGACGATATTGAGTTAGAAACGTTGAAAGTGAATTCCGAAGATCTACAAGTCAATTTGACCTTTGACAAGGATATTGATGTTGGCGAGTTACAGCGAAAAGATTCATTTTTCGGTCCGATCATGCACGCAATCGAACATCCAGAAGATGCTGACGTAAAAGCCGAAAAGCAAGCTCGATGGTATACGGTAAAGGACAATAGGCTATACAGAACACAACGAATGGCAGGCGTTACAAAGTTATTGTTATGTATCCCTTATACATTAAGAGAACAGGTATTCAAGAACCTACATTGTTCGGTGTATGGTGGAGGACATTTCTCTTACACGAAGTGTTACAAACGTGCACTAAAGTTAATATATTTTCCGAACATGAAGAAATTCTTCATGGAGAAAATTGGTGAATGTATAAGCTGTCAGATACAGAAAAGGAAAACAGGAAGAGTGCCATTTCACGCGCAAACGTACCCCTCTTATGCTCCATTCCAGTCAGTTGTGATGGATGAGGTTGGTCCTTTTAAGTTGTCTCGTAATAATAGAAATAAGTATGTTCTAGTATTTATAGATAATGCCACTAGATTTGTTATTGCCAGAGCGGTACCCGCAGTAACGGCAGAGATCGTTGCGCAGGTAATATTCGAAGATCTTATTACGAAACATGGGGTCCCATCTCAGCTCCATCTGGATAGGATGTCGTCTCATCGCAGCAAAATCTTGGAGGAAATGTCAGAGAAATTTGGAATGCAATTGCATTTTGCGAATACAAGCGCCCATTATTCGATAGGAAGCGCAGAGAGGGCCATTGGCTCATTACAGCAAGTAATGAAGCATTACATTGATAAAGATTTTTCAAACTGGGATGAGATATTACCAAGTTTGATATTTACTATTAATACGCAAGTGCATGATGGTACTGGTTTTTCGCCGTACTATCTATTGCATGGAGTCGAACCAAGAACGTTTCTTGAGCAGGACCTAGACATTCCTTGCGAGTACGTCGACAATGAGGTGAGACTTCAGAGCATAAAAGAGGCACGACAACTGGCGTATAAAAATTTGCAGAGAAGATTTAGATCTCAGAAGAAGCAAATAGAGAAAAAGTTTGACCAAGCGAGTTTTGAGATCGGTCAAAAAGTTTTAATTAGGGAAATGCCAAGAGCAGGTTTGCCGGCATGCTTTGGAAACCGTTACAATACAAAAGGGGTAATTGTGGACAAAATAAACAATAATTCATACAAAGTGCTGTATGAAACTAAAAAGGGTGAAAAGAAGAGTGACACTATAGACTTAAGACGATTAAAATTATTTGTAGAGAGTAAAAATGGTGAAAAGTTTGGTGATACAGATCAAACATCGGATGGCGATGAATAAATTTAAATTTGGTGAAAAAAAATATTTAACATAGGGTCTAATGTAACTATGGTACAAATTGGGTCTACCGATGAAGTTTCAGAAAGGGGGCACTTTCTCAACCAAACCCTAAACCCGAGATTGGAGGAAATGCTAATCTCCATCAGGAAATTTCCAGAATCGATAGACACTTTTTGAATTGTAGTTACTAGAGTTTTGAATAAATAATAAATGTATGGAATGTGAAATTAAATTAAAAGTAAAATCAGTTGACACCTAGAAAGTAAAATAAAATATAATACATAGGAATAAATAAATTGTTGACAGTAGGTTAAAACACAAATAAATAAATAAATGAATAGCAACAAGAAAATTAATATTAGGTTTTACTAATTACAGACTTTTATTCGAGACTGAAAAGGAATCAGTAAAAATGGAAACAACAATGTTGGTCATCTTTATAAAGTTGATAGTTATGGTTCATTTTGGAAAGTCAGACGACCATCACCAAGTAACTATGAAGGACATAGGAATAGCCCTAACGCAAGATTCGTTGGCGGTTCATGCGTCAAATATGGTTTATACAACTATTCGATTACATGTAAACTTTCACGAAGCCGTGCCTATGCACAAAGTGTGTAGTGAATCATATGATATTTTAGAAGAGTACGCAGAAAGGGAAAGACAATTTAGAATTAATATCATAAATTCAATACCATGTCAATTTGTATTCATTAACGGCAATTCTAAATGTATGGAGTCAACAAGAACTAAACGTTCAATTTGGTCTATGCTATTAGGATTTGGGTCTATAGGTTTGTCGGCCTATAACCTAATACACACACAGCAATTGTCATTCTCGATTCAGAAATTGTCTGAACACGAAAACGTATTAGCCGAAGAAATTCACAAGTTAAAAATATCGCATAATGAGGAAATTTCAATAATGCAAGGTGTGGTAGTAAAAGTACATCATGTTCTTCAGAATGTAAGGAGTAAACTGCAAGAGATGTATTGCTACTTGCAGCAAGCTCAAAGGAAAATTTTGACTAATCTATTTTCTCATTTAGCTAGAGAGAGAGTTAATAAAATATTCAACGACATACTTAGCAACCAATTATCCTATCATATTTTATCGAATTTAGATGTGAACAAATTTATAACTAGTCATGATATTTTGAAGAATTCGATTTATCGTTTCGACATAGGAATGTTTTATCGAGTGTCATCGATTTACTTAATGAAATACAACTATAATGAAAACAACATCGACTTATTACTAAAAACGCCTATTGTTTATGAAAATACTGTATCAAAGATGTTTAATGTAATTTCAATGGGTTTCCTAACGAACAATTTTCGAACATATTACAAGTTACCGGAAGTGGTATACTTAGCTAATGGAATATATCACACGTTAGATCGATCGAAATGCGAATTCAAGAGTTTCTTGTATTTTTGCGAGCAGATATCATTAGATGATGCAGCTAAGTGCTTGAACAACATTGTTTTCAATGGATCGCTAAGTGGTTGCGAACAACAAACGGAGAAATACCTAGGCAAGGTAGTGTACAAATATACTCATGCTGGAGTATTATACTCATCATTGGTAGAAGGATATGTAACTAAGCTAGGAAAACATCACGGAGTTACATCGACGAAGGTAAATTTTGGGAATAATTGTTCGTACTTCATTGATTACAGTTCATTTGATAACCTAATTTTTGGAGAATTGGCGACTCCAACAAGGAAAGTAATAAGCGTAAATAATAAACATATAAGTTTGATAGGAAATTGGACGCTCAAGCAATTAAATTTTAGTATACACCACGAGGAACTTAATAATCTAGCGGAAAATTTATTAAAACTAAAAGTGGATACTACTGTACCACTATTAATAATCAGAACAAATTACATGATGTATGTAATAGCAGTCATCATATTAGTATTAGTTGTTTCAGTCATTGCATTAATAGCGTTGTACTGCAGATTGTATAAATCGATAAGAAAATATAAAGTAGAAAACAATGAACCATAATAATAATAATAATAATAATAATAATAATAATAATAATAACAATAATAATAATAAAATCATTTAATGTCATATAGTATAAAATGTTTCAATATTCCGTGCACTAGAACGGAAAAAGTCTAGAAAAAGTTGTAAACCACGTTGTAAACAATAGAAATAAGTATTGGTAATTTTGAAAAAAAAAACGATGAATTCGGATGTTAACAAACATGTAATTGTGTCAAAAGTATATACAAATCATGCATTCCATACTCACCAAACAGCCATCACCAATAGTAAACACCATCACCAAATGAAGGTATAAAGTCAAGTAAACAAAGTCTATAGTCTATGATAGTCCATAATAGGTCATACTACCCAAACCGAATAGGTTGTATTGTAATACGGTACCAAACGATGTCCCATTTCCGTATTAAGTGTGAAAGAAATGAAGGAAAAATTGTGAAGTAAGGATAGGAAATAGATGAGAATAGATAACCTAGATGAATCTAGGATAGTAACATCAAACAAGGATAGATAAAGTCAAAAACATTCAAACATTCAAGAAGGGATAAGGAAAATAAATGTAGAAAGTAAAGAATATTAGTAATAATAACAATAGAAATAGTTAATAATAGATAAGAATAGACAAAATAGTAATAGGTTACTACTATGGTGGTAGTAGATAATATATATGCATAATTACTACAAGTGTTTCTATAAAATAATGAATAATGAATTTTATGTAGTATGTACATGATAAATTAAAGGGTTAAAATATGCGAATAAGCATAGATAAAGCTAGAAATAGTTCACAAAAAGTATTGAAGAATGTTTAGTTTATGTAGTAATAACATATTTACTCATTATTTTTAAAGTCCGAAAATTTTTGTAAGTTTTAGAAAAGAAAAGAAAAGAAAATAATATATTTTATTATAATTAGTAATAATCAATCAATATTGATTGAAAAGAATCATTAGAATTATTTATTTTATTGTGGAATGTAATTTGCAAACGCTACGAGCAATGCTCATATATTATTCAGTATGGATTTGCGTCAAACAGCTTGTGGACGTTCTGAGCAGCAAGAGGTAAGAATGTGAACAAGAGACCCGCGCGAGAGAGTACAGACAAGACCCTGTGAGTGGCTAGGTTAGTCTCCACTCCAGGTCTCAGGGAACACTGCAGACGAAATACGAACGGTTCCGAGTGAACTCGAACGAACACGAAGGAGTCAGTGTCTATCCCGCCACGCAGAAAACCTGGTGGGCTTCGCGTAAAGCTCAGTTCGAGCGTAAAGCTATGAAATATATTTTTAAAATTATAGAAAAATTAGTATTTAATAAAATTAATGATATTTAACCACGTAGATGATTAAAATAAAGTCTAAACTACATAAATACATATAAAATAAGTAATAAAAGCTTAAATATAGTGAGATATAGCGAGTGTAATTTAGTGCTATATTTATGGTAGAAAAAGAGTAAAAACACGAGTTTTTAAGTGTGAAACATAGTCTCCGAGTTATGGTTAGAAGGATTTCACACATAGTTAAAGTTTTAACAGTCATGCACGAGAATTACTGAGAAAGTAGCAAATGTGCTCGACACAGAGAGAACAAAATGAGACTACTTCAAAAATAGGCGAATTTTAGGACGCAAAAAAGTGTAAGCAGACACAAGATAGGAATATTAATTATTTAATTAACTATAATAAATGTAATTTTCTACGAATTTTAAGTAGGCCTATCCCGACTTTATCTATTTCTCGTCTATTTCAGATAATATCCGAAAACGAAGGAAATGGACATCAATACAATATTATTATTAATATCAGCGTTAGTTTTAGGAAGTGTATTAGTTGTAATAGTAATTATCACATGTTATATTTTGATAAGATTAAATAAGTTAGAGAGAAAATACGAAAATAGTGTAAGAAATAGTAAAAATAATGTAAGATCAAACATAGATTTAGAAGTAAGTAGTAGAGATGAGTCAGAGACTTACGCACTTTCACAAGTTTCACCACTCTATGCCTCAATTTTAAATAAGAGCAAATCAACACTTTAAACTATGCCACAAAGCACTGATATCACTATTTGTAAAAATTTGCCAGATCGTAGTAAAGCAGATTGTAGTAAGAGCACTGAAACTGAGTGGGAAAACACACACTTGTACAACATCACTACAGAAGGTGAGAAACACACTAATACATCAATGGGACACTATGAAACCACGAAAACCGACGTTTTTCTTGAAAATTCCGACAAACACGGGAAAACCGAGTGCCCGAAAAACAATAAAAGTGAGTTTTTTTATCCATGCGATGTAATTGTGCTATAAAAACACAGTGTTTTAATACAAATAACGAAATATTTGGTAGTGAATATTAACATCCAGTGTTATCCGTACAAGAGTGACGCGCAAACAGAGCTGCTGGAGCGGAAGTAAGATTAACCTTGGTCGAAAAGTGATGAACCAGCAGTTACCAAGTTGGAACTTTCAGCAGTATATCCAACGCCCTGCAGCAATATTTTATTTCCGTCAACTCTAAAATATCTGTGGTTGAATTTTAGGATGAAAATAAAACAATTATATTTTCAGTTTTTTACAGTGCTACGTAAAAATATCAGCCTACTATGTTTTAATACTATGTTACAAGTTTTTGTTTTTAGATTTCCAATCTAATAAGCAGTGGAAATAAATGATGATTAACCAGTACTAATACGGCCAATAAATTCGTCAGTTGGCACGTATGGACAGAAAGAGTAGTGGAAAATTTTGTAATATGAAACTCTAAAAGCGCTGTTGCGAAGAGAGATTAACCAAGAGTACTTGTAAATGAACATATATATAATTTTGCACAAGCACTCTTGTGCAAATGTGATAAGCAAGTAATTCATTGAAAACTCACTAGATGTCGTGAGCATATACTTTGCCAGATTAGATTTTGAAGTTTTGTATTCTATAAATATAGGAATTAAGTAAATGATTGAAGATTGAAATATATATATATTAGTAATAGTTTAGGTGAAGGAATATCAATTATTGTCTATATAACTATTTTGCACAATTATACATGTTTTATTTAATTTCAAATTTATATTTATGTTTACTATTTATTTATTTTGTATATTGTACAGGGTGTTCATGGAAAATCGCCCTCTTACGAGGTCTACCTTGGTTTGCGAAGCAACCAAGATTTTAAGGGGGGCCATGTGGCAACACTCGTTTTTCGAGTAAATTATTTTGTATATTTCAATTTTGTTTTAATGTTTACGGTATAAAAATCATCTATTAAGGTTAAGGTAATTAAATGTTGTGTATGAAATATAATGCAAGCTGCACAATGTTGTTAATTCCAGTGTCAGCAGTCTGTTGTAAATAAATGTGAATAAGAATGTCTTCGTTGAGAGTCTGGCAATGTAGGAAGGAAATGTAGACAATGCGTCTATTCTCGCATTAGCCAGATTCTATACATTGTACAAAGAGAATCTGTAAGATTTCACGAATTTCACGAAATTACGGATATGCGGAAATTGCTTAGAATCGAGAAAACAGAGTGTGTCGAGAGTTGCTGTTTTTGAGTCTTGACACATGGAAGGAATTTGTCTTTCCATGTGAAAAGGAGTCGCACGTGCCACAAGCAGACGACAAGCAGACGACGGAGGTTGGGCCAAGCTCAACAAAACCAGAGGATGAGAGAGGTTCAGGATCGAGTCTTTGAAGGAGTTTTGATCGAGTTTTTGATGGAGTGTTGATCGAGTCTTCGATGGAGTCCGAGTGATCGAGTCTTAGAGATCAGTCTTTGAATACCGATTTAATCGAGTTCTTGGAGAACTAAGTTTATAGTCGCAAGACAGCCCGATGACAGCGAAAGGAAATACTTCGTAAACGACATCATTCTTAACAACGCAGAACATCACATCCAGAGTAGCTATTGAGAAGATTCATACCTCAATGCTCGCCCTCGTAATTCAACAGTCAGGAGTATCATCATAGAGGAGCCAGGTTCGACGCTCAAAAGCTCAATACTCGACCGTTGCTATGCTCGTCTGGCAAATCGTTCCTAATATCCGTCAGTAAATGCTTTACGAAATCTTACAGTGATATCATAATTTTGAGAAATACAGTGATATCAAATTAATGAAGTCAACGTATTCTTATTTGATTTTATCCCCATTAAGAAACCTCTCGCAAATGAATATTAGTTTTATCCCACTCATTCTAGATGGTGAGTGGAAGGCATCCAGTTGCACTCAAAATTGCATCCCCAACTAGGCACTGAGTGGCTGGGTTGTCAATATATATATATATATATATATATATATATATAGAGAGAGAGAGAGAGAGAGACAGAGGTATATAAAAATCGGATTAATGGGGGTTAAAAGAGTGATTTCGTAACCTCGAAATGGGTCTTCAAGACGGTGATCGCACCACTACTGACATCTGGTAGCCGTGTTAGGTAACACACACATTAGAAATAAAGCTTCGAAACAATTCGTTGCAGTTGTGCCGTGGATAAGTCGGTAAGTGTCTGCTTGTTGAGTAGGCAACTCGAGTTCGAGTCTCGAATACGCCAATTACTTTTTCCTTCAAAATACATTTCTATATTTTTATATATGTTATTAATATTTGGTTTCTTGCATTTTTTGTAATTATCTTAAATTAGTGAAGGTTCAGTAAAATCAAGAAGGTTAAAATACATATATATGATTGTTTTATCCGTATGTACAGTGCAGAGATGGAGCGGGTCGGGGGGCCACGGGTCAACAGAACGTGACCCACTGCAACCCCCCACCCACCAGGACCCACTCTGTCTTAACAACGTATTACGACCCACAGACTCATTCAGCTCAGTGTATTGTAGACAGCTTCTGAACACTGGTGAATTTGTCTACTTTCAAGGCATCCTTTTTCTTTTCATTTGTTTCTATTGACAAAAGAACTTCAGGCAATTTTAAATATTGATATTTGCAACTGTAATAATAGCAATAGAACATATTTGAGACGCAGCCTGTGATTTCTTAGAGGAGCTAACTACTGGGGAAAATGTTTGAATCATGTGTAATATATGAATTATTATATAAAAAATTGAATGTAACTATGTCTGCATGATCATCATATCCAAATTGCAAAGTCAAATGAAATGATTTTTGGTATATACTTAGGCCTCAATCTCAACTAGGAAGTTATCATACATGTATCGGTTTCATTATATTACATATTCTAATTGGGTCCGAATTTTTGCGAAAATTTTAGTATCTCACAAGCCGTTCAAGTTGGAGAGCTGATATTCAGTATATTAATTCTTTATCTAATATAAATAAAATAAAGAGTTTGATTGTGTGTTTGTCTGTCTGTCTGTCTGTGTGCGGCCTGGGAACCAGACGAGTGGACCGAGAGTTACCAAATTTTGGTCAGGGGTACCTTGACCTAGGCCCCAGATCAAGACGAAGCCGTTTTCTTTTCAAATTTCGAACCAGAGGGGTCTCAGTGGGGCTTTTACCGGAACCGGCTTGGGAACCAGACAAATAGACCGAGAGTTACCAAATTTTAGTCACAAATACCTTGATCCACGCTCCAGATGAGAGTTAAACGTTTTTCTCAAAATACGAATCAGGGGGTCTCAGGGGAGCGTTTATCAGGACATGTAAAAGTAGTAGAAAATTTCCGATATTAGTGTCGAATTCATAGTTCTCGCGGTCGCTGAAATCAATAATGAAGCTCCTCTCGCAATAAACTTCCAAATTCACGCTATTCGGCTCCTTGCCAGGGGTCACCGCGGGGGGGATGGGGGGGCGAAATATCGAAACATATAAAAGTAATACAAAATGACCAATATTAGTGTCAAATACATAGTTTTCGCGGTCGCTGAAATCAATGGTGACACTTCCATTAGCAATGAATTGCAAATTTAATAACAAATGTATGCAGACCGGGACTCAGCGGCAATGGGGGGGGGGGAAGAAATACCGAGACATGTAAAAAATAGCCCAAAATGTCCGATATTAGTGACAATTCCATAGTTTTTGCGCTCGCTGAAATCAATGGTGACACTTCCATTAGCGATGACTTGCAAATTCAGCTACTATTGTATGCGAGCCCGGGTCACATGTGGGGGAGGTTACCGAGACATGTAACAATTATCTAAAATGACCGATATAAGTGTCAAATCCATAGCTTTCGTGGTCGCTGAGCTCAATGGTGAAACTCCGAGCGCATTCACCCAATTCGGCTAAGGGCCGGAAGTCACGGGGGGCGACACCGAGACACGTAAAAGTAATCCAAAATGACCGATATTAGTGTGAAATCCATAGTTTTCACGGTCGCTGAAATCAATGGTGACATTTCCATTAGCGATTACTCAAAATCAGCTATCATTATATGCGGTCCGGAGTTACCGGGGGATACCGAAACATGTAAAAATAAATCCAAAATGACCTATATTAGTGTCAAATTCTTACTTTTCACGGTCGCTGAGATGAATGCTGATTCTTCCAGAGGCGTTGACTTCTAAATACAACTCCCATCAGCTGGGGACCAGAGACGTTCTTTTTAAATTTCAAACAGGGGTATCTCAGGGCGCGTTTACAGTGATATGTAAAAGTAGTAGAAAATTACCGATATTTTATCGTTTCGTTGTTCAGTATGTTTACATAGATATTTTATCTGACCCTTGCGAAAAGTGGGTATTTCAGCTAGTTATTAATAAATGCAAGATATAAATTATTAATAATATACAGGGATAAAATTTTTAAAGCTGACGCCCGAAAGGCAAGAAGAAGTGAACCGAAGTGATTGAAATTGTGAACAGAGATTGCAGACGTAAAATGAGGGTACGGGTTTCGTATTTTCATAAAGAAAAACGGTTGGGTGGTGCACGGACCCCTCCAAACCTTTGACCACGAAATATGAAAAGTGTTAGTAACACTAGTCAAATGTGTAAAGGACATGAAGAATTGCAGGGAAACTTTACGTGTTGACAATACGCAAGAAATAAATGAATACTGGTTTTTATTTTCTGCGGAAAAACGTTTTTAGAGGGCAAAACTATCACCGAAAATTTTGAAAGTTTACGCCCGAAAGGCAAGAAAAAGTGAACCGAAGTGAATGAAATTATGCACAGATATTTTACACACAAAATAAGGGAATACGAATTTCGTATTTTCCTGGAAAGAAAGATGGTTGGGTGGGGCACGGAGTCCTCCAAACATTTGATCACGAAAACATTGTAAGCGTTAAAGGTGCCTCCCGAAATATTATAAAAATACTATATATACTGTTTGTGCTTACTGTTGATCTTCCAAATTTGAAAAATCAGATGGATACACTTGTGAAACACGAAAGGTCTTATTTTACATATCCAATATCTACACACAATTTCTTTCGCTTCTGTCCACTCCTTCCGCCACCTGACGCCTCGGTCCAGCCAATTTTTTTTTCTTTGCAGGAAAATACGAAACACGTATTCCTTCATCTTACCTCTACAATATTTGAGCACAGTTTCATTCACTTCGGTCCACTTGCTTTTGCCTTTTGGGCGTCAATTTTCCAAATTTTGTGTAAGGGCCTTTTCCCCTTTACCGTTTTTCCACAGAAAATAAAAAAACGCATTAGTTTTTATTCGCATATTGTCACTACACAAAATTTCGTTGCAATTCTTCATGTTCTGTAGGCACTTCTGGCATACTATTATTAGCACTTTTGATATTTCGTGATCAAAGATTTCGAGGGGTCTGTGGCCCACCTAACCGTTTTTCCAGGAAAATACGAAACCCGTATTGCCTCATTTTATGTCTACAATATATGTGCACAATTTCATTCACTTCGGTCCACTTGTTATTACCTTTCGGGCGTCAACTCTCAAAATTTTGGGTCTGGTTTATCGCCCCCTGAAACACTTTACCACAGAAAATAAAAATACACGTATTAGTTTATTTTATGTGTAGTATCTACCTACCAAATTTTATCAAAATCGGAGTGTTACACTTGGGAAGTGTTACTTGTCAGTCATTGTAGAATTATTTTCCTTGTTTTTCCATCAATAAGAAATTGCCTGACAAGTAAAGGGTCCAAATGGATGACTCGAGTTGCGGGATGACACTTAGTGCGACTGATAGAGGATATAGAAATATGTATATGTGCAAAGTTATAAGGGCTGAACGCCATAAGAAACGGAGGGGGGTCAAAATTAATGGGAGGAGGGATATGCTATGTTATTGAAATACATCAAATAAACTATTGAATCAAAAAAATAATGAAAGATAGACAATGCAAACGGTGATAGTTTCTCATATTGACAGAAGAAAAATGGTCAGAGTACATCGCGAACCTCTGGCGGCACCTTCAAATCCGCCATTTTGAAATCTGTGATAATTTTGGAAATGGAAAGGTAGTGATGTGATATATCAGTTAGGGCCAGCATGTTCTCAAAAGTCAATTATGAACTTTAGTGATCGGTATCTGTACTTAGTTGTTAAATCATCATAGTTATTTACGAAAATCTAGGAGACTGATACTCGTATGTTGAAAGTTTGGACTATCACGAAAACACATGTAAGTTGAACATGTCTAAAGCCAAGAAAACTAACCTCGAAATTTGATGTCCAAGTTGTATATTATTATATTTCACTGTCGAATATCAAATTTCACTGTTAGTTTTCTTGGTTTGTAGATATGAGTTATTTTTTGTCCATAATAAGACTAATAATGCTAAAAGACTCACAAATCAAATTTAATTTTTACCTTTAGCATTTCTTACAATCAACGTTCAATTGTAGTTCTTGGCCTTTCAAAATTATGAGCCTCATAGACTCCTTCTTTCTTACAAATATTAGTATCAATAATATAACCTATTGAAAAATTATCTTAACGGTAACCCACCGACAAACTGTAAGCAACCCCTGTAAAATGAAATGAAGTATTTCATTTTAACGAACCACGATTATGCTCTTTAGGCTAAGGGAGACAATGATTAAGGCAAGTGAATGTTGATGGAAGATATGATGGAATAAGAATGTGGAAGGAAATTAAAGTATCCCGAGAAAACCCACACACGATACGATGGTGTCCACCACAAAGTTTCTTGGCTGAGGATCGAACCAGAGGCCCCACGTACCAGAAACAAGTGTTTACCACTGCTTCACCGTGTCCTCCCCCAATCCCTAAGAGACGCGGGCATCCAGTTAAGAATAACTGACATAAAAAAACGTACTTACCATTTTCTCACAAAGGAAGCTCCAGGAATCCCACATTCTGACCGTTTGTACTTCTTGTATGTTGGTTTATCACAAACATTATTTAGCATATCGATACATCTGTCAGAATAATAGTGTTTCCTCCAAAGTAGGAGCAGGTGACTTAGTGATAGAGCGCTTACTTCTGGTGCGGGATGGACCTCGTTCGATCCCAGACTTAAAGTTTGTAGTGGATACCATCGTACCCGTGAGATTTCTCGGAATTATCCTGTTTTCTCCTACATTCTCATTTCACGAATTATTTCCCAAAAATTAGCTTCCATCCATTACCTCTCTTTATTATTGGATCGGATTTCAGTTTAGCATCCCTTGGGTAGCAAAATTACATGAGATATGGAGCTACGGATTAACGTGAGATCCGAAATGCTTGCGCTCCCGCCGCGAATCGGAGCCGGGTCTCCTTTGCGAAAGTCGCAGACGCTACCCAATATCCATGCGTGATGTCTCTGTCTTCATTAGCCTAGAAGGCATAACATTTAAACTTTATGGACTTCATATAATTTCAGTTCTTCCTTGATAGCCAATTCTATACTGAGACAAAGTAGATCAATCAAATGTGTCCATCTTCCCTTTTTTATAATTTTAATGATGTTCTTGTAACTTTGACCGTGTTCTAAGATTCCTGTTAGTTGAATATCGTATTTAATTGTAATTAACTTGCCTCGGTCAACGTTTCATAAAATATCCCCATAATTATTCAATTTCTTTGAGGTGACCTTTGTGCTGCTCCTGTACCATATCGAGTTGTGCATTAATGGAAGCCATGGCTAAAAATAATATACATTTCCTTTCCCCCGACTTCGATCCGACATTTTGTTCTCGAGTTATCGCTGTTTTCGGCATTTTTGCGACTGGTTTTTGGCTGGTCATAGCGCCAAAAGGAAGCATTTGTGCACCCAGGTTTTCTTATCATGGTGTCAGGAATCAGCTCCCAAACGCTGTCAGTGTTGTTTTGAAACACGCTCTATATTTCTATCCTGTTTCTGATTAGCTTCTCTTTGCCAATCAATTTCCAGTATTCCCAAAACAAACCAAAAGTGAACTAAATTCACTAAATCGCCTACCCCCTATGCTTTCTTCTTGTATAGTACTTATTATATATTTATATTGTAGTTGACAGAGATTGCCAATATTGATTGAAATATCTGGTTAAAATGCTAGTAGAGGAATTCCCTCTTCAGTACAGAAATTCCCTCATTGCATCCTACCGCAATTTTAGGCGAGATGGGATTAAGTAAGATGGGAATTCCCATCTCGCCTAAAATGATAGACATTCTTATCTTGAAGATATAAGTGGCTGATAAATCGTTAGGCTAAGTGGAATTAGGCTAGATGGGATGGAATCATCTGAAAATGTAGGGGGACGGTAGGTAGCGGCATGACGTCACGTCATACCCCATGCCTATCTGTTTCCATTGTAAATGCTTAGGAAGTGGGGGGTCGCCATACCCAGTTTTTTGGAGGTGGGGACAGGGTCCCCCGCGTTCCCACGCACTTTTAACCCTGCTGCTAAGTATTAATTGCTCTGACGACTAACGAAAAATATTATGTGATAATATTAATAATAATAATAATAATAATAATAATAATAATAATAATAAATGATCTGAATGATACAGATATTTTTTCAAATTTTATTACAATTTCTGTGGGTTCCCATGAATCTGGTTATATTGTTTTGGTAAGGAATAAACAGGCTTCAAACAACAATATGATTTGTATGAAAGAAAAAAAAACTAAGCACTAAGCACTGACAAGTGACCTTGAGTCTGTTTTTTTAAACACAATGTTACGAGGCACAGAAGCCACCACGCCTGCGGTGTGCTTGCTTTTTTGCCTCAGGCAGCTTCAGTACTAAAATTAAGACTTTGCCTCAGGCAGACAGTACTACAATTCTGTCAATTTATGTGTAGCTATCAGTCAACCACACAGGTTCTTTGCAACGCTGAATTTTACAAAAAAGGTTTTGTCCATCGGATAGGAAGCGAACGAAGCCCATCGTACGTTGTAATCCCTTCCCCTCTTTTGCACAGTGTGAAATTTAACTTGTATACTGTAGTAAGTTACGGAAAAGAGAATGCTATTTCTTTAATGACATTATTGAATAAGATTGACCATTATTACAATATATTCAAGATGAAAAATATTCATTTAACAGTCGTCGTACTTAGTTGTCTGCACTGAAATTCCCATAATGTGCTTTCTTCTTTTCTAATATGAGCTCCGAGCTTCTTCGTGGCTAAGTGGTTAGCGTACGCGCCTTTGGCGTGAGAGACCCGGGTTCGATTTCGGTGAGAGCTCATGTAGTTCGGATTTCACGATTAATCAGTAGGTCCCGTCTCATATAGCCTTGCTGCTGAAAGGGACGACATAAATCAACACAACTCATTCAGCACCATAGGAGATATAACTCCGAGGGGAATTTTGTCCCTGGAAAACCTCTCAAAATCATCAACGGTACGAAATATGTCTGCAATGCAGGATGTCAATCATTTCCAACTCTATGCTCTGTGACCTAGTTTGCTTTTCATGTTTTCAGTAAACTAGACAGACAAGAGGAAGAATAGAGGCTTTCTTCCAGAAAATTGTGTTCGAGGGTGGGGGTCACACAGGCCCGTATCCATGGGGAGTCTAGGGGGAAGGGCTCACCCTAAATTTTTACATGAGAATGATTTATGAGCATTAAAGTAGTCAGCCATTAAGATTTTTTCTTTTTGTTTTAGGATGATACTAGATTCGACTCCTGGTGTAAGCTCAACTTTCAGTCCTGTGTCATTTGCATGTCTCGTTTCATACAGATTCGTTGAAAAACCTCTAAACATGTGCTATGACGTATGCGAACTAAAGTTTTTTTTAGCAAAAAAGAGAAATTTCTTGCTTTAGACTCTGCCCTGTAATCCAGTTTTTCTGGAGGCGAGATAGAATGGTTGGGAACGGCCAATCAGATTCAAGTTCGGAACCCACATTAAAAAGACCTTCCTTTATAACCTTGGTGTTGTATAAGGACGAAAAACAAAAATATACTGATAGCTCCCGTAATAGATATTATGGGAAAGAGATTTTACAAATAGGTGGTTTTGAAATAGAGAAAGGACAATACCTGAGCTTTATTAGTATTACTAGCATATATTATCCCCTTTGCTAAGTTGAAATGAAAATTTAAAAGCACAACTCCGTATTTCATGTGTTTAGTACCCGTGAAATATGCTGTTTTCGTTTTTAAAGGGCATCGATTTAAACCGCATCGGAAATATCATTGATCATCTCGGCGACCCCAAAAATCATGGATTCGACACACATGTGGAAAAACGGTAAAGAGGAAAAGGCCCTTACACAAAATTTGGAAAATTGACGCCCAAAAGGCAAAAGCAAGTGGACCGAAGTGAATGAAACTGTGCTCAAATATTGTAGAGGTAAGATGAAGGAATACGTGTTTCGTATTTTCCTGCAAAGAAAAAAAAATTGGCTGGACCGAGGCGTCAGGTGGCGGAAGGAGTGGACAGAAGCGAAAGAAATTGTGTGTAGATATTGGATATGTAAAATAAGACCTTTCGTGTTTCACAAGTGTATCCATCTGATTTTTCAAATTTGGAAGATCAACAGTAAGCACAAACAGTATATATAGTATTTTATAATATTTCGGGAGGCACCTTTAACGCTTACAATGTTTTCGTGATCAAATGTTTGGAGGACTCCGTGCCCCACCCAACCATCTTTCTTTCCAGGAAAATACGAAATTCGTATTCCCTTATTTTGTGTGTAAAATATCTGTGCATAATTTCATTCACTTCGGTTCACTTTTTCTTGCCTTTCGGGCGTAAACTTTCAAAATTTTCGGTGATAGTTTTGCCCTCTAAAAACGTTTTTCCGCAGAAAATAAAAACCAGTATTCATTTATTTCTTGCGTATTGTCAACACGTAAAGTTTCCCTGCAATTCTTCATGTCCTTTACACATTTGACTAGTGTTACTAACACTTTTCATATTTCGTGGTCAAAGGTTTGGAGGGGTCCGTGCACCACCCAACCGTTTTTCTTTATGAAAATACGAAACCCGTACCCTCATTTTACGTCTGCAATCTCTGTTCACAATTTCAATCACTTCGGTTCACTTCTTGCCTTTCGGGCGTCAGCTTTAAAAATTTTATCCCTGTATATTATTAATAATTTATATCTTGCATTTATTAATAACTAGCTGAAATACCCACTTTTCGCAAGGGTCAGATAAAATATCTATGTAACCATACTGAACAACGAAACGATAAAATATCGGTAATTTTCTACTACTTTTACATATCACTGTAAACGCGCCCTGAGATACCCCTGTTTGAAATTTAAAAAGAACGTCTCTGGACCCCAGCTGATGGGAGTTGTATTTAGAAGTCAACGCCTCTGGAAGAATCAGCATTCATCTCAGCGACCGTGAAAACTAAGAATTTGACACTAATATAGGTCATTTTGGATTATTTTTACATGTTTCGGTATCCCCCGGTAACTCCGGACCGCATATAATGATAGCTGATTTTGAGTAATCGCTAATGGATATGTCACCATTGATTGCAGCGACCGTGAAAACTATGGATTTCACACTAATATCGGTCATTTTGGATTACTTTTACGTGTCTCGGTGTCGCCCCCCCGTGACTTCCGGCCCTTAGCCGAATTGGGTGAATGCGCTCGGAGTTTCACCATTGAGCTCAGCGACCACGAAAGCTATGGATTTGACACTTATATCGGTCATTTTAGATAATTGTTACATGTCTCGGTAACCTCCCCCACATGTGACCCGGGCTCGCATACAATAGTAGCTGAATTTGCAAGTCATCGCTAATGGAAGTGTCACCATTGATTTCAGCGAGCGCAAAAACTATGGAATTGTCACTAATATCGGACATTTTGGGCTATTTTTTACATGTCTCGGTATTTCTTCCCCCCCCCCCCATTGCCGCTGAGTCCCGGTCTGCATACATTTGTTATTAAATTTGCAATTCATTGCTAATGGAAGTGTCACCATTGATTTCAGCGACCGCGAAAACTACGTATTTCACACTAATATTGGTCATTTTGTATTACTTTTATATGTTTCGATATTTCGCCCCCCCTCCCCCCCGCGGTGACCCCTGGCAAGGAGCCGAATAGCGTGAATTTGGAAGTTTATTGCGAGAGGAGCTTCATTATTGATTTCAGCGACCGCGAGAACTATGAATTCGACACTAATATCGGAAATTTTCTACTACTTTTACATGTCCCGATAAACGCTCCCCTGAGACCCCCTGATTCGAATTTTGAGAAAAACGTTTAACTCTCATCTGGAGCGTGGATCAAGGTATTTGTGACTAAAATTTGGTAACTCTCGGTCTATTTGTCTGGTTCCCAAGCCGGTTCCGGTAAAAGCCCCACTGAGACCCCTCTGGTTCGAAATTTGAAAAGAAAACGGCTTCGTCTTGATCTGGGGCCTAGGTCAAGGTACCCCTGACCAAAATTTGGTAACTCTCGGTCCACTCGTCTGGTTCCCAGGCCGCACACAGACAGACAGACAGACAAACACACAAACAAACTCTTTATTTTATTTATATTAGATAAAGAATTAATATACTGAATATCAGCTCTCCAACTTGAACGGCTTGTGAGATACTAAAATTTTCGCAAAAATTCGGACTCTCTTAGAATATGTAATATAATGAAACCGATACATGTATGATAACTTCCTAGTTGAGATTGAGGCCTAAGTATATACCAAAAATCATTTCATTTGACTTTGCAATTTGGATATGATGATCATGCAGACATAGTTACATTCAATTTTTTATATAATAATTCATATATTACACATGATTCAAACATTTTTCCCAGTAGTTAGCTCCTCTAAGAAATCACAGGCTGCGTCTCAAATATGTTCTATTGCTATTATTACAGTTGCAAATATCAATATTTAAAATTGCCTGAAGTTCTTTTGTCAATAGAAACAAATGAAAAGAAAAAGGATGCCTTGAAAGTAGACAAATTCACCTGTGTTCAGAAGCTGTCTACAATACACTGAGCTGAATGAGTCTGTGGGTCGTAATACGTTGTTAAGACAGAGTGGGTCCTGGTGGGTGGGGGGTTGCAGTGGGTCACGTTCTGTTGACCCGTGGCCCCCGACCCGCTCCATCTCTGCACTGTATATACGGATAAAACAATCATATATATGTATTTTAACCTTCTTAATTTTACTGAACCGTCACTAATTTAAGATAATTACAAAAAATGCAAGAAAGCAATTATTAATAACATATATAAAAATATAGAAATGTATTTTGAAGGAAAAAGTAATTGGCGTATTCGAGACTCGAACTCGAGTTGCCTACTCAACAAGCAGACACTTACCGACTTATCCACGGCACAACTGCAACGAATTGTTTCGAAGCTTTATTTCTAATGTGTGTGTTACCTAACACGGCTACCAGATGTCAGTAGTGGTGCGATCACCGTCTTGAAGACCCATTTCGAGGTTACGAAATCACTCTTTTAACCCCCATTAATCCGATTTTTATATACCTCTGTCTCTCTCTCTCTCTCTCTCTATATATATATATATATATATATATATATATATATATATATATAGAGAGAGAGAGAGAGAGAGAGAGAGAACAGTAAGTAAGAGTATAGATTAAGTTATTCTCGATTTTAATTTTCAGAACAAATGCGTTTAATAAAAACATGGGACCTGTTGCCGTAGATAGCTAAAGGCCGTAAATAAAATTCAAACTTCAAGTGTAACTGGGGTAACTCCCGACATTGGCTGATTTAAGACGTTTGATAACAGCGCGGGTAATGGCTGGTTTATAAATGCGCGGAGTTGACATTGCGTGTGTAGGTAAGTGGTTACAGCGTCTGACAGTCGTTCTAATGGTCCGGGGTTCGAGTCTCGGCCTGGATGGAGTTAACTTTTTTTCAAGGAATTAAACACTATAAATGATGTTCGCGTTTGACGCTGAATGAGATTTATCCTATGAAGGGAGAAAAACCAGGACGGATACAGCGGGCAGGAGGAAAGGCGGACACTGTTTATCCTTAAGTGTTAAAATTTAATTTATTCCCATGTCTTTTGCTCTTTCCTTTCCCTCTTTCCTTCTTTTCTCATTTTGTTTAGCTTTCCATACTTTTTCGGTCTCTGCATGATGCGTATTATTCTTTTCGTTTCCTTTGCATTAATTCCTATCTCTTTGATCTTAAAGTGAATGGATTTTCTGCAGATTTATCTCGTGGTTGTTTCTGTAAGTGATGGTCTCAGATAGTAATACTTTTTCCTAAAAATGGAGGAATATCCTGGCATGTTATGTTTTCGGGCACGTACTTGCTGTCATGTTGGTTGTCCAACTATCAGACATCGAGTGAAACTATTCTGCTACTGGAAAAAGCTATCATTTCTTATGTATCCAACCTCCAGTTTCTACTGTCGCTGACTGTACAACTTAACACCACCATAATTTACACTTTTTTGATACATTGCTGACCGATGATTACACAACAAAACTGCAGTTTGCAACAAATCTGTTTGTTCATTTGAATACACTATTTTATTCTATTCTACCTGACCTACTACAGTCTACCATCTAACACATCAATAACAATGGTCATCAGCATTATCTTTACACACATCTGATGTGTTGCAAACTACAGTCGCTGCCATTATTTGGATAAATATATGCATATGCCAGTTGTATGGATCTAAAATTGCAAAGTTTATATTTTATGTACACTTTTTATAAAAGTACCAAATCGTTCGATATTTTCATAGTAGGAAATTTTCACAGTAATTATTATTATTTTCATTCCGTCTTTCTAAAAGCAAATTTATATGTGGTCACATGTACTTGAAGATATTACCTTTGCATTTGAATCAGAGAAACTAGGAAAACCTTTGAAAAACGTAGTTAGACTAGTATGCCACCGAGATTTGATCCCATCAACTTCCAATTCAGAAGCAAGAATATTAGCAGTTGCATACGCTCTTTGAAGGTTTGACTTTTAAAACTCTCCTGAGTGTAGATCACTCAGGATGTTCTGTCTTCAATTAATATTCGTTCTTGGGTATTTAAGATATACAAATAAGTAATATATTAGTAAAAGTCTTAGAGTCACAGGGAGCATTCTCTGTTTTAATATGAGCGTGGATATTAATGTTCAAATTTAGTTTCAAATAATAGACTCAGTTTCAAATAGTAAAAAAGTAACTTATACTTTAACTAAACCTCTTACACTCTACATCAAGGGGTTATTTTTCTAGATACACAAGACATGATTGTTTGTAATGTTTTAATCACTCAGAACAGATAAGTACATGTTGTAAAATAACAACATATATACGCCTCAATAGTACATACGTATATATCTTTCCAGATACAGTTTTTTTTGGATTTCTTTACTAAACAATACATATTTGAAGAGCCATTGTTTTCTTTTTGAAAGTGAATAAAGCCTTAAAATGTCAAATTACAATAGTTGAAGGAAAGGAATATCTTTAAATTGTTTACGGTGTTATCTCCAAATAATTTTTCACACTAGGATCTCTCTATTTGCTGCTCAATCAATAATGTAGTATAAATTATGAATATGTTGATATGGAATAAAATAATGAAAGTGTGAAACCGATTGATGTATATAACAGTTTAATTAATGACAGTTTTTTAATGAATTGATGCTTCTTTGTTACATTTAAGATTACAATCTTACTACATTATGACACATCTCTCTACAACAGGAAAAGCTAAAAGTATAAAAATAATAAACTTTAAACTGAAAGAATTAACAAACTTGAAGTGTTATGAACATTCTTCTTCCTAACCTTGTGTTTTACGAGTCACATATATTTACTATTGTAATGTGTTACTTTTATTTTTCTTTAAGTGAAGTTAAAACAAAAATACCACTTCAAACTTACAATCCATTGTTATGTTCATTTATAAACCATGGAAAAGTGTTTGTTTTTATAGAGTTAGATTTATTAATTGTACAGCTATATTTATAGCTACTGTACAGTGACCTTAAATTTTTAAAATAGTGTGTTACATGAAATCTTAGTATGCTAATCCGTTTACTCTCAAACTAGCTAACTCTATGGCATATGGAACCCGCGGGTTCAACGCCGTGTTCCAAAAGCTCTTCACAAACTTCTATCCATAGCCAACTGGATCCAGTTTCTACTTTATATTCCTATTCCTGCGATATCTATTTTAATATTGTCCTTCCAATTACACCTAGATCTTCCTAAGGATCGTTTTCCGATTTGACTTCCAGTTAAAACTTTGAACACGTTCCTACTTCCTTGCATTCTGACTACATGACCTGCCCTCCTGAGCCTTCTAGATTTGATGTCCCTAACAATGTTTGGTAAACGCTATAAATTATGAAGTTTCCGCAATTCCCCATTTCTGTTCCTTTTGTGTCCGAATATTCGTTTCAGGATCTTGTTTTCAAATACTTTCAGTTTGCAGTCTTCCCTCAGAGTAAAGCAACCATGTTTCACAACCATACAGCACAACAGGCATGATTATCATTTTAGGTATATATTTTAAGCTTCAAATTCCTTGAGAAATACTATTACCAATATTTTACTACAAATACTCCCTACAAATACTATTTTTTATTGAATATCAACTAGCTGAAATAACATTTGTAAGTTTGAAACGTAATTTCTACAAGGAAAGTAGTAAAACTCAAAACGCATCCAATTATTAATAAGTTAAAAACTGGTGTTAAGTGCTCAATCGATATTACCATCTTATCATCATCAAATTCGCATTTAGCATTACATACTATACTATAAGGATCATGCTTTGACCATTTGGACAGTAATCCAGAGGTAGCAGCTCTCCCTATGAGCACATTCATTCTGTCGCGGAAAGGAGACCATTTCGGTATAACAAATGACTTTATCACAGTTCCCAATGGCTCAGAAACTACGTGAAAGGGCAAGTTGCAGAATGAACACATATTGAAAATTTGGGATAAGAAAGGGCGCACGTAAAACTGACCAAAAAGCAGTGCCTCACTTCCGTTTTTCATAACATCAAGTACTCCTTCCGTATAGTTGGAAACTACAATATATTTAGAGGTTATATCAATTGCTTTAGAATTCGAGATTGAATCTATCATAGTATACATTCTCATCCCACCCTTGATTGTTAATTGTAAATTAACAACATCATCTAATGTATTTATATCAGCATAAAATTTCGGAATAGTCAGCAAACTTACAATCTTAGCTTGGTACAAAGTAATAATTACTAATGTGAAATATGACCAGACTAAAAATATCAATTGTATCACCTCATACTTAGGTTTAGTGACTGACAATTGCAAAAATATTCCGTACAGCTTAAATATAATGTCATTCATTGTTTTGTAAGATGGATCTTTAAAAACGTAAAATACTTGCATAAATCTTACCGCGACGCTTACAAGTATAAACCCAGCAACCAAACTCAGCCATAATGAAAAATGGAAAGGTAGGAATAAAGCATGATAACGGGGTAAAATATCTGCTTTTTTAACAACCAATACAATTTTATCAAACAAAATTGGTGACACAAATTCTACAAATTGTGACCTGTCGTATGTTATTATTGATGGTCCTAACCCTACATGAGCTTTTCCGTTAATTATGTCTCCCATAACTGATGTCCATGATTGATTTGGCAACTGAAAACCTCCATCTAAAGTTTGATGTTTCATTATATGAACAGGTGTAAAGTTCATGTAAAATGTAAGTTCACTAAACATAAGACCAATGGGTCCACGGTAAGTATAAAATCCATCTCTATTATAAATTATTTCAAATTCGTAAGGGAATTTTTCAGTTATAGAGGATACATAAAGTGGAAAACCCTGTAAGTTTGTAATCTGTGATGATGTAATTATATCGTTACATATTGATGGATATTTGAATTCAATACTAGCTTTAGGAGTTAACGTATTCTTCCTGTCGTAAAAACTATATGTTGCAAGGTAGACGTACTTATTCGTTGGACTTTTTATTCTATTACATACTCTTTTGAACAATACATTAATACTATATACATTGAACAGAAACAACTTCGAAAACATAGCATCAAGGTCATCTTGGCAAATTTCCTTGAGGTAGCAGACGAATAAAATCAGCTTATGTTTGGAATGGAAACTTATTTTCTTGTATGTTCCAAGAGCTAAGAAAAAGTCTTCAATAGATTCTGCTACAATTACAAGAGCATAGTCTTCTACATATAATGGAGTTAACTGATCCATATTTACTGATGCACTTCGATTGATATTTGACATACATTCTTCTGAATAATAGATTGGTATAATTAACTGTGTATGTATATGTTTAAGGAACGAAGTCATTTGTTGATCCGTACGTAAACAGTTTATTATGAGAAGTTGCTTAGTGCTCCGCACTAAACATAAAGACATTACAGCAAATGCAAATTCCATTATTGAGCTGTTCATGTTTTCTACATTGTATATTCCGGCTGTTACTTTATTAATTTGTAAGTTCTCCATTATTTGTAACTGAACAATAGAAGGATATCAAAACTGTTTTAGTAGTTGCTCCCTTATTGATACGTTCCACTAGGTAGAGAGCAAACACCACCTGCAACAAACTATGTGTTATTAAATTAGAAATTTGTGATTATACGAGATTATAAATTAACTATACTATACTTTAAAGAATACTGTACATGCATATTGCTACTGTAGCTTTAGTTATATGGAAAATTAACATAAGTAATATATGTAAGTATAATCTATAGGTTTATTTACTATTACTAAAGAAGTAGGTAAAATATCGTACCATGGAAACAATCCAAAACGTTTAATAGAAAGGTGTTAACCTAACAAGATACCCAAGCTTAATTTCAAATGTTTTTTTTTTTCAGAATTAAACTTTGTTTAAAAATATCAACAATTCACTCGTCATTCAAGATGGTTTACTCGGGTACAAAATAAGTTTCACTTGCAATTTGGAATCAATGACACTTCGCCAAAGTGTCAAGCGACTGTAGTCCAAACATCACTTAGCTGGATTAAAAGATAAACTAGATATTTCCTAACCTCATTTACATAAAAATAAGATATCTTTTGGGCTTTAATTTTTACACTATTATTGAATGGGTCCTTTTTAAGATGTCAACAGTTATAATTTATATTTATCTATTTATGTATATACCTATCTCTCTCTCTTCTACGATATTTGAGTTAAAATGAAATGGAATGTTTTAGTCTAACGTCCCACAACTTTGCACATTTTAGGCTAAGGGAGACCGATGATTAAAGCAAACGATTGGTCATAGACGAATTGATAAAATGAGAATGTGGAAGGAAACGAGTACCCCGAGAAAACCCATGGGTACGATGTTGTCCACCAGAAACTTACTTGACCGCGGATATGTATCAAACTAATTTTGTATATATGTGTTCAAACGTCAATACTGTCCCATCTGTAATCGAAAACACAGTAGCGAATCTAGAAGGTAAAAACTGGCGGAAGGGAGAAGTAGGCAGAACCCAGACTATGATAGGTGTATCATGAGTTTATTATAATCTTTCAAAAATATATTAATAATAGCTTCAATAATTTTTCTCACTCAAAAAACTGGGAGGTCTAGGCGCTCCCTGGCTAAGGAGAAGATCCGCTACTGACTACATGGAGACGCGACCACAAGAGCAGGAGGAACCGTTGAACTCCGTGAAAAGTATTTAAGTGAAACGATTTAAAAATTCAAACTTCTAAGAAATAAGATCATTGTCATGACTAACCTCAGATCGTAATAACACTTTTAATTCACTTTGTATTACATTGTACATTTTCATGTTAAGCAAAACAGCATATGTGAATTCGTAAATATGTATCCTTTAGTTAGAATTTCACGTCATTTTTAGTTATCTAACAACTTACTTCAGAGGTGCTTTTATTTGCTTCATGGAAGGTATGTAGTTATAACCTTACTTTTATCCGAAGAATACGACAAATTAAAAGTTTACAATTTAATTTAAAGCATTACAGAGTGAATTCAGTTATCTAAATGATCGAATAATCGATTATGTTTCCTTGTCCAGTACAATTTTATCTAATTGAGGCTACGCCCATAGGAAATATTATTAATGAAGATGGTTTGAAAATATTATTTTCCTCTGTGATATTAACCATGCGAACAAAATTAGGCACATTTATATAATCAAATTTAATTATTTAATTTCTTTATAGTAGGTTATGTAAATAGTTTTGAGTCTTGGGAGTCAAAATTGATAATCCATTCGTTGTGAAACCGCATATGCACATTTTTTTTTTTTTTATCGATGGCCTTCTCCTATCTTTCGACAACACCTTAATCCTGTCTCATTAGAACTTCTATGATTTCTGGTCCTAAAACTGTGGCACATGTTTCCCATTGGCATCTTTAACAACTAACCGAACATCATTCACAAAGTTCCGCAGGGACAGAAATCAGCGATAATCTAATGATGCCAGCTCTAAGCTATACGATAGAAACATTAAAATTTTGCACAAGTTCTCTTAGTTTCTGACAGGTTGATAAAGTATCTGGCGATACCAATGTGTGAACATCGTTTCTGTTGTGTCCAGATTCATTCATTCTTTGTTTTTCAAATGCTGAGTTCGTTCTCCATAATTTCATATTCTCGCCCCAATTCTAGACTGTTTATCTTTCCAAACAACAGCAGCAACTCATGATACACGATGCCATTGGCGTATTTAAGATTTTGTTTCGGGGAGGCTATGCACAACACGGGGAGCAGGGGGAACAATAGCCTACGTGAGTTTGAGAATTAAATATATTTTAATCGATTGTTTACTAATATACTAGCAAAGCCATGAAACTCATATCGATGGAGGATTTTACCTCCCCCCCCTCCACAGACAAATCTGAAATGAGGCTTGTGCAAACACGTGTTGAATATTTGTAATCTCATTTCAATTTAACTGATTTCATTATATGAAAAAAATTGGAAATATTCTCTTTTATCTGTGTACGTTTTTACCTGAAAGATGTTGAGACAAGTTGAAGCTGAAATATACTGATTTCAGTTTTAATGGGAAGAACTGCAGACTGGTGAATCTTATGTCATATGGTACAGACAAAAATTTAGCAGTGGATCTAACCTTTTATTCTATTCATATAAGAGAAAGGAAACATCCTCTTGGGCTACATAATTTCCCGGGCTACTTATTCCCCTTCTTGATTTTCTTTTATTCAAACATTTACCTTTCTTTATAACTAAACAATGTAAATATTCCTTTCTTATAATAACTAAAGTCCCATTATGTTGATATCCGTGCAAGTTGGTATGGAACACCAGTTTCGCCTGGCAGCTTCTCTTAGTTTTGGTGTTACTGACGACGTCCGACCTGAATCAAAACTAACAACGGTCGAAAGTATGATACGAAAGAAAGTAATAATTAAGAAAAAGAAACAGAAGAGTGGAATGAACGAAAGAAAGAAGTTTTAAAAAAAAGCAGTTCTTACATGGAATGAAATTTGACAAATACAAATACTTCTGATCAAAGAGCATAAGAAAATGGAAACTCCATGGAATTCTTAGAAATGGTAAGAGGGATTATGCGGAAAAACTAACAAATTTATTTTGAGCGAAGAGGGGTCGTGGATTTTGGCCCTATAGCCTCCACTAAATATGCTACTGCAATATATCCTTCCAATCCCACCACATGTACAATATAAATTAAAGTTGCTGGGTGTTAGCGGAGCTTTTCCCACAGACAGTAGAGTTTCTCCTTGCCTCAACAACGATATTGTTCGCACATTGTTGTAGTATGCTATCCACTATTCGCTCGTGATCAATAGCTTTACAGGAGGCTTTAGTTCGTTACGTTTCAGTAGTGTTTGCAGATAGATATTCCATCAAGTAAATGTATTTGAGTCAGATTTTGTGGCACATAAACATCGAGTCTCACGCCTTTTCCTAGTCAACTTTTTTTTCAAAAGATTTAACACTGTTTGATTTGGAAGTTTATATCATGGGAATTTCATGACTGCATAATTGATGAAATTCCTCAGCTTTTGTCATAGCATCATCCACTTTCCAGATATTCGTCGCCCACTTCAAGGACCACATTTGACATCGAAATTTTACAGAACAAAAGTGACTGAACCACTTTTTTGGCTGTTGATAACGTATCTTGTCCATAAACACACTGAAAAAGAAAAACGCATTTGGTTTATGTAAAAACTTAGGTTACATGCGTAAATCCTGTAATTCTTGGACTTAACGTAATATCCTAAAGCAAATGTATATCTGAAAACGTATTCTCTATTCATACTTTACGTGTAGCTAAGTGTTCCGAAAATAAATGTATTATCCGTACGAACGAAAGAACTGTATATACGCAGTCAGGATCTCACATAACATGTGCGTATATAACATATAGCTGACGTATGTAACATACATATTACGTATGTAATATACGGAAAGCTGTTGGGTGTCAGACATCCTGCAGCTTCATGACGTAACATCTAAGCGGGAAAAGGGCAATACGTATAACATATGGATAATGGAGAGCTATGCTCTTTAAAGATTTCCGTAGTAAACATAAAGATTTCGTATATTTGTAAAATATGCCGCTGTCTGGATAACGGATTTTTTCAGTGCAGTCAAATTTCTTCACAGGCCTGCGCTACATTTACTCCTGTGTCGCAATAAAATTTTTAAAATTGCTGTTTTGCGAAAAGTTCACTTATCATCACGGTACAAGACCTTACATCTGATACTAAGAAATCCGACACATCTACTAACTTTAACTATCAGCTGCCAAATGACATTAGCCCTGACCCGCTGCAAACCATATATCTAAAGGTATGGGACACTAACACCATATCATCGGCAAAGGCACACTATTTTTTTACTACTTGATATTTAACAAATCAATTACAGATAATTTTGTAGTTATAACGATAAATTTTAAAACTATTTATTTATGAGCTGTTCCTCTCTCCGTCCCAAAAACTCAAGGAAATATAGAAGACCGTAGTGCCTCAGTGGTAGAGCGTTCACCTTTGGTGAATGGAGTCCTTGGTGCGATCCTAGCTCGCGGCAAGTGAGCTTTGTGGTGGACAAACCCTGTGTATGGGTTTATTCGGGGTTTTCCCGTGTCCTGGATTTTCTTCATCCCACTATTTCATTCATTTCTTATAACAGTCTCCTTTAGTCTAGCTGGTATAATTGTGGGACGTAACACATAAAGCTTTCAAGGAAATATATAGAGGATTCAAATTAATGTCAAAGTCTTATCCTTAAACCATATACGAAGTTATACCGAAGTAATGAGAACATTTTAAGAAAAGACAATTTCTGTAATCTTTACTCTTTTTCCTTTCATCGTACATTATAACACGTCCTTCATGATAAAATTCCTTTTTAGATTATTTTCCAACGAGTTTATCTTTCTCTTTTTAACGATGTCTAAAAATGATCTCTCCTTCTGTTCTATTCTAGTACTTCATTATATTTTAGTTCAATCCTACTAATAACCTCCATTCCTCTCCATACCCATATTTAGAAACAGTCCAACCCTTTTTCTTCAATTTTGCGTGGTATCCACATTTCAATGTTTTGTAAGTATTTTCTTTAACTAATCAATCGTTTTACCAAATAGACATTTCTTTTTCCTTAATACTTTTCTCGCCTTTCCTATTCTTGGTTTTATTTTTTCGTCCGTGCTTTACGTTTATACTAATAGTACTTCTCTGGTACTCAAGAGTGGTCACCTGTTCTACTTTCTTCTCTAAAACTTTTATATTTGATACATTGTATTTCTGCATTATTATGTCATACAACACATTCGTGAATTGTGGTTTCTCGAGTATGGGAAGGTTGTCATATTCAACACACTAACTTTGACCCGAATGTTTTATCAAAGTTCGTGGAATGAATACAACCCATTGTGCTATAGTGTTACCACAACTACACACAATCAAACTCTCCACCGGACGGAATATTCATGCTATTACAACGGTGCCCTGTACTGTGCAATGTTGCCAAAAGGTTGGCACAAAAAGACGCTAATCCAGAGGTAAAATGAATCCAATTTTGGGTGAAAAGTCGCTTTTAGAAAAACCGCTGTCTACAAACATTGTTTTATGAAGTTCGAGATGTAAACTAAATAATATGTTCTACTCACATCTTGTCAACAGGGGGCAACCAATCCTTGAATTCAGGGATCATTTCATATTATTCGGGTGTGGGAGATCCGGGTTCGATTCCCGGCGGGAGCTCATGTGGTTCGGATTCCACATTAATCAGTAGGTCCACGTCTCATATAGCCTCGCTGCTGAACGGGACGTAAAACTCTAAATCAACTCAACTCACATTATTTGGGTACTTTTGTTCATATTAGAATTGCCATATTACCCGATTTTAGCGGGTACCACCCGATTTTCATGCCCTATATTTGTCCCCCGCTTAATCATCTCTTAATCATGAAAACCCACCTGCTTTTCTGGATTAGAGAAAAATCTAAGACGACTTTAATGGTAAGGTGTTGTTATATTCAACGTAAACCGTTACATCTCTATGTCAATTTCAATCACGATTGAGTTAAATTTGGACTCAGGTTCAGGCTGTGAGCTATGTCTTCACTTAGTCTCTACGTATATATTCAAAAGTAATTTTGTTTTGATTAGATTTATTATTAATATTTTTTCTTTCAAAATGTTTATGCTGTATTTCATATATTGTGAGACCGTGGTAATTTTGTATGTTACTATGATTTGAAGTAGCAATCTTTAAAAATGATTAGAAATTTTATGAGATGGACCAACACTCCTAAATATATTTTACCTTTCTTATGATAAATAATTATAAATTATTGTGTTTTTCTTACAGAGAACCGTATGAAAATATCTGCCATATAATATACTAGCATATATTACCCGCTTCGCTGAGTTGAAATGAAAATTTAAATGCACAACTCCGTATCTGATGTTTAGTACCCGTAAAATATGTCGTTTTCGTTTTCAATGGTATCGATTTAAACGGCATCGGATAGATCATTGATCATCTCGGCGACCCCGAAAACTATAGATTCGACACTAATATCGGTCATTTTCGACCATATAGATAGATAGATAGATTTCCTCCCCTCCATGTTGCAGTCAATGGCATCGGAAGAGTAACTGTTCATCTCAGCGACCCAAAAAATGTAGATTCAGCACTAATACAAGTATTGGTTATTTTCGATCATTTTTAAATATCTTTTCCTACCCCTCTCCCAAGTTTCGGGTGTGAATTTAATTTAAACGGGATCGAAAATATCACTGTTCATCTAAGCGACCCAGAAAACTAAATTCGACACTGATAGTGGCCATTTTCGAACATTTATATATATATATATATATATATATATATATATATATATATATATATATATATATATATATATATATATATATATATATATCTTTTCCTCCTCCAAGTGGCGGGGCTAATTTTGGATTTAAACCGGATCGGAAATGTCACTGTTCATCTGAATGATCCCAAAAAGTATGGATTACACACTAATACTGGTCATTTTCGATCATTACTGTATATAGCTCCTCCTCTCCCTCCGTTCTGCGGCACACGGCATCAGAATTGTCACTGTTAACTCTTTCCGGTACCCGGTTTTTTGGGCTATTTTTTTAACTTTCAGTCAAGCAGCTACTGCATCGTCACTATTTACCCTAGGATCATGGATCATACCTCATTCTCTTCAGAATGGAGCTGGCTTTCAAATGATACTACTTGCATGCTCATACCATATACCAGGAGCGGGAAAAATGATGTCAAAGGGAAAATTTTGGAGGGAGCGGCCCTGTATGAACGTAGCCATCTAAAAAAATCTAATAAATAGTGCTTGGTATACTGAATGTGTGTGCCAAATTTCAGGTTTCTATCTTGAATACCAAGGGCGAGAGAAATTTTATCAGGAATTCCCACCATGTCCCAAATTACCGTAAAACACCATGATCTCAAGTAAAAAATTTCCTGAGACATCCCTAAGTACCCTAGGGTCATGTTTCGCCCATCATTCTCTTTAGAATAGAACTGCCTTTCAGGCGGTATGATTTACGTGTCTCCATCATGTATCTAAGACGGGAAAATGAGGAAAAACAGGATTGTTGGGTCTAAATATTCTTTTTTCAACTTTTAGCCCCCCTGAACCTTCCTATTTTAACGCAGAGATCTTTAAAAAAACTGGTAAATACTACTCGGTGGGCTGAATGTTTATGCACAATTGCAATTTTCCAGGTGCAAAAGTAAGCCCGCCAAAAAAAAATATACCGACAGTGTCCCATATTCCCGTATACAGAGGGAAGTTTTTAAACATTCCCTGAGAAATCCCTAATTACCCTAGGGTCATGTTTCGCCCATCGTTCTCTTCAGAATAGAACTGCCTTTCAGGCGGTACCATTCACTTGTCTCCATCATGTATCTAAGGCGGAAAAATGAGGAAAAACGGGATTTTTGGGTAAAAATATCCCTTTTTTCAATGAAAGAAAACGGAAAAAAAGAAACAAAAAAAACTGTAGTAGTTAACGAAGAAGAACTGCATGTAGTGTAGAGGAGTCGCTAAAATTAATTTTTTAACGAGGGCGATTACGAAACATCACCTACTAATTGAAATCATGATTATTTTCCAATAAAGTAAAATTCAATAAACTTTCTTGTTATTGTTCGTCCCTCAATGCATACTCATCTCATGGTTAATTATCCCATATCGGACTTCCGAAGAAACTCATCGAAACAACTTATTGACCGTGCCAATAGCGATTACTCTCAGTCATGACTCCGTTTTCTTTCATTCAGAAATAGAAAAGAAAAAGAAGGAAGTAGAAGGGTAAAAGAAGGAGGTAGGAAAAGGGAGGAAAAAGAAAAAAACAAATAGAGTATTTTAATAAGAAATAGATTACTGGATAATTCCCGGGAATATAGTAAGAAGTCGGGAGAGTCGTTGAAAGATGAATCATGTTAAGCGTTATTAACGACTAATCAATTTTAGAATGCTTCGGAATAGACACATGTTCCTCCATACCACCCCGACCTAGCTCCAGGCACCACGTTCGAGGGGTTGCCCAGACCTAGACCAGGAAAGGAGAAAATCGAAATTATTCTTTGTAAAGTTATTCCAAACGATGATTGATAACCATCCAGTATCTCTAGGATCGACCACACATATGAATTAGCCAAAGAAAAAAAATTAAAGTTATAAACTCAATATAAATTTATGTATCGTATCAATAAGGGTTTCAACTTCATGGAAGAAAGACGTCGTATTTAGGCTCATCCTGCTATCTTCGTCTCACTCCTAGAGCCGATTTAAACCGTTAGTAGCGGTCCTTCATGACCTAGGTTATTTACCTTAACACATATATTAAAACATGACACATATATTATAGACGTTAATATGACAAATGATATTACTAAAATTACTTAAATTAAATCTATCATGCATTCACTCGCTCACTCACTCAGGACAGTGTATATATGTTTAAAGGATTCCATGTCAGAAGGGCCCGGACAAAAGGGCGAGGACAGAAAGGCCCGAGTCAAAACGGCCCCGCGTCAAAAGAGCCCGGGTCAAAAGGGCCCTGCGTCAAAAGGGCCCCGGTCAAAAGGGCCCGGGTGAAAAGGGCCCCGCGTCAAAAGGGCCTTGCGTCAAAACTGCCCGGGTCAAAAGGACCCTGCGAGAAAAGGGCCCGGGTCAAAAGGGCACCGCAACAAAGGGCTTGAGTCTAAAGGGCCTCTCCCTCAAAACGGCCCCGCGAGAAAAGGGCCCGAGTCAAAAGAGCCTCATGTCAAAAGGGTCCCGCGAAAAAGGGCTTGAGTGGAAAGAGCCCGGGTAGAAATAGTTCCACGGCCAGAAAGCCTGAAATCAAAACAGAAGTGGAAATCAAAGATGCACGAGTGGATAGTGCCACCTTAGTAAGTAGAAGTGATTGTCTAATAGAAGGGAGAATATCAGTGGTTATTAGAGACAAAAAGGAAACTTGAATGGTGATCTTAATTTTGTTTGGTTGCTGTTTGTTCTGCAACAATCCCTATCGCTTAAGTTGTTTCTCGATGAAAGTTTGCTTTCAACCGCGTCTCTCTGAGTTTGTAGACGTGGAAGACCCCGGTTCGATTCCCGGCGGGTTCTCATGTGGTTCGAATTCCACGTTAATCAGTAGGTCCACATCTCATACAGCCTCGCTGCTGAAAGGGATGCTAAAGTGAAAATCATATCATATCATATCTCTAAGTTTGTATTCTCGAGACCTAGCCCAATCAGACTATCTATTAATGACTGTTCCCTTAGTTCTACAATTCAATTTCTGCCCCTGAACCAAAGTAGAAAAATACGTATTATATGAATAATATTATCTTGAAAACGTTTCTTTAATTTTGGTGTAAGAACATACATGTGCATCTCCATACAGGGTTAGTCAAAAGTATTGGGACAGAACAATAATAACGACACGCGTGGACGGGGGAAAATCAAATGTTGCAATTGGTGTTATTGCAAAAACTGCATTGGCTTGGAGTGTGGTCACCGTGGAAGCCATTTTGAATTACACTATATTGCGGATCGTCAATTTTTTAATGGAAAAGGCTATGATCTTACACTTCAGTTTAGGCTTTATATTTCCACAAATGTGAAGGTGAACTCATTTTTGACACATTACCATTTGTTTATGAGACAGGGTGACATATGTATCTAATAGAAAAAAAAGTATCATGACAGGGCAGTAACAAAGAGACAAATGGACAAAGGAAAAGTAAATGTTACAGGTTGGTATTGGTGTTAAAACTGCGTTAAATGATCATGGTACCCAACTTGAATTCCGCATATTATATACCATAAAATATTTTCAAATAGACAAAGGTACTTGTGTCACATAAATTTAGGCTAGAATCTGGCTACAAACGATAATCTGAATTAGGGATGCGCACGAGACAAGATTTGAGGCTGTCTCGTCTCAAAAATGTACTGTAAATGTGATGTCTCGACTCGAAAAATGTGCATTTTTCTATTGGAAGAGCTGTCTCGACTCGGATATTCTCAGCAAAATTCTGTCTCGACTCGTCTCTTGCGCATTCCTTACTGAGTCGACTTTTGACCGATCTCTATTCATTTACGCGATAGTGTGTGCTAAGTTTGACATTTGTTTCTAGTAGAAGAAGTATTTAGACAGGTAACTAATAAATAGTACTTCATTGTGTTCTTAACGTTTCTGTTCGTTTGCTTACGTTTGTAAAATATTGAGAAGTTACCACGTATGTATAACATATTTTAATAGTAAGTATATTTGTGATTAATTGTTACTTTACGACTATAAAGCAATAGAATGCTTTAATGTGCAGTTTCGAATATTTGGTAGAGCTCAACAACGTCGTTCAAATAGTAGTGGGTGATAACGATGTTTCTTCTGGTCAGTGTGTTGTACCATGCAGAGTTAATACGGGAAGGATATAATGGTAGAATTGCTAGAAAGAAACCATGTATACCCAAATTAAGAAATATAAGATACTTAAATTTTCTAGAGCTTTTGAAAATAAACTCAAAAACTGGTGGGAATGTTTTTATCGGCGAATTTAAGTTAAACCTGCATGAATATGATGGTAGAATAATAGTGTTTCGACAAGTAAATACAGAAATAAATGTCAAGAACTTCCAGCCTGCTTTAAAATACAGAAGAAATATATATCTTAACGTTCTTAGAAGGACTTCTAATTTTATCAAGATATTGATCCCAAACAAAGTATATGTTGTAAAGAAAAGATTGATTGCTTTAAAACTGCCCAAAAGTTCGCTAACCCCACTACACAGTACCGGCTTTAATCCCATTGAGAATCTTTGGAGCGAATTGCAACATAAGGTCAATATATACGAGTTACGGTGAAAGAAGGTTTGAAAAAAGCATTACATACAGATTGGAACAATATTTCCCCACACTACACCAAGAAAATTGTAACAACGATGCAGAAATGCTTAAGGAAAGTTATAAATCATTGTGTGTTTGCTATTAAATACTAACTGTATTAACTTGGAGGAATAAAATAATTTTAGAGGACATTTTATAGTAGTTTTTTAAAATAATATCTGAATATTTATGTGATCAACAGTGTCCACATCCCCATTCAATGTAGTTTTTGCAACAACACACACTTGCAACATTTGCTTTTCCTCCGCCACATTATTATTTTATTGTCCTGATACTTTTGTCTACTACACACTAATGTCTAACATAGCACACTTTCCTCGGAAAAGAATGAGAATTGGTAAAGAATGAATCATATTCTCGTTTGTAGGAAAATTCAATCCTAAATTGATGTGCTAAACATACTCCTTTCCATTTAAAAATATTATGTGATATCCAATATGGCGAATCTAGGATGGCTGTCATTATGTCCACGCCCTCACTCAGTGTAGTTTTCGCATCAACCTGCAACCTTTTCTTTTCTACGTCTACGTGTCTCTTTGCCTGTCCAGATACTTTGGTCTACTAGATACAAATGTCAAACGTAGCACCCTATCTCGCAAACGAATGAAGATAGATTTTAAAGAATGAGTTCTTCTTCTCATCCGTGGGAACATTCTAGCCTAAATTGATGTGTCAAACCCACCTCTTTCCATTCAAAAGATATTGAGTGATATCAAATATCGCAGAATCCACCATCTGCAATATTTACTTTACCTCCGTCCATGCGTATCGTTATTACTGGTCTGTCGTAACATTTTTACTAACCCTATATTTTTTCCACATGTATGTTCTTTCAACACAAATAAACAGGTATGTCCACGTAATATTTTTCATCTAATAAGTATTTTTATACTTCTGAAGTTTTGCAGGCTATATCTCAGATTTCTTGACATGGGGCCTTTTTGTTAGGGGGCCCTTTTGACCAGGGTCCTTTTGACTCAGGCCCTTATGACTGGAACCCTTTTGACTAATGCCTTTCTGTCCTCGCCCTTTTGTTCGGGCCCTTCTGACGTGACACCGGTTATAGGATAGGAAGAGATCATATACAGAGGTACAACAGTTATTTAATGCTACATTTTCCGACCATAACCCAATTTCGAAGTCAAGTGCCTAAGAGACCATTAAATGTTTTGCAGAAAGGTACCGCATGCGATCAGGAAGGCCGAAACAATGTAGCAATTTGGTAGTTTCTTTTAATTTACAATCTTTTGTGGAAATTCCGCATTCATTGATAACCAGAGTTGCTAACAAGCTAGGTGTTTCCCAGAGTTCAGCGCAATGAATTTTTGTACACTATGCTCTTTATGTAAAGTCATTCTGAAGTATGATTAGTACCATACTAAAGAGTTCGATTAACATATGTTAATTGCAGTAGTCAAACCTTTAGTATGACGCTAATCATACGTCAAAACGACTCTGCATAAGGCGGTATAAATTGAAACCCTAGGAGAATGCGTTTAGTGCATGAAATAACGGAAGACGACTTTGATCACCGCATTGAGTTTTGCGAAGTAATGATAGGAAATATCGATGACAGCAATATTGTCGTAAATGACATGGTATTCTCTGGTAACTTTCAGACTGTCAGTTTAACGTCCCACATTGTGCCCTTTAGGATGACGATGTTTAAAGCAAGTGAATGATGATGAAAGAACGGGTGAAATCAAAAGGAAACGAGGGTACCCCGGGAAAACTCACCTATACAATATTGTCCACCACAACCTTACTTGGTCGGGAATCGAACCAGTAGTCCTACACACCAGAACTAAGCGTTCTACCACTGAACCACCGTGCCCCTCCCTCCGGTATTCTTTGATGAAGTGATATTTACCTTATATGGTCTGGTGAACCGAAAAAATTATCACTATTGGAGCGATGAAAACCCACATTGATGGGATGTTATTTCGAAGAACAGAAGTGCAGAAGCTACTGACAGAAATAAACTACATTCTTAATTAGAAATATTACGAATGATATAAGAGATATGTTAAATTAAAAGTAGGAATGCAAAATATTTTTTGAATACGAACTGTGGTTTAATTAGGAATACAGCTGGTAAATAATAATATTGGACTACAAAGGTATTCAGAAGTCTTGCTAGAGGAAATATAAATATATTGAGATTATTATTATTATTATTATTATTATTATTATTATTATTATTATTATTATTATTATCGAATTGAAAATTCAATGGTGTATCTAAAATCAGGTAAAAGATCAGAAAAAGTACGTGTAGCCAACAAGCGGTAAGAAATGTGTGAAGTATTAAGGGCTTGCATTGAGGGTGCCAGGTAAACATGATTGGGAGCCACTGATATACGATATTGCATTGAGGACGACCCCTTCTGTACACGTCGTTCTTTGTCTAGGCCTTACTGACATGGAATCAAATAAAAAATAATGAAACAAGAAGTATATTATAAACAAAAACTATTATATATATTTTCTCCACTAAATCTCATCAAATTATATATATAGATATATATAATATTAACAACTTGACTTCGGTGAACATTACATTATTCTTATTATATATTATCGGTGCTAACCTAACACGAAGCCTTATAATAAGGATTTAAAAACAGCTGAAAGACAAATGACAAACATTACAAACAAATAGCATTTGTTTGTATTTTCTGTTGCATCTGATCAGATTTTATACGTATATAATTATTTTACATTACAGTATATTTTTTGAACAACTTGACTTTGATTAACATTACACTATGATCATTATATTTTAGAAGTACCAATCTTGCATAAAGCCTTACAGTAAGATAAAAAGAGTGAAAAAAGACATTACTAACAAAAAGTATTTTTGAGATAAACATATTACATTTATTATATTTGAAAAGTACTTACTTAACATGAATCCTTAGAAAAAAAATCTTCATATCCTGTCGATTAAATTGGGTCTAAAAAGGCCAGTGTCACTTGTTGGCAAAAAAAAAATGAGATGTTCGTCAAATTTTAACGCCTATAAATGGATATTTTCTTTTGCAAGAAAAGCAAATGTTAATATGAATAGTATATATACTCCAAACTACTTCGTGTTGACATTAGCCCTTTTAGTCCCAAGTCGCAGATATATAAAGTATGTGAACTTACATTGAAAAATTCTGGCTACTTTAATGTTTTGAAATTCTTCCAACTTATATTGGACATAAGTTTATTATCATTTTTGCTTAACTTTCCAAATGCCAAATACGATTGACATTTGTCTCAAACTGCTTGCGTGGATTTCAAATTAAAATTGTGAACCAAGCCACGAAGATATTTCTCTAAAGGTCTTTGAGTATACTCCTGTACAATAGTACGTACTCGACTTGCAGTTACTCTGTATTTTTTTCTGCCGGTGGTCAATACTTGTCTAGCAACTTCTATTAATTTGATCAACAGAGTGCTCCTTTAACCGTGTATATTCGACGATAACCGTTTACGATAAGATAAAATTCGTTGCGCCATATAATTTTATGATAAAATTACGCGCATCTCTTTACTTTATTTCATAGTTCTATCATATTCACTTTTTAATATTCGGCGACAGTTGCCATCGAAATTCATACAGTTATACGCAAAATAATAATAATAATATAATAATATAATAATAATAATAAATAAATAATAATAATAATAATAATAATAATAACAATAATAACAACAGAATTACAATATCAATTACATAAACAATACCTTCGAATAAAGAAAAAATAACTGTCACGCTGGGATTCGAACCCGAGTCACTGAAATGGCAGTTCTCTGCTTTCACACTTGATACAAAGATAAGAAAATAAACTAGTAGCTATGTTACATAAACATAGCACACACTATTTCTACACGTGTTGATGCAATTCAAAGAATGCGAAAATAATGTCTGCCGGTTTTTCTTCTTTACAAATTAGAAGTCACGGTGAGGAAGAATTGCAGTAATATAAATCGGGACCAGTTAAAAACAATGAGGTAGCCTCATCTTGAAGAACGCTTCGCGATATTTTCCTCATTGACGAAGGTGTATATCACTTGTTTTTGAGTTAAAGAAGGAAACCTCGAGTAAGTCATTGTGACATTCATAAGGAACACATCCTTATACGAGTATTAGTACGGGTATTTTGTGTATAGTCTTACATGCAATGCTTTTAACTAGCTAATAGTTTAGGCGGAAGATGAAGTGACGAGGTGGGTAAGTTTTTAACGCATTGAACTTATATTCGGCGGACCCGGTCATTTTCTAACTTTTTCAAATGTTTCAATTTCAATTTCAATACATACTCAGTGTGACAACCAAGATTTTCTCTCCTCCAGAAAGAAAAAAATATTGGAATGAGGAGAATTGGAGAAGGTCTCTCAATGAAGGCAATCATTTACTAACTTATTTCCAGCAGTTGTTCTAGATTTGATATTTTCGTCTACTTTCAAGCATTTTCTGATTTATGTGTGATCAGTGTTTTTATTTCTTTGAATATACAGTATATAGTGAAATAATACATTACATACACAACAATATTAAGATTAACATATGATGTTCATTGGACAACACGCTCTGAACCAGAGAGGTTCATCTCAGAATGGAGAAATGTTTCGTGCGTCATCTACTCACAATTTTACTTGCATAAAGACTGGATTCAGTGCTACCAACTGTTGTGTGCCGAGAAAAGTTACGTGTAAATTGGGTTGCATCTGTCCAGGCGTTCTATCAACTGCAAATTACCTGGACCCCAAGTTATGGAATTAGAGCACTTAGGGTGGAGAGACTTTTGTTGTTGGGTGTACATAGATTTTCCTAACACAAGTAACACAATCTGCTATTGATCTAAAATATTCCAAGTATTTTTTCCTCTTTCTCTTTCTTTCCTTCTTTCCCTTTATTTCTTACTCCCGAATTTTGCGCCACCTTACTTCGGCAGCCAGGGTCGTTGCCCCGCTCACCCGCACCATGACAGCACTGATCAATACCTACCTGCAACACTTTTCTCTGTTCACATGAATCGTAACTGGGCTGTTGTAATAACTTTGACTAACACTGTATACAGATATACATGTACGTTCTTTCAACACAAAGCAGGTGGTGTCCACTGAATACTTTTAATCTAATAAAACGCTATATCTCAGGCTTTTTTGATGTGGGGCCCTTTGATCGCAGGGTCCTTTTGACTCGGGGCCCCTTTTGGCTCAGGGCCTTTTTGACTCGCGCCCTTTGGCCGGGGACCCTTTTGACCCGGCATCTTTGGACGCAGGGCCCTTTTGACTCGGGCCCTTATGACCGGGGCCTTTTTGACGCAGGGCCGTTTTGACTCGGGCCCTTATAACCGGGGTTCTTTTGACGCGGGGCCCTTTTGACTCGGGCCCTTTTGTCGCGGGGCCCTTTTGACTCAGGCCCTTATGACCGGGCCCTTTTGACGCGGGGCCCTTATGATCGGGGCCCTTTTGACCCGGGCCCTTTTGACGCGGGGCTTTTTGGACGTGGGGCCCTTTTGACTCGGGCCCTTATAACCGGGGCCCTTTTGACGCGGGGCCGTTTTGACTCGGGCCTCTTTGTCCTCGCCCTTTTGTCCGGGCCCTTCTGACGTGACACCTGTTTAAAGGAAACCAACTAACTACAAAGGTACAAATAGTTTATTACATTCATAGTGAAAAAAAATAATTATAAAAAAAAATATTAAAAGCACAAGTTCTTGGTTATATATCAATAGAATACATAGGGTTATACTTTAGTAAGTCTCTATACATTTGATCATATTGACAAATGGAAAGAAAAGAAAAAAATAATTACATATATTATATCTTAGGCATGCTAAAGCGAAATTATGATTTGCGACATACGCAAAGAAGACACGCAAAAATGGACAAAGAAAAAGAAAAGAAAAAAAACTTTTGGGTGTAATAGAACTTATGAGTCTCTACTTCACATTGAGCAATAAAATATTAATAATTCCGAGCGTTCAAATCACAAATCGCGCACTACTCGTAGCGTCCGAAATATTTCGCTCCATTTAACTTAGTTTGTGTTTATATATATATCTATATATATATATAACTATTGGTTTATAAAACCATTCATCAACTATATTTAGTTTGTGACTATTAGCAGTTTATATCTGCACTCACATACTGCGACATTTATACCCATCTAGGGATTTTGAAAATCACTTTCCGCCAGAGGATGCTTCTCCTCTTAGTCAGTCCATTTACAAATTTATTAATCAGATAATTTTAAGTTACTTGTTCATCACTGGGACACGTCATGAGACCTTTCATTTATCCAGGATCACTTTTGTGTATGTATATATATAGTTCGGATTTGAGATGATCTTCCACAGGTGTAAGGAGTATAATGATTTAAATTAAGGAAAAACACTGGTCAAGTCATAGGATACATATGCAGGTGAGAGGGATTAAAGGTACACTTTCCACAATGGTTTTAGGTTGGTAGCTCAGGAATAATATTCGTTATGATGTGGGTTACATTTAGACCTGCCGTTACTTCTTAATACAAGCCATTAAATAATGATTACATAGGTTATAATTTACATCAATTCAGAAGAAAGGAAAATTATTTGAGTGCACGGCGGTATTCTTGACAGAAATCTATATTATTATATTCGTCGGAAACTTACTTGTAAACTATAGCAACCAATACACGTTTGGGGGGACAGACACGAGCGGTCTTACATATATCCATATAATACATTTAATATCATACTTTTACTTTAACATCATATTCACATACTAAGCGCATGTACATTTTGACGTATTCATTTATCTCTCTCTCTCTCTCTCTCTCTCTCTCTCTATATATATATATATATATATATATATATATATATATATATATATATTTAATAAAGGCGCACACATTTAAAGTAATAACCCCAACAATAATTTCAGAAAAGGTTGCAAACATTGTACAAGAAAAACAAATGACTTCCGACATTACATATGAAAAAAGAATTGATTTTTTTTTACCTAATACCGCGCGTCTATAAATTTCAACTTTCATATAGTCAATTCGTGCATGAATCGTAAAAGAAACTTTGTGAGGCAGGGCTCGTAACACAGAACATTCCTAAAGATATAAATAGATAAACCAAAATACAATTTCTGGGCCAAGGTTAACTACAAGATAAACGAAAACCAAAACGGAAGGAAAGTGATTGATGGATTAAAAAAAACTTAGAGGGACGACGGTGAAAGAACGTAATTGGAGTGTCGTCAAATATAAAGTCGTTATTCATTTTGGCAATAGGTCAAAATGTGATGGAGGACCCAATCACTATCTCCTCTATCCATGAATTGTGTCTTGCAACGTCTCAGCTGGTAGTTTCAGATCAGAGTTGTACGTTAAATAAATTGTAAGCGACAAGTTCAAAATCGGGGGGGAGGTTGAAAATTAAAAAAAACTCTAGAGAAGAAGTAGAAGAAGTATAGGTAAAGAGAGAGGAGACAGAACACTACAACTACGAAAGATAAGTGGTCGAATTTACGTATACAACATATTATAACCAAATATTCTCTTTTGTGCCAAAAAGGGTTGGTTTACTTAAATACGTAAACTCAAAAGTTATCTCCAAACACTCAACTAGTCTGTGCCCGCAAGGGAATTTTCAGAAAGACGAAAGCTTTAAGGAAACTCCCCTCCTCGCTGTATCCGGTTGAGTCCTTGGAGAACCGGGAATCCACCGGAAGGTTAGAGAAGGCGTTAATTTAGAATTTCAAAAAGGAAAAAAAATCATCCGACCTCCCGGAAAGTAAAAGAATCCAGAATTGTAATGAAATTAGAGGGGAAAAAATAGCTAAGATGTCCCTAATTAGTAATTTATCAAAATAAAAAAAATTAAATAAACTGAATTTTGGATCGGTGATTTCAATTACCAAAACATCACCGATAGCTATCCTGCGCAGACATGCCACAGTCTGGGATGTCGTTAATTTCCCTCATCTAATTAAACTAAGAAATGAAAATACTTAAGGGGACTAGGGGTCGACATCCGGGTACGCGAAAATAAATTTCAATAACTAATTGTTTTGATTCTGTAACCCTGTCAGAGCTGTCGTCTCCATGAATATTGTAAGCTAGCCCGAGTAGGTAACGTGAAGAAAGAAAAAAAATCTCACGGAGCAGGATATTCTATTTTAAGACCGACCCAAAAAAAAATATATATATATATATATAATTCACTACAGCCCCGTTGTGTAACAATTATTGTCTTTCCATAATTGATTATTAAATATGTCCAGTCAGCGATTATATGATGCTACAAATATTATTAAACGAGATTATTATGAACGAATACGACTGCAGTAACAAATTAAGCTATTAAGCACTAACATAGTCCGGCAATATCTCACCCACATGTTCGCAGGATGCTCCGGTGTAGGGGCCAGAACCCGAGATGTTGCTAGTTATACATGATCCTTAAATATATATATATATTCTTTTACCGAAACGTGACTAATCATAAACTGGGCTTATATATATCTATAGGTATATCTATGTATATGGGTGTCCTCTCATTCATTTCGTTTCACAATATATTCATGCTATCATATTATTCATTTATTACGACGTCGTATTTCATAACCACCCTATTTCTTTAACTACACCCAGACTATATGCACACTTCGTCATATACTTCTAAATCTATAAATCATTGCCAACGTTTCATGTTCCGGTCACCACACAAAACATCCCTCGAACTCAAGACTCCCTTACCACGCAAACAATACTATGTTAGACTTCGTAGCTTCATGTAAAAAAAAATATGTATGTATGTTCACAGAAAGTAGAGTTCTCCGCGATATTATTCAATTTTATAAAATTCTGACAACAATGAAATTATTCTGCAGCCACAGAGGAAAAAAAGAAATGAACATTTAATATAATTTCAAAGCGAAAAACTAGCATCATATCGCCCGACTTCTGTTAAGAATTTACGTATTGTTTATTTACTTAAATATTTCGATTTCTAGACTAAGTAGAATGTTGTAATTTTCAGAAAATATTAATTTTGGATCACTTAACGTAACTGTATATGCATTTGGGCTGGGAATTATATTTACTAGGTTTTATTTCGAAAAGGAAGGTCAATTCCATGGAAACTAAATCACTAAGAAACTTCGACATAAGGATGACGGTTAGTACTGAATTTTGACACTAGGGGGCTAGCGACGATATGATCAACCCTTGAACCACTGAATGTGACCTTGTACACGGAATTTTGATACTATGACACTCTCATTTTCTGATATTACTATAGATTGATATGTTGCGTTTAGCTATTGATCGAATACGAATGATACACTGTCCATAATTCATTATTTCACACACTCTTTCATCACTTAACTACAATTGCTACTACTGATACTACATTACAAACACATACATGCCACATCCATAACTACAAACTACATTAATACATGTTATAATACATATTAATCATTACTATTTACTCACATAAACAACATTCAGATTTTACCATTTTCTTTAAAATCGGCTCTATCGGTTTACGAAAGGAAAGGGAAAGAAAGGAACAGGGCCAATTGGCCCTTGTATTCACTAAATCACATTCTTAATTCAACCTGTTTAGTTAATACACAAACTATTTATTGAAAAAATATATGGGCCCCTTTCCTGAAGGGAAAAGAACCTTATGATAACTATACGTTCAACCCATCCCTGCTGGAAGCTGTACCCCCAAGTTGGGAGTAAACAGGAGCCCTCTGGAAACTTTACACGTGCATTATGGTCACTATCCTAACTACAACGAAATTAAATACCGCCATGTTACTACTAGATAAGTACAAAAAAGAAATCACATTCACTACATACACGAACACAAACGGCAGTGGGACAGGCCTTACGTAACTCTAAAAGGAATAATTTTCAGGATAAAAATATTTTAAGGGAGAAAACACTACTCTTCCGAAACTGTTTATGGATCTTTAAGAACAACTAACAAACTCATGCACTTCACTTGGTAGAACCTGTCCATCACTAATTATCTGCAAAACATGGCGTCACTGAATTACACTTCCTATTTCAGTTCTTCAGTCCGGTTTTTTACTATGAAATTTAGTAAATTATGGCTCCGTAGCTTCCTGGATGGTATTTATTCAATTATCAAACTAGATTTACCTTGTTGATGCAGCTTTTCTAGCTAACTTCTACCCTTTTCCGAGCTGGGAAGATCTGGGTCTGCTGTCTTCAGCAAAATTCTAGGCAGGGAATGGGAATAATCGCGCTCTAACATCATAGCGTGGGTGATTCCTCCAATCAAAACAAAGCATTTTTGGCGGTGGGGCTTTGAAACGAATAAATTTTGGTAAAATCTGGATTGAACTAGATATCTAAAAGAGAGGTGAAGGGTGGTCCAGAAAATTCTGCCGAATTTTAGATTGGTTATTTATTCGAAAATTTCCGTGCAATGGTGGACCTATATTTTCAGATAGCACTGACACCGTAAGACTTGTAATAATCCATTTACATATCCATATACAAGACTTATAACTAATTTAATATATAAATAAAGATATCGATTCCCAAAACTACAATTCCTAATGAAGTTTTACAGTTTTCCATGTTAATTTGAAATAGAATAACAAACAAAATTACGAATTATATGAACAGCCAGAAATTTTTTGTTAAACGTCAAGTACAGTCGATGCAAACATTTCGGGCACCCTCCTATTAAAAACATCATCACATTAGACTGTAATGGTATATTACATCAAGTTTTTGACCCTCTGGATCCCCCCCTGTTTTAACAGAAATCTGAAAAAAAATCTGGTAAACACTACTCGGTGGACTGAATGTTTGTGCAAAATTTCAATTTTCTACGTGCAAAAATAAGCCCGCCAAAAATACTTTATATAAACCCCCCCAAAAAGTATTACACGAAAATATAAATTTTAGACTTATGACGTCATCACCTCCTATGTCTGGAAGCAGGAAGGTGTGAAACCATACATAATGTCTTCTACAATGCCTCTGGACTTGAGAAACAAAACAAAACAAAAAGAATTCGGACGATAAAGCTCAAATAGGAGAGTTATAACGCAATGTACCATGAAACACCCCGTATGGTACAAATTGTACCATGGGACCCCCATAGGGTTAATCTCAGCTACTTCTAAAACTATGGGTTCGACACTAATATTAGTCATTTTCGATCATTTTTAAATATTTATCCCTCTCCCCTACGTTATACCATCCCCAACTATCAGGGCTGAACTTGGATTGAAACAGCATCAGAAATGTCACTTTTTCTCTCATCGACCCTGAAAACTATGGATTCAACACTAATATCGGTCATTTTTGATCATTTTTAATTTCTCTCCCCATCCCCTTCCCTACATTATATCGTCAAAGTGAATAGGCTTAAGTAATCCCTGCCCCTAAACTCATGTATGTTGAAAATTTGATTGAGACCAGTCGGGTGGTTCAACAGTGATTAAGTCACAAATGCAGTCATTTTTATTTTAATTTTTTTACATATATCTCTCCCTCCCCCTCTCCTAGGTTGGCTTGTCAAAGTGAAACGATAAAAAAACACCTAAGGCCGACTCTCTGTGACAGGACACGCTGGTGCTCGAAGAATAACAAGTAAGCCGTATTCATAAAGAAGCAATACACTGCAAGTAAACACCGCATGTCACTATTAAGGGCGTCATATTTACAACACTTGTATTATACTTAGTTTGCATGCGTCATAGTAAAAGAAGAAAGATTTGAGCAATTGAATTTAACGTAAATTCACGTACTAATAACAACGAAAAGGATTAAAACAAGTAATATGTGTATACGTTATACAACACATTAAAGCATGCTTTGCACTCGTAACCTTATAGAATTCTTTTGCTATGACCGTAAAAACATATGCGCATATAAAAAGTAAATCTACAATATTGATACATTATTTATGTAAGCCAATATAATATTATTCATTTCAAATACCTCACTCGTAATCTAATCTATTTTATTGGATACTGCATATCAGTGCTACAAAAAGTAAATATAAAGTTTCTTGCGCCAGTCAATATTAGTAAAAGTTAATAATTTGTAGACACTCTAAAGGATCAGTAAATATAAAACGTCGTGCATATAATAAGCGCACAATATAAACGCATTCCTTTGTATTAAATTATTTTAGTCGTAAGCTCAAGTTTGAAACATATATACATAAAAAGCGCTTAAAACAAAATCAATCTGTATTTGATATAGGCCTATATAATAGCGAAATATTACTTCAAATTATAGCTATAAAAATATCTAACAACCACAGTAGCGATATAACATCGTTAAATAACTGCATTATTTCTGAAAACTGTGCTAGCTAACATATTTATCTGTAAAGAATGTTTAAAATATCAGTAATAAGTTAAATTCAATTTATATAAAAGTTCGCCAGTCGCGACTATCAAGTGTCAGTCAGTTAGTCACTTTGCATTCAAACTATTTTCCATTTATCTTTTAAATGAAAATCACGTTTTAACAGCACACCTTGTTGGATCTTATAATACAGTCGTACAGATTTTTCCCAACTTATTTTTGGTACATAGGTTTGATTTTGCTCCAGAGCATTAATATACTTTATTAATCTTGGATCTTCACGTTGGTATTGCTTTCAATCTTCACTGGTCATATTTGCTAAATCTCCTGGAAGGACATGAAAATTCAAAATTGTAACAATTCTAGGTGATTGACATACGGTAATACGAGACAAAGTATCCGCTGCTACATTGGTTACTCCAGGTATGTATTGGATTTTCAACTCCATATCTTGCATTTCAATACACCACCGATATAGCCTGGTATTCCAATATTTTATGCTCTTAAAATGCACTAAAGCTTGATGGTCAGTTTGTACGGTCACATGATGCCCGATCAAGAGATTACGCCATTTTCTTATAGCTTTCACAACACCCAACATCTCTATTTCGGTAATGGTATAGCGAGATTCGCAAGGCTTAAGTATGTGTCCAGTGAAACCAATAACTCGTTTCCCATCTTCATAATCTTGTGTCAAAATAGCAGCAGTCCCAATAGTTGAGCCGTCAGCTATGATAATGAAGTCTTTTGACATATCTGGATGCACCAAAAGTATGTTTTTACAGATCTTATGTTTTATTTCCTCGAAACAATTTGTATGTTCAGGCAACCAGGTCCATTTCTTCCCTTGTTTAAGCAGCTGGTATAAAGGTGTTGACTTACGAGCAAAATCATGTATAAACTTGGAGCACCACTGAAAAAATCCTAAGGTCCTTTGCAATGTTTTTATAGTTGTTGGCCTTGGCAATGATTTTACCAGATCCACGTACTCTGTATTTTTCGCTATTCCTACCGGTGTTACCACAAAACCTAAGAAATTTGCCTCAGATACCATAAATGTGCATTTCTTTAAATTGACTGTCATATTTGCTTCCTCTAACTTATACAATATTTGGTCTAACAACTCGATGTGAGCTACTGGATCAGTCCCGGGAATTAAAATGTCATCTATACATATATATCTATTTCTTAATACACTGTTTTCGGAGCATGCGCTCCTGCTACCGAAATTCCAGATAACGGGAGGTTATTAAAAATTTGTTTCATATTTTAACCATTAATACCCTCCACCGTTACCGTCACCGTCACATTTTATATATGTTGAAAATTTGACCGAGATTGGGTGGGTGGTTCAAAAGTTATTAGGTTTTATTAGTTTCTATTTATACGCCCCCTCCCCTATTACATACTATTAAAGTGAAATTACAAAAATGTTTCCAGGTCCGAACCTCATGTATCTTGAAAATCTGATTGAGATCGTTGCGATAGTTCAAGAGTTAAGTTACAAAAATTAAGTTACAAAAATAGTCACTTCCAGTCTTATATAAATTGATTTTTATATATCACCCTCTCCTTCTGCTCCCTTACGTTACTCCCTCAAATTTTAATCATAAAAACCATCCAAGGCCTCAACCTTATCTATGTTAAAAATTTGATCAAGATCGATCATGGTTCAGGAGTTAAGTTTTATTTATCTTATTATACTCCTCCCCCTCCCCCAACCCTCAGTTCTTCCATCAAAATGAATAGCCTAAAACCAGCCCAGCCTCGAACCGCATCCATGTTACAAATTTGATCGAGATCGGTCGGACGGTTCAGGAGATTTAGAGTCACAAACATATTTTCAATTTTATATATTTTCTATATAGATTTTCTAAAACTTGTTAACAGATATCTTACTGTAATATTTAATACTTACTTTACAATTGGAGACTCACATTTGTTGAACTAAATAAAACATTAAAAGCAAAAATCTAAATTTTATTTATCTTACTTTCGTTAGAAAAGGACATTGGAAATGCACTTAACAAAGAAACCATTAAAAAATGGTCCGAAGTATCCCAGGTCAGTATTTGTAATACACGAGCTCACATCAGTACTTACGGTTTAGAATCCCCCGCTTTTCTAATTTTAAAATATGGCAACCCTAGTTCATATTTTAGTCAAAATAGTTCTGAAATAATTAACATTACAGTAGTTACGTTAGACATTAAAAAAAGTGCAGAATAATTAAAACATCCCAAACTACAAATATGGGAAACATCCTCTTCATTTAAAAAGTCGTTACTACCTAGGAGAATTTGCATTGTTATTTATCGTTTAATACGAGCAAAGGTTTGCGAAATATATTTGGCACTTTTGCCAAGTAACGAATAATATTCTGTGTTTCCTGTAATCGGTCACAATAATATTGTTGGAAACTTGTGAATCGTGTGACAACAGTTACATAGGCAACATTTCTCCCATATTCTGTTCATTCATGCTAAGACACAAGAATAACAGATAAACAAAACAGTTGGAAGCACTGCTATCTGTGTAATTGTTGTCAAATGATTCACAGGTTTGGAACAATATTACTATGACCGATTACAGAAAACATAGAATGTTATGAGCTACTTGCCATAATGCGAAATATATTTCGTAAAGCTTTGCTCATACCAAACAACAAAAAACATGCAAATACTCACAGCCAGTAACGAGGTATTTCTCATATGATCTGGAGATGTGCTTGGTGTTGAACACATCTTCAGGTCAATTGTTTATTGGCCTCACCAGCTGTGACGTACCAAACGTCAAAACGGCTGTTTTTTGTTATCCTATCCCGATCCTGAGAGTTGCTCAAAGCAAATATCAAGTAACAGTTGTAAGACTAATCTAGTGAAGTGCAACTGCTGCTGTAGATTTTACACTGGGGCTTCTCTCCACCTGGCCACTATCCGAATGGGTGGTCTTTACGTACACACCTACCTTTTCTAAGCACTTTGTGTTGTATCTGTTTGTTTGTATCGTCATGGCCTCAGCTTCTTCTGGTCTTCCATCTATTTCTGCGGACGCTTCCATTTCGGCTGCTTCGTCAGCTATGCGGAAGGACCGCTCAAAACGCTTCAGTGATACTGGACCACCCGTTCACGACGATCAGCATGATCATCTATCTCATGCACCAAAGGCCAAACGTCATCATACCCTCAGTGAATCTTCACACTCATCATCAGGTTCTCATATGGACGAAGACTCTCTGGAACGCACCACGAAGCCTCAAATTCATTCTTTCCTTCTCACTAACTATGACTCCAAATATCAAGATTTGAAAATTCTGTATCTTCGCCTCGTCAAGTATGTACCCCGCACTAAAATCACACAACTCATCAACACTCAGAAAGGCATCATAATCAAGACAACTGATCCAGATTTCGCCAAACATCTGCTCAATACCTATTCATTTGAAATCTTCGGCAAACAAGCTAAGATCATCAATCAAGCACCTCGTCTATCCAAACAACCGCCTCCACCACGCCGACAGCCTGCACTTTCTGTCGTGATACGAGGTGTCGATCCCTCTTACTCAGATGACGAAATCACCGAAGAACTTCGTCTTGACGGCCTTTCCATCCTCAAATGCATCCGCATTAAGAATGCTTCCGGAAACACCTACATGGTTCGGGTGTTAACCCAATCCAAAGAAACCATTGACTCCTTGCTTTCCAATGGAGCATTCATCTACCGCAAGAAACACCGCGTTGAACCATCTAAGTCACCTTCACCGCTACCCATGCGCTGTGAAAAATGTCAAGCCTACAACGCGCATGCTACCAGTGCTTGTCCAAATCAGTTAAAATGCGGATTCTGTTCAGGGCCTCATAACACTCGTCAATGCACTAACCTTCAAAAACCTCCACATTGTTCTACTTGTAATGCGACAGATCATCCTACTTATAGTTATAAATGCAAAGCAAGACCAACCGCCGATCCGTTCAAACCTGAATTAACTGTTCCATTAAGACCACACGCTACCCAAACTCTCCCACCACCTACCGACGCTTGTCAGCCTATCACCATTACGCAGTTCTTGTCATTTATTACTGTTACCTTGCAGAACATCCATCCGCTTCTCCGCCATCATATATTGCATCAAGTTCAACAGGCTGCTAAGGATATTCTCCACATTAATTTCAACGCCACATACTCAGGACAAACAGTTTACTTTCACTCGGACAAACTCCAGACGGAAGTCTAACTTTCTCTATCTTCCTTTTCTCTCCCCTCGTCATGGCACTTCATTTCCTGTTTCTCAACATTCGATCACTCATGCAACATAAAATCTTATTCCAGCAGCTTCTGATAGAGAAAAATATTCATTGTTTTTTGCTAAATGAAACCCATCTTACGCCTCGCTTAAACCCGCACATCTCACGTTATACTCTTCTTCGCCATGATAATACCGCACCCGCTCGTCGAGCATGCGGAGGTGTTGCCATCGGCTTTTCACCATCCATTCCATATCGACAGCATTCTACTTATCTAACTCCTCTTCCCGAACATCTCATCACTACGTTATATTTCAAAACCCTTAACATCACCGTTGCTACAATTTATGTTCGCCCTGGTCACCCCATACCATATCCTTTCTTTCAATATATCTCTGATCATTTTCATACTTATGTCATTTTAGCTGATATTAATTTTCACAGTCGTACTGCCCGTCAACAGGAACATTTTCGAACTTACCTCACTACCCATACTACAGGTTTCTTTCACGATCTACCACAACCCACACGCCCTGAAAGTGGCACAACACCCGATATCGTCATAACGTCCTCCAATCTACTCACCCGGCATACACTTACAGTGTTAGATCCCCTAGGCAGTGACCACGTCCCTATTCTTCTCACTCTGACACCTACTCCGCAACGCACTCCTAGTCCAGCACCATTAGTTCGCACGGTACCTCGCTTTGACAAAGCTAACTGGTCTGCCTACCGTACTTCCCTACAAACACAGTTAGATTGTATCACCCCTCCTACAACAGAAGACGAAATGTATCACTCTCTTGATTCTATAACTGGCGCCATTCATACTGCTTCTGCACAGTATATTCCTCAGAGCACTCTTCATTCCTTTCGTCCACCTCTTCCCCCACAGTATCTTCATCTCATCCATCGCTCTCGCCAACATTTTAGAGATTTCACTCGTACTGGCAACCTTGAAGCACTCCGCCTCCATCGTCAATATCAACGGATTGTGCATAACTACCTTGTCGCCTATAAACGCCGTCAGTGGATTAAATCCTGCAACCAACTTAGTACCACATCTCATCCTTCCAAATTCTGGAAGCGATTTCACCGACTAACAGGCAAAAGCTCTTGTACTTCCTATCCACTTCTTGATCACAATCAGCCACTCCAAGATGATCTCAGCAAAGCTAACGCCTTCGCCTCTTATCTGCAAGACATCTTTACTCCTCTCCCTCCTGATCCTACCTTGCGTAGTCACCCAACAGACAGGTTACAGCTTTCTTCTCCTGCACTCCAACCCCATTCCACTCACACTCTCCCTCCAGATTCTGCCCTTACATCACCTATTACCGTTGAAGATATTCACCATAGTCTCCGTGGCAAACGAAACTCTGCACCCGGTTCCGATCGCATATCCTACCGCCATATTAAAGAAGCACCTTATGTCCTCTTTTACCTTCTGGCTACAATCTACACGTTTATACTGCGTACTGGATTCCTACCGATTCCTTGGAAAACCTCTACCACGTTAATGTTCTTGAAACCTAACAAACCACCTCATGCAGTCTCTTCCTATCGTCCAATACAGCTTACACTCGTTTTCAGTAAAGTACTTGAACGTATTCTCGTCTCCCGTCTTCACCTCCATCTTTCCGTACGTAATCTCATTCCACTTCACCAAGCAGGCTTCCGTCCCCAATTCAGTATTAATGACCAACTCCTTCGCTTAACCACTCACATTACAAATCAGTTTAACTCCAATCAACCGTCCTGTTTAGTTCTATTTGATTTAGAAAAAGCCTTTGACAAAGTTTGGCATCTTGGTCTTCTCTATAAACTGTTTTCCTTTGATCTTCCTCTCTGCTATATCCGTTTTATTTTTCATTTTCTCACTTGTCGCCTTAGCTATGTTTCCATCAACAACCACTTATCGCATCCCATTTTTCTTCATTCCGGCGTTCCTCAAGGTTCATCACTCTCTCCCCTCCTCTATCTGCTCTATGTGGCTGATTTTCCCAATCTTCCTCCCAACATCAATCTCTATCAATATGCTGACGATACGGCGTTTCTTGCTGTTGCCCCAACCATTCATCAGATTAACCGTACATTACAAACAGCTATCGATACTTTTCTTTCTTGGTGCAGATACTGGCGCCTCAAACTCAATGCCGCTAAAACACAAACCATCATTTTCCTTCCACCTGGCAAACGAACTAAAGTGTACCGCAATCCAGCTAACTTTCACGTTCATGTCGATCATGTTCCCTTGCAACCACAGAATACAGCTACCTATCTTGGCATCACCTTCGACCGGCATCTCAAATGGTCGCCTCATCTGAAGACCATCTGTAAGAAAGCCTATAATCGAATTAACCTCCTGCGCCGCCTAACTGGAACTACCTGGGGACTCACTGCCCACACACTCCTTACTACATATAAAATGTTCTTACGCCCCGTCCTCACCTATGGCTTTCTTGCCTGGATACCGGCCGCCCCATCATTCTACGCTCGCTTGCAAATCCTGGAAAGACATGCTCTTCGTCTTGCTTTTCGCATTCGCCTTCCCAGTCCTACCCGAGATCTTTACAATCAAACACCTTTTCCGCACATCCTATACCACCTCGAAACATTACGTCTTCGCTACATCTCACAACGATATCAATTTCACCACCCTCTGCTTTTCGATACAATGCATCAGTGCGCTCTCATCCGACCCCACACTCCACTCCGTCACTCTCCCCTCTCACTACTTTTTACACTCTACCGCTATACTCTCCCCCCTGACAGCCCCGATCTCATTCTCATCAATGATTTTATCACCGATACAGCCCCACCATGCATCATTCCATCACTTGCACAGTAGTCCTACTGTTCTACAAGGGCTTCCCACTGTCTTCATCAGATTCGGAGCTGCCCCCGAATCAGAAGATAACCTGCATTTGTTTTACTAACACAACCCGATGATGTGATGTCTAGTGCACCTCACCATTGTCCCTATCATCCCACCTCAATAATGATTATGGTTAATGGCCATAATGTCCACAAACTCTACACGATGTAATTATTTCCCCACTCCTATGATGAATGAATAAATAACTGCTACCAAGTTATAATTTGCTTGTAAAATATAAGATTTAATAAAGTTGAATGAAACTCTAGAAACCCACCCATCGTTCTCCACTCCTAGCTATTCCCTGTAACCCACTTCCCGATATAAAGGGCGGTACCCTTTGGACGGGTGCTAGTCGTAGTCGGCTAGCAAAAAAAAAAAAAAAAAAAAAAAAAATGGTGTTGAATTGACATACAAATAACACGCTAAAGTGGTAGTCATTTTGTGTTATTTCAACACCTCATTTTTTAATGTGTAGTTTACTTATTTTCACTGTGGAGTAAATGAAAGCAAATGCGTCTTCTCATACCTTTGCTATCATAAATAAAAATCATTAGTAGGCCTACATAATGCATCAATTCAAACCTATTAACATTTTCTTGCGAAATACATACTCAAAGAACTACCATATTTCTTCGAATATAAGGCGCACCTTTTTGTCAGCTTTTAGAAGTCTAAAATTCAGGCGCGCCTTAGATTCGATGTATATCTGCAATATACATACTTATTGCACGTAGGTTACAGCTAGAATCTACTGCAGTCTTTAATACTGGTAGTTACAACTAATTTGCCAAAACTTGGTTGTATTATAACAATGACAGACTGCACAAAGATGGTAATCGCTCACGAACAATTAACATTTCGTTCTACTGATAAGAAAATGCTTATCGAATTAGGAATGTGTTTGTACATTATTTCTGCGCCTTAGATTCGAATCGTTTTTAAAATGAGTTTAAATGAGGTGAAATTTCAGGTCCGCCTTAGATTTGATGGCGCCTTATATTCGAAGAAATACGGTATATATACTGTAAGATGTTCATGAAGTTAGTTGCTACCAATTAGGAAAGGCTTCCTAACAGGAGCGTCATTCAGACTTTGCTTGAGGGGGGCAAAAGCATCACAGACATAATACTTTTCGGTTTTGTACTAGTATATTAGTAGATAATCGATTAAAGTATATGTATTCCTCAAACTCTTGGGGGAGGCAATTGCCCCCTCCTGCCCTCCCTAAACGACGCCCCTGCTTCCTAACAACGCTGAAACCCATATTTCATTATTTTAAAAGGTTGCTTTTAAGTGGATTTCACCAGTGGGTGTTAGCAATTCAAATATTTCGAAAAACAAAGGAAAGGGAGAGTTGTGGAATATAATATTTGGAAGGGCTGAAGAAAAGAATAGTGTGTTATCTCTCCATGTTGGTTCCCATATATTTTCTTAGTTTATCTCGTCCTTTTTTTTTTTTTTTTTACATGACGTTGAATATCATTCATTTATTTGGCAATAAAGTTGGACTAATAATCTTACTCATGTACGAGGGAGGATCAGAAACTAAGATTGAAAGGCCGATATTTCTGGAGTTTCGTCTGTTACAGAGGAATGAGGAGTATGGTGTAATTTTAATGTATGGAGTTGGCAACTGTGCAGCGTTTCAGCTACTCACTACCTACGGCGTTAGTTGTAGATAAAAACAAAGGGCAACTCATTTGAAAAACTAACCTTGCGAAGAAGTCCACTCACGGTCAGTATTTCTGTGGGCGAAACATTTAACAGAGCCAGCTGATAAAGATTTACGGAGAGACTTTAATGTCCCGTAAACATGTCGCAGAATGATGTCGGAAATTTGCAGCTGGTAGAGGAAACGTCACTGGCGAGGAGTGGAGTGGTCAACCCAGCATGGCATCAACAGATTTGAACACAACTCGTGTCGAGAAGCACATTCAGGACAATGAAAGAATGACATTGCCACATCTGATGGCAGAATTGAGATTGCCGTTCAGAAGCTCCTAGGATCCCGTCACTTCGCTTCAGACGAAGAGGTGAAACATTTCATGATAACGTGGCTGAACACACAAGGACAAGATTTTTACCAGGAGAGAATCCTCAAATTCATCCCACGATATGACATGTACCTCAACCAATGTGGAGACCATGTCTAAGGTAACTTAATGTAAGTACTATCTGTTAGGTGTTTTGGTTGTATGAACTAATAGACATGTTTCACTGCAAGTTTTGAAATCTTACTTTTTGATCACTCCTCGAACTTTCCACTGGATATGCTTAAATTATGTTGTCAAAAGTTATGGATGAATATGTATTTTTGGCATTTGACAAGTACTGTAAAAATTAATATCAGAAAGGGAGAGTCAATGTTATAAAATGCTCAAGAGAAGCTATTCTAGAATAGATAATATAGTAAACAAAAAATGGTATTTCTTTGTTTCCAAAATTATATCAGTACTAGAACTAAAACATACAGCGAAGGTTCAAATATATAACTTGTCTTCAGTTGAAATAAGACAGCTTTCATGAATGTGAAGATGTTATTAACAAATGGTATTTGCTTTGCTTGTTTATTTATCGTTAATTTCTTCGACCATCCATGACCAATTGAATTTATGTAACGTTAATGTGACAGAAATGTGACGTATAATGACAAGCAATTTGAGGACAGCATCATCAACTAAATATATGAAATGATGTAATGTGCTTACCAAAGTTTCAGAACAGTAAAAACAAAAGAAAAGAAAATTTGTGGTTGTTTTTGTTTGCTAAGAATGTAATATTTTATATTTTTGCTACAAGTAATATTGGTAAAGTAATGCAAGCAAGACGTGTTAATTTCATCCCCTCCCCCCAATAAAAAAAGAGCTTGGCTGAAGAATTGTTAGTTAGTTAACAGAAAGAACTATTCTAATTCAACATTTTTTTTTCAGTTACACTCTTGGAAAGCGTAAATCCATTTTATTCATTTTCTTTCGGGCTTAGTGAACATAATTTTCTTTATAATAATTCAAAATATGTAGGATGTTTATATGTTTAGGTTTTCCCGGTGAGTCGTACATTGTGTACTATAAGGAAGAATTGAAACTTAACCTGTGGTAGACAATGCCACCACATGGCCTCGTCTCTCCTTCAATATTTTAGTGGGTTCCTCAATTTTGTAGGCAGGTGGAAGGATAGAGACCAGACAAGGGCTAGATAATTGCAAGAGAAAGTGGGAGCTCCATTCTTTCCTTTGGTTTCAGTCACACATCAGCAGCAGCAGCAGCAGAGCAAGGATAGGCAGTGGCGACACCTGGAGACAGTGATGAGAACGAGCGCACCAAAATTTCCATTAAGTGTCACACCACTGTTGCTACACTTGGTACAATTGTACCAAATTCAGCCCTTTTTGTCATTCACCGGCCCGTTGGTACCACGCTGGCATTTTCAGCCCCTTTTGTGAAAAAGTTGGTACAATTCTACCCAATTCAGCACCATTTAACAAATACTTGTCACATTTTCAAAAGTGTCAGTAAGACTTTTCCTACATCTCACGTTACTCATACTGTGTGATGTCATAAGGAGCGAACCCTGAAATGATTGATTTGTTTCTCGTTTTATTTATATATATTTTTTCATATATGGCCATAATACCGTTTTGGTTTATTGGTAACTTTGAAATAGAGGCGCGTTTGGTTTCCTTGCAATACATACCGAAGATGATAACTGTTTTCTCTTTTAATTTGCGGCCTTTGTTATACTTCCTACGTGCGAGAAAAGTTTCATCTACTTCCACTGTTGTTTGGGATCCTCCCAGCGGCGCGGCGTAGCAATAGGGTAGGCATTGCCTACAGGCGCAGGACGTTTCGGTATATTAGGGGGAGCCCCAGGTTTTTAATAAAAAAGAAACAAATTATATAAATGGAGCCCCAAGTTTTCGTGGTCTTCATTTTCAAACATGGCAGGAATAAAAATCCCCCCCCTCCCCCCCCTCTCTCGCAGTTTATTACATTTGCGTATCAAATTATTGGCATTACTGTAAACTCGTCGAGGTTACAGCACTGTATGATTAAGAAATTAATCCTCCTGGTAATTAGTTATTACCGTATTAATACGATACCAGTCCTATATTACATGTACTGAGCTTACTAACTATAAATAAAATTCCTCTGCGCAACAGGTTTTCAACAATAACGACAAATTCTCCAAGCACCAAAGGTTGGGCAAACCGGGCAACTGCCCGGGACGCTAACGTCAGGGGCATCCAAACGAACACCCCAAAATAAATTTTTGAACTTATTTTCTAACATCACTATAATAAAATGTAAAATATAGGCTAGGACTAGGTAGGGGGCGGGGGGCCAAGACTCATTGGCAAGGTGAAAATTTTACCTTCGTCCGCTCCTGATGTTGACTGGGATGGCATAGTGTTAAATGGATGAGGACGATATTGACCTATTTAGGTTCTACTCTCAACATTATTGGAGAGTAATAATTAGCTGATCTTCTTAAATAATGATTGCAATATTACTTAGAGTAATTTTGTAGACGTGATAACTTTTTGTTTTTTTGCAGTTAGCGAATGTTTAGCCCTGTTTTAGCGGAAAGAAAAATCTCATGTTGTCAACACTGCCCAAAGCTAGTCAAATGTGGGATGTGGCGCATACGCGTAAGTTGCAGATGGTCATACATTGGTCTATTAAATGGGTGAGGGGGCACCACTAGATATTTTGCTTAGTGGCGCCAAAGGCCATTGTTACGCCACTGGGTCCTATTTGGATGTTTTTAAAAATAATTTTTAAAAAGAGCACTTTCTTGATTTGGACTCTTGGAAGAGGAGGGGGGAGTATTTAGTTTCCTGCTATAGAGCCCTGTATTACACTGGAATAAAATAATAAATTCAGCCCTTTTTGTTTCAATTTGGTACTATTTTTCAGCCCACTCCAGAGCGAGGATTGTGGCAACACTGTGTCACACTGTTTGATTTAGACCACATGAGTGAAGAAGTGCGACTGACGGATTGGACTTTGCGTTAAGTATCAGGCCTTTCGTTTTACTTATCTGTACAGTCTTGAGTCAGTGTTATCTGTATGCAAATTCTTAAAATACATGAAATCTTTTTTTTATTTTTTTTTTAATCTTGATAGGGCGTCTGGTTCGGCCTCTTTAGACGCTTGTTTTGACGAATCGCAAATGGAGATGTCACCAAAGGAGGGTTACAAGGAACTCAATGTGAGTCAGCAACCACTCCCTTGTGCGTAGCTGATAAACCTTTAATAGCGCAGTGGATTTAATAGATTGTGTTTTGGGTTCGTTAGCAGTCTTGCTTTGTGTTGAATTCTTGAGGGAGATTTTTCTTAATTGTTTTACCTACAGCGTTAGTATAAAAAATACATATATAGAGAGAGTAGTAGAGAAGTGATTGCGTAGTGTGGTGTGAAACAATGTTTCTCCCAGGCGTTTTTTTTTTTTTTTTTTTAGGGGTGGCATTGTTTCCTAGAGCTCTGAGAGTGCCTCCCAGAAGAGATCAAAATAAGAAGTTTATAATATAATAATAATAAATAGAATAGTATGGTCTGAAAAATATGTTCCTCTCCGAATACTAGGTTCTCCCCCCCCCAAAAAAAAAGAAACCCTTTTTTTCTGAAAGAAACTTGGTGCGAAGTAGAAAACACGTGTTAGTAGAGCGCGTGCTGTGTCTGTAAAGTGAGGTGGAAATTCCTAACACGTGCTGTGTTTTCGGTTGTAATTCTCGTGCGATTAAAGCTGAGGGATACAGAGTATATTTTTTTATGTTTCCAAGTCGTAAAAAATCACTAGATAAGTATGAATTATGGTTCAAGGAAATCAATAGGAAAAAATTTGCGTCAAATAAAAACACTCGTAGTTGTTCCAAACGTCTTGAAGACTGCAACTTCGATCAGTCATGTTTACTGAAAGAAAAGCTAATGTCAGGAGAATCATATACACACACACATTGAGAAAGAATGCTGTTTCAAGTATATTATCAAAAAGTTCAGAATCCGAGCTATTGAACAAGCGCCGATGTATATCCAGTTACCAACGTAAAAATATGGTAGAAAACATAATTGACGGTTGTAGTCAAGACGAGGCATTAGAGGGTAATAGAAAAGGTATCACTCGTGATTCTGAAGGTACAGTTTTAGAAATAAATGTAAATACAACTGCTATACAATCTGAATTGAGGAGTAAAATATACTGGCTTGTAGAATAAATCAGTGACGAATACAGTGTTCCTTAGGACATTGGTTCATCTTTTAATTTTTCTGTATCAAGTGGCAATGATGATGAAACGGGTGAAAAGAGTTGTTCCGCGAAGAGCGATGCCAATCAAACAAATTTAACTGGTAATGTATTTTTCTTATTCTGACAAACCTTATAAATGCTACTTCATTTCGGCCACATATGGCGCTCTCTTGTACATACCTTAAAGCACAAAATTGTAGAGTCATCAATAAAAACTGCATCAAAACGTGAAAATGCACATACTTATGTTTGGGAATCGGAACCAAAATTAAAGAAAAGGCTATTAGGGGTTATAACAATCTCGTCTGCTATCTATATAAATGGCATTGGTTTTGAAATTTCAGATCCTTTTGTAAAACGCTGAACTTATGCTTTGTAGGAAGAAGCTATGTTTTATACCCCGTGGTAATATTATAAAAAAATGTTGTGCAGCCCACCATCAAATATTATTATTTTCTAGATGCGGACGATATATCTAAGTCGCACTTTAGAACGTGCCACCGAATCACTCACAAACGAAATGCTTAGCATTGTGTATGGAAGCATGCCCTCGCAGCTTGACCATGGATGACGTCACCATAAAATCTTTTTTCCTCTTTTACTAGCTAACGACTCAATGTATTGCAATCAAACAAACACCATTCCTTTTAGAATTTTCAACTCTACAAATGGAAGTAATTTGTAAAAACGTATTTCTAAGTTGAAGTGCTCCTTTAAGAAACACTTTCTAAAGCAATGCGAGCGCATTTCCTGTTAAGAGTTCATATATGAATATAGGAATGATGGCTCTTTCTCCAATCCATCCTAAAACTCTATTTACGTAATATTCTTGTAGAGTCTTGTTTACAGTGCTGTTGGAAACGAGAAGGTGAGGAATTATTGTTTCCGTTATTTCTGTATAGTATTATAAAGTGAATAATATTTAGTTTGTTCCCACAAACACCGGTTGTGACACTGGCTCACTTAGCAGTGATTATTGTTGGAATTACAATATGGACGTATGGCATAAAAATTAGTGCATAAAGCATGAACCAACCTGTGTTAGGTCGCCACTAAAAAAGCACGAATGCTACGTAACAATCGGGGCAGAAGCGTAGCAGGGGTCCCGAGTAACAGCAAAGGGTGCGTCCCTAGAGAGCAGGCGCGTCAGCAGCGGTGGGTACACGTATGAATGAGGATAGAGGAAAACAGTTTATATGTCATAAAAAGCAACTTTCGGGAAGATACTAATGCCATCTATTAATTAAAAATATACTAAATTAGGTTAGATTAGATTAGGTTTTGACTGAAGTTCCTATTCTTTTCTGTAGTTTTCAATTCGTTTCCACGTTTACGACAAATTTTTCGCCTGTTTAGTAGACCATGCCTTTCACACAATTTCAACTACGACAATCCTTATTTTGTACAACTCTATAAAATTCAAACACGATGTGTGACAATCTTGCCATTTAAGCACCATTCCCACACTGCCTTTCCTATAGATCATAACAAGTGTACCTTTCCGCCAAACAGTCCCATCCGCCTCCACATATAATGTCGCTTACGTCAGAAACAACTAACAACAACAGCTATTTTCTTAACTTCAACTATTCCCTGCTCCTGACTTTAAATCATTCCACCTCACAAACCAAAGTAAATTCTCCAGGCCGTCTGATAAATTTTCTAAAATTAGTCCTGCGATACAGCAGTTAACCCGAACTTTGTATGATTGTCAAAACCCACATCTTCTCACTACCCTCGTTTACGCTTATACTAACCATTGCTGACGCATACTTACTTCAGACGCAACCCCGCGCAGAACCAACAGCTTCGTCCTGCCCAGACTCAGATAACATTCGTGCCTTTCAATGGGCATCTAATATATGTTAGTTTGAGTTTTTTGCATGTACTTTTTATGCCCCTAACCTAATATAACGTTATCCAACCTGACTTAATGCACTCCAACCAAATATAACCAAATGCAGTACATTTTGGTACTTTTTTGATTTTGAAACTGATCCGGTGATACATCCTAATGCCTAAAATTTACCTAAAATACCAAATAAGTAACAACACTAAAAGCAGGTGCATGTATGGGTGTCTCTGGGTCACCATCTGCGGGAGATTAGGCGAATGACCTAAACTATACCTGCACGTAACTTTCAATAAAAATAATGCATTCATCCTACAGATTTTGGAAGGTACTTTCATTTGTATGTTGATGTGCATCAAATTTTACACAACAGGTTCGTTTAAGTAGTTTTTGTGTAAATGCTGGAAACAATGTTCACATATTCTTAATCTACAGCCTAAACAGACAGATATCTTCGGATCAATGAACTTTAAAATGTGACATCGACCTATCAAAGCTATAACTGTTAGGAGAGCAAAAGTAATTATGAACAGATGTACCTCAAGGTAAATTAAATAATTACAATTAGGCAAGGTTCTAGAACACTGGTCGACCTTCCCATTTAACTGTAATAAAGACAGAAAACAAAGTGCCTTGCGTGACTCTAACCCGCCTTAACTCGCTCATGCTCGCAAGGCAGTGCCATGTGAATTAAATATTAAACTTTGGTACAGAAAGGAATCAATCTAGCTACTTGCTAACCTATATGGGGGGACGGTGAATGTTCCGTTAGGGGGGACCTATGTTCTAGAACTTTCCCTTACAATTATATCTGATTTAAAACATAATACATAAAATTCGTACCATACATTGATTCAAAATTCAGCTGTTTGTTTCTCTTCCTATCTAACAGTCTTGTTTCCTTCTTCTTCTTGAGGTATTAAATCGGTTTCTACGTTATTAGCACGCTTTTAGGGCGGTTTGCGTAACGCATCGTATAATATCCATGGCTACTATAATTGATATGTCTATGTTTTTAGTATTTTCCGTGCGTCGGCAATGTTTGCAGGGACTAGTATGGGATGAGGGCTATTCATGCTTATTTTGTACGAGCCTTCGCAAATATTGTGGATCGTAACGCATCATACACTTTTACTTTATTTGCGTTGTGGTCATTAAATTTTATACAGACTACTAAAGAAAGAGTCCCAAAATAGCAGTGACATACAGTGACTCAAAAAAATATTGGTCTGTCAAGATATGTAATATATCCAGTGGCGAAAGGTGATATTTTGAAGAGGGTAGGCCCAATGTTCTACTACTACTACTACTACTACTACTACTACTACTACTACTACTAATAATAATAATAATAATAATAATAATAATAATAATAATAATAATAATAATAATAATAATAATAAAACAGATTAGACAAATATTTTACTACAGAAACACAAGAAGACAAATTCACATAAATTTAACGTAATTGTAGTCCATCGACAGCACTTATTTGATCCGGATCTCAATTTTCATAATGAAATTCACGTATGTGACTAATGGCTAATCTTAATTTGCCGTAATGCAATTTAATTGTTTAAATTGGGCGTGATCAGGTTGGGAAGATGGATTATCACATTATCTGCACTTCACAAGAAATAAATGTTGTTTAGTCTACTTGTACTGAAACAAACTCTGCTTGTAAAATTTCGTCTTTAATTATATTGTTCAAAACACATGACAGGCATTCATCAAGTCATATTGTGTGTCACTTAATGCCTCTTTAAAGGCAGAATCATACTTAAATATCTTTCATACGCTGCCCTTTATATGTCAACAACCCCAAATAAATTTTTGTACCAATGCATGCAGAACTTTCTTGCCCTCTGTTTGTTCTATTTTCAACACACAGGCGTTGGTCTTCGTTCCTTAATAACACATAAATTTTCAAAAGACCACTGACATAGAAAATTCTATAATAGGAATTATAGTATCTTCATATTCTCCACTTACTGACATTTTCTCTCATTCATTTTTGCAAATGTAAGAAAATATGTCACTCACAATATCTCAAAATTGCACATTCTCTACTCAATTCTAATAAACTCAACGTGTCTGATTTCGTACAGGTTTGCTCCAACGTAACGGGAAAAAGGGGCATTAGTTTGCGATAATAGACGTAGCACCTTAGAATTGCTTGTTCCAGGTTTTGCGTTGCATTAGAGTCCGCAAAATTAAGCAAAGTTGGAACGGAATGAGGCCCACGTACTCTTGCTCTTTATTTGTTTGATATATCGAATCGAAATCGAAGGTGTCGCGAGAAACGCCTTATGTAGAAACGCAAGTCGATTAGCGCTGAGGCAGGTCTCTTCCGCAGATTATTACCAACACGTTCTCTCGCGGGATTTTCTGTGTATCTTGGCAGTAGTCCTTCTGCCGCCTGAGACACTGCTCGGTGAGCCTCCCAGCAGTGGTGCTAACCACGATTTCTTTATCGAACAATATTTTTTTTTCAACTTTGAAAAGTATCATATATTCTGTGCAAGGAAAATGAATGCCTCTTTAAAGGCAGAATCATACTTAAATATCTTTCATACGCTGCCCTTTATATGTCAACAACCCCAAATAAATTTTTGTACCAATGCATGCAGAACTTTCTTGCCCTCTGTTTGTTCTATTTTCAACACACAGGCGTTGGTCTTCGTTCCTTAATAACACATAAATTTTCAAAAGACCACTGACATAGAAAATTCTATAATAGGAATTATAGTATGTTCATATTCTCCACTTACTGACATTTTCTCTCATTCATTTTTGCAAATGTAAGAAAATATGTCACTCACAATATCTCAAAATTGCACATTCTCTACTCAATTCTAATAAACTCAACGTGTCTGATTTCGTACAGGTTTGCTCCAACGTAACGGGAAAAAGGGGCATTAGTTTGCGATAATAGACGTAGCACCTTAGAATTGCTTGTTCCAGGTTTTGCGTTGCATTAGAGTCCGCAAAATTAAGCAAAGTTGGAACGGAATGAGGCCCACGTACTCTTGCTCTTTATTTGTTTGATATATCGAATCGAAATCGAAGGTGTCGCGAGAAACGCCTTATGTAGAAACGCAAGTCGATTAGCGCTGAGGCAGGTCTCTTCCGCAGATTATTACCAACACGTTCTCTCGCGGGATTTTCTGTGTATCTTGGCAGTAGTCCTTCTGCCGCCTGAGACACTGCTCGGTGAGCCTCCCAGCAGTGGTGCTAACCACGATTTCTTTATCGAACAATATTTTTTTTTCAACTTTGAAAAGTATCATATATTCTGTGCAAGGAAAATGAATTAATTATAAATTATAATTTTTGAAAGTAAATTAGTAGGCCCGGCCTCAGGGCCTCTTACGGCCCTTCGCCACTGAATATATCTGGGTGTGAAATGGAAGGAAAATGCAATAATAAGCGAACATTCACTGTACTTCCAGCGTATGTATTATCCCATGTAACAGGTAAGATAGGAGAAACAAAACAGTAACCGTGTCAACAGAGCAAAACTAAAAAACATAAAATAAGCTTACCATAATTGCCACCAAAAAAGTATTTGGCAGTCAAAAATGATTACCATTTTTTAAACATTGTTATCATTCTTAGTACTTGGTAGGTCCTTCGTTACTTTTGATAACGGCACACAACTTCTCTGGCATCGAACATAACAAGCTGTGTGTGGTCTCACGATAAGATTTACCCCATTCTACTATTAATGCACTTTTAAGGTCATTTTTGTTAGAGATGTCATGTTTGCGAATATTTTGTTCCAAGCAGTGCCATAAATTCTCGATTAGGTTGATATCGGATGATTATGGTGGTGTTTCCATCCAACGAGGTGTATTATATAACAATCAGAGCCAGGTATTTAAGACTGTATGCTTGGGATCATTATCCCGTGTGAAGACATATTGGGGAGAGAGACCCATTTTTTCCACACTTGGAGGAAGATGTGTCATTAGAATGTTGATGTAAGCCTTGTGGTCCGTTGTCTCTTCAATAAAGCATAAATCACCCACATTATTTGTACTCATACAACCCCATACCATAATGGAACCTCCTACATGTTTCACAGTGGCTGTAAGATTTTTCTCATCTAGTTCTGTATTCTCCTTCCTCGACAATATCACACGTCCGTCTGACTTCAAGACATTAAATTTACTCTTATCGGTAAGAATGACTGATTTCCAGAACTCATAAGTGTTATTTTTGTATTTTTGTACTCTTTCAGGTGCGTCAATCTCTTTTTCTTGTTCGTCTTGCTTATATAGGCCTTTCGACGGGTTGTTCTCCCCATATATTCCCTATCACCAAGCACATTTCTGATGGTTTCAGCACACGCAGTCATTCCCACATCACGTTCCATTTTAGCTGCTAACTACGGCGCACTTAACTCGGATTGTTGGCCACTTGATGCACAATGTTTCGTTTTATTCTTACTGAAAACTTTAAAGGCGGCCACTTCTCGGTGTAATATATTCTTATACAATATTCGTAAACAGTATTATGAACCATTTTCCTTTGTACTCGAATGGTTTTGCTGATTTCTGCAAACGATTTTCCGTTCCAAAACAGCTCCACTACAATCTTCCATTCTTCCTCCGTTGTTTCCTTCGCTTTTTCGCCATTGCTGCTTCACGTAAGGCACGATGTTACTGCTGTCCACTTTCCTACAACTAGAGTCTTTTATGTACAAAGACACACGGGTCTTCATGGGTGAAGCCATCTCAGAGAGCGCGTGTTCATAACCAAGATGTTTGCTCGCCCAATACTTTTGTCTCATACCTCTTATCTGCTCAATACTTTTGTCTCATACCTCTTATCCGCCCAATACTTTTTTGAGCCACTGTATCTGTACGGCTTCATTCCTCTTGGATTTTGCAAAACCTGCAAATCACAACTAAAACGCAAATACTTCGTTGCGTTTATGCAAACTGGTACAGAATGAGGCCCGTCGTCAGCGATTTTGAAAATTGCTGTGACTTTCGATGTACCAGCGAAATTCAATTTTGCGAGTAAACAAGCTATCGAATACCGATACTGTCAATGTTTATCCATATGATATATTTCTGGGAGAAGATAAAGATTGCAGATTACTGTGACTCATGAAACACCACAACAATGTTTGAGATCAACGCCGAAGGGTGAGTGTTCTCCACAAGACACAAAACGCTAATCTCCATGTCTCGATTTCCTTTTAAAGAATGAGACCAAAATGGTCATGTTTCTCCTTTCGTATGGAATTTGCAAATATATTTCTCATCTTATCTTCGAGAGGAGACGAGAAATTTGTCCTCTAGTGGATAACACTACTGCACAAACTGTAATTGAATTAAAACAATAAGCAGAATACGCATAATAGAACAAAGATTCATCAAATATATGACTGAGCGTACATTTAGCTAATCGTTTCTTAGGGAGAGATAGAAAGTAGTCTCTCAACTTTGGTCAATATCCTATTCTGGCCCGCAGTGTTTCTTAATTTGGCCATCACTGGTCTAAACAATTGGATTGAGTATAGAGCGGTTGCTGCACACACACACGAAAAAGTGTGGCATTACTCAGCGTGATAACTGAAGGCGGGGAAAGGGTGAATATCCCATGCACCTCTGAACATTTCCCCGTAACGTCGTTCACTTTGTGCTTTCTAAGGAGGGGAACTGTCATGACATCAAACCTTCGTATGTACTTATAAAAATTAAATTTGTAAACAAATAAGAAATCGGTTTTTCATTTATACTTGAAAATGTATACTTGTATTACAAATAGCTAATTTGTGTTATTCAACTTTGTACCTTAACAAGTATCTGTTGAAACTTTGTGTATAATAATGAATTTTTTTAAAACTAGAAGTAAACTACTTTGAATAAATATTCATAATAATTGCAGTTATGCATATTTGTAACTTAAATTTAACGTGGTCAGGCCCGTAGCCAGCCTGATTGCTTAGGGCGGGTAATGATAAATACTGAGGGGGCAATGGCAGGGACCCACACAAAGGTCCACAAGGAACACAAAAACTCTTTCTCTCTCTAATATATATATATATATATATAGTTTTTGTTCCTTGAGGCGCTTGTCGTTGTCAATGTCTATGTTCATTTATATATTTATTTATTATTTATTGAATCTATAAGAAAGTTGAAACACATTATTACGCTGATAAATATTACAGTGCCAAATTCACGACTATCAAATATCATCATTAACATTTTCGTTAAAATGATGGTATATAATTCAATATATATTTTAATGCACTAAGTAGTACTAAAAGTAAGAAATAATAATTTATTTTAGGAACATTTATTAACTGTTATCTAAATTATAGTATTTTGGAACTACAATACTTTTATTACAAGTAGATTATGGAATATTTTTATGTATAAAAATTAAGAAACAGCCCTGACATAAGTAAAATAAATATTTTTTACACTCCTTATGTAAGTAATTACATCAAAAGAAGTTTACGTGAGCACTTCGCAAATTCAATTACAAGCTGGTCTAGTGCACACAGAATATCTTTGTTGTATGCCAGGAGAACGAGGTCAGATTTTCTTTCATGTCCCATGGACAGTCGTTGAGGTCGAAGGAGAGCTGTCAGATGTGAGAAGCAGTTTTCGACTTTGGACGTAGAAGACGGAATAATTAGAGCAGCTTCTGTAAGCATCTTTAGGCCCGGGAAAGCCTCGCCATATTTTCCAATTTGTTTTGTGAGCTCTTCCAGAGATGATGTCTTGTTGATCAGTCGATTTGCTCGATCTATTTCTTTGCTCGATCAAAATTCTGAAGCACTTTGGAATGCAGGTCTTTGTACTTTACAATATCACACAGAGGTTTCAAGTTTTCTTCACTTCTTTTCTCGCTCAGTAAGCGGTGAATGGCACCAATCACAGCTGTCCCTGTCTCACTGAATCTGCTCCGAACTTCTTCGACGGAGATATCGAGAACTTTGCAGAATAATCTTTTCAGCTCCTTCTGGTCTTCCTTTCCCTTCTCCAAATTTATGCCTTCCAAATCAACAACTGAAACAGCTAAGCGACTGGGGAGTGTGCATTTGCGTTTCAATGGTTGCTGAATCGAACTGTTTAAGGCATATGCCTTCATTGCATCGTGAAGGATATTTTCGAATATTCCTTCGTCTTGCCAGCAAGACCTGAGCTGTTCCGTTACCGAGCCTATTAACTTCACAGCGGCACCAATGTCCAAATCTCTTCTTTGTAGCAGTGCGTTTGTAGGTTTTAGATATCCAATAACCCTGAACATGAGCTCAGTAAGGAAACAGAAAATCTTAGAGATCTGATGTAGTAAACCGGTAGCTTCAACTTTCATTGAGGCGTGTTCTTCATGGGAAGTTTGAATTGCCATCAGTGCACTTAATATGTGAAATCTGTCGTCATGAATTACAGTCACTGTGTAGATGTCCAGTCCAGCGTTGTTCCAACAATCGCTTTAAACTCCTTCCTGCGTAATCTGCTGCAACGCGTCCTTTTCTGAAAAAGTAATATAGTTGTTGACAAATATCAAAGAACTCTTTCAGTTGAGGAATTGTGTCAATGGCTCTACAAATAACTAAATGTAATTGGTGATTGAAACAGTGAATAAACAAAATGTTCCTCTTCAAATCCTCAGACAAAAGAGCTCTATTTTTCTGTCCACTCATGACAGGTGCTTCATCATAGCACTGTGCTATTATCGTGTCGGTTTTGAATTCTACTTTCCTTAGACAATCTAAAATAGCGTTCTTAATGCTGGCAGCGTCTTGTTTGTCCAACTTCAGTATAGCTACGCATCTTTCTTGTACTTTAAAATTCACAAGGTACCTAATTGCGACAGACAAATCTTCGATTCGTTGCTTGCCTCTGGTTTTATCTGCAAGGAATGAACAAAATGTACTTTCGTTTGCTTTATTTACTATTTTCCTCTTAACAAATTCTGCCATGAAATGAATTATCTCATTCTGAATATCTGGACTAGTGTATGTTGCATTGACAGGGATACTTTTGACAATTTCTGCTAATTTCGGATCTTTACGAATACTAAATTCAAAAAAATTTAAGAACAAATCATTTGATTGTTTTCCGAGTTGCTCACATCCAGAATCTCTCCTAAAGGACAACTGATTCACAGCCAAGAATTGAATAACTTCCATCACACTTTTCACATAGTACCTATTATTCATAATTACATCACTACACACCTTCTTCACGACTGTTTCGCCCGAGTCCTCACATTTCCGTTGCTCGAAGTAGCAAGCCACAGCGCGCCTATGAGTTTCAGAATCGGCGTGACGAGAAAATCCCTTATTTTTCTCGGTTGCATGCTTCCAGTCTCTGAAACCATTCTGCACAAATGAGGGATCACTGTTTCTTGACGGATATTTCCGGCATGGGAAGCATCTAACATAACAGAATACTCGAGCCAATCCCACGTTTTGTACCATATTCGACGAAATCGTCGAATTGAACCAGAAATGCTGGAACCTGGAAAATTTGCAAGATGCGGCTGAGCGGGTTTTATATCGCCAAGGTCTGATACATGGTGGAAATGAACAGCAACATGGTGGAAATCAGATGTTTGACGTTTAGTTTCTTTTTTACCTTCTACACATGTTGATACAGATGACCTGCTTCTGAATTACTTTCATTTTCGATAACTTTTGCACCAAAAATGACTTGATGGATGCCTGCTTCATATTTATGGCATTTTAATAGTCAGTAGAGTAATTGGAAACGTCTGGCGAAGTACATTTGCCTGTAGTTCATTTTCTATTGTTTTTGTTTCCTTCTGGAAATTTGCTAAGCACTCTGCTACTTATTATTGCGCGCAATTATAATGGTGTGTAACAAAAATCTTTTTAAAATAATAGGTTCGGTGTTCTGCTGGCGTTTTGATTTTTTTCTCTGAGTGCATATAAGGAATTAACGTTGTCTTCATTCCGTATATTTGTAAACAAATCGTGAAACAAATGGTTCGGGGCCACTCAGAAAACACAAATTAAGCCGATGCAAACTGCTATTTAGAAACATTTTAGAATCATTGATTTATTTTTCGTGGGTGCTCCCCGCAAAGACTCAAATCACGTGAAAAGCAGCATTGTTGCCGCTTTTACAATAAACAAAACTCCTGAATTCCCCAGGTCTTTTTTTCTTTTTGTATCTGACTATTCTAGAGGCGCATGTACGTTTTTTCCAGACATCACGGTCTCGGTACCAGTTTCATAGAGACGCAAAACAAATGCTTTTTATGTGCAATGTTACACATGCACAAGCCAGACACTCACATTCATGTAACATAGCCTATTTTCTGGTCAATTTTCATATGGGTATTCTTTGGAAGGGCATCTTGTCCAACGCCTTGAATGCTTGACGTGGTTGTGATACTTCAAACTCTTGGAATGAGGAAAAGTAATACATGAGAAATTATTGAGTATATCTAGCAATAAGAATAACTTGTTTTTCGTAGAAATGTACGCCACGTTCAATTTCATTTGTTAGTAGTAGTAAATGCGCGCTAAGTTCAATTTTATTTAGTAAATAAAATCACAAGATTTTCCTATTTGAGATTTGCTGAAACAATTTGAAGCTTCAGAACAACGTCCTTTTTAGAGCGGAAAAATATTTTAGAGCGGGCAAAAAATATTTTAGAGCGGGCATCGCCCGCTCTAGCCCCTCCCTGGCTACGGGCCTGAACGTGGTGTTTTAGTAATTACACAAATTATCATTATGAGTATACTTTATGGAGACCTCCAACAGAGGGTACCCAAGCAGTTTATGTAAACTATAGACATTAGAAAAATTGATTTTTCAAGACTTGTATGAGAGAAATACTGTGAACTGAGAAATCACAGTTTTTAAATTTTTTACAGTCAAAATTCAATACAGACCGTGCAAACCACTTACACCCTCCCAATTTCTACTTTACACTCCCAAACTAAGTGAGAACAGGGATGAAGTTAATCTGAAACAAACGACAAATATTGCTAATTTTGTTTGAATTAGCTAGTGTATAATAACCAAGAAGAACTAAGTCTATCATCCCGTTTCCCGAGCCCTATAAATTATCAAGCGAGAAACAACTAACCAGTGCCAGAATTTCTTCTGGTCGGCACCTATGTCTTACTTCCGATCTTGTAAATACCACTGTTGAAAAAAAAATCACGAAAAAGGTACCAGGAACAGTGAAATGTTTGTACCTTGCCAGATTTTCATGAGATTCCTTTTTTCTCTCAAATGTATTCGAGAGGAAAGAAGAAGAGGAGAAAAGTATTAGATTTATTGGTCAACGTACTAGAACACTAAAATATTATAAAAGATATTAGATCTAGTACGAAAGTACTAACAGTGGTCACACTGCACGTAGCAATGAGGATCAGCCGCGAGAGAAAAGCGGAAGGCTGACAGTGAAAATAACTGCAGCCATCTTACGCGCGAAAGATTACTTACTCGCGTACATGAATTGTAACCTTAATTTACAGATATGCCTCATGTATGGTGTATCAGTGTAAGTTCAGATAAACACATATTGTCTTGTTGTTAGATTCACAATCTCTTCATTTTTTTAACATAGCTTTCCATTCTTTCCTGTGCTAAGCCCGACTTTTCATTTCCCTGTAATTGTATTATTGTCCGATGCTGCTTCGTTTCCCAGATACGGGGTGTTCAAATATCGAAATGAAATGAAATCTTTAAGTTTTACGTCCCACGGTTATGCCGGTTAGGCTAAAGGGTTATGCCGGTTAGGGTTTCACTTCTTTTTCGAAAGACAAGGCGTCCAAGTGTGAAGTCAATTAACGGCGCACAATAGTAAACAATGGTTCATATATCACAGCTATTGTATGTTTCCAAAGATGAGTAAATGAGAAAGGTATTCGATGGAGGCCATAGCGTTTGTTTACACCACACACAAACTTCGGAAGACAGTGCCAGATATTTAGGAACGTTTTGATGTCAGCAATCATATGCTAGCGTGTGGACGTCTAGTGCTATTTGAAAACATAACACTTTGTACCAGATTGGCAACACAATAACCTCAAATATTGATTATTTGTATTCTCTATGTTAGTGTAAATGTAGTTGCACAGGTATTATTCCACTTGATTGTATTATTCCTAAAATATTGAACATTTCCATTCATTTTTCCATAGTGAGCGATTGGAGGGACTCGATATTTGAACACCCTATATATATATATTTGAAAATACATGTGGAAATTCCTTTTTTCTCCTACTACCTTCTACACTATATCATTTGATCTATTATTTACCCATTTAATTTTCAATTTGCATCACTCGAAGCTTTCCACTGTCCGTTTTTCTTATTTTTTTTTTCATTGTGCCCAAGGTATACAGGGTGGGCAACAAGAAAGCGGCCTAGCCCAAGTTATTGTAGATTTTTTCTTGTCCGCACTGCATAATACTTTATTTCTAATGTCTTGTGTATTGAGTTTACCAAGAAATTTTGACTAATCAGTTGTACATGGTTTGTCTAGCTACAATAAGTCTTTGATCTTCATAAGAGTAAAAGCGTACAGGGTGTTAATGAACTATATGGCAAAATGTGTGAGGTGATTCCTCCCATCAAAATAAGAAAAAAGAAGTTCATAACGTTGGTGGTCCTTAACATTCTAGGCCAGCGTTCAAAAGAATCAGACGAGAAAACTAACAAACAGGGTCAAGGAGAATTTGCGCTTGAAAATGAATTGTAATCTTTGTACGTATAGATTCCTAATGTTTCAGATCTATATGTCAGGGTTGCAATTTGCCTACGTTGAATGGAAGGGAAGAAAGGGTATTTGTCCTTTCCTTAGTTTGAGTAATACATATATTTTTATCAATTGCGTACTAATATAGACGTACTAATAAAGACCGTAAAACTCGTTTCTGGGAACCCTGCCCCCTCTCCCATCAAAATCTGAGCTGGCATATATATCATCAGCAGTGATGTAAAGCTAATTTTTAGGCGGGTATACGCACTCCACCTCTTCTTACACACACACACACACACACACACACACATATATATATATATATATATATATATATATATATATATATATATATATATATATATATATATATATATATATATATAGGGTCACTACAAAAGTTTTGAGATACGCATTGTTGTGGCACAGTATTTGAATTCCAACAATTGCGTTCGGTAGTGGTATCCAGAGCGAAGAAGCAAAGCAAGTTTCAACTCGCCTCGCTTATCGGCGTGGCCGTCGCATTCACTTGTTTGTTGATGTGAGCAGTATTCGTCTCTCTAGAACGGAGCTCGAAAGGGAACATTTTCGGGCAATGATCCTTTACAATTTCAAAAGTGGTTTGAACGAGACACAAAGCCTTGACCCTTTGCATGGGGCATTTGGGGACCTTGCTCCTTCCCGTGCTACGATTTTTCGGTGGTTTGGTGAATTCACAAGAGGCCGGACCTCGCTTAAAGATGAAGATAGAGCTGGACGTCCGGCAACAGCTGTGTCAGATGAAAACATTGCCGCTGTAGAACAAATGATTCGAGAAAATCCTTGAACAACTTTCAAGGACTGAATCTACAGTGAACATTAGATCGCCAGCAATAAAAATTCTTCATGATCATCTTCGGCTCAGGAAGGTTTCATCTCGTTGGGTGCCTCACACATTGACTGAACAGCAGAAGCGCATGTGTGTGGAATGGTGTGAAGAAATGTCTGCAAGATTTGATGGAGGCAATTCTCGACGCGTCTCTGACATTGTTACTGGTGATGAGATTTGAATCTATCAATTTGACCCTTAAAATAAACGCCAGTCTACAGTTTGGATCTTTCCAGACGAAAATCCATCCACGAAAGTGAAGCGACCGCGAAGTGTGGGAAAGAAGATGTCGCAACTTTCTTCTCCAAATCTGGCCATGTTGCAACTGTTCCACTTGAACAACAAAGGACTGTTACTGCTCAGTGGTACACCACTGCTTGCCTAACAAAAGTGTTCCAGAAGCTTTGGGAACGGCGTCCAAGAACTGGATTGCGTGGGATCCTGCTTCAACATGACAACGCGTCCGCTCACACGGCCAACATCACAATTCAGTTATTAGAATCTACGGAGATCAAACTTATGACTCATCCGCCGTATAACCCTGACCTGGCCCCGTGTGACCTGGCCCCTTGCTGTATTTTCTTATTTTTTGTATGCTATATAGGGGAAAGTCGTTTGGTATCGGACAGCGGGCGGTATCGGACAAAAGCAGGTTTCATTATTTCCCGCTTAAGGAGGCACCTGTCAAGCATACAGTGACATGATCGGAATGAGCTAGCCAAGCCCACGCCACAATAGTTTTGTCCGATGAACGGTGTGTCTTATGTTTCAAGGTTTTTGTATTTTTTGCGAGTGATCAGTGCACGGAGATTGATTTATGTGGCTATAACTTATCACAAAATGACTGTATTGATATATTATTGCAATCACAGTATTTATTAGGGTGCATATATTATAATTTAGGCGTATAGTTGCATTAGTGTTGTTACAAGCCGGTAGGTAGACATTCATATGTTGCAAGTCGCTCGGCTGGTATCGGGCAAAGTGGAATCGAGTGGTATCGGACAAAATACTGGTAAATAAACGACGCTTTTTAATGGTTTCTGGCTTTTTCGTGAAACCATGGGGAAAAGACGTAGTAATTGGGATGAATAAACTATGAAGATGACCTTTGATAAAATTATTTTCAAAAATAGTATGTGCGGCCAGTGCTAAATATGGTGTTCCTAAGAGTGCATTAGGAGATCGTGTCGAAAAACTATTGGAAGGGAAAGAGGCAACAGGTAAGCCTCGCTGCTCGGATAACAAAGGCACATTTAATAGAACGTTTGGTCGTGACCAAGAAGAAATACTATACAATCATGTAAAGGTTTCGTAAAGTTAACTAGTCCAATGCCACTAAGAAAACCAGAATTTTTAAAGCTAGCTTACAAACTTGTTTAAAAACTAAACATCTTCATCTGCGGGGACTCAGAAAGATTGGATACAGCACAATACATGTAAAGACTGAACAATGTCCAATTTTAAAGGCAGACTGTTTTATCATTGTGATTTGTGTCAGAATAAAAAATAACGATTCTTCATGAGACTAAGAAATTTAAGATCTGTTTTTACTTTTATTTTAGGCTGTATTTCAAAGCCTAATAAAACTGTATTTTGTAAGAACTCCTGTAAGTAAACAGCCAACATTTGTAATTTGTTCTGTTATTAAATTATTTCAAAAGACTAATTCTCTATATAGTTTTATGTTTGTCCGATACCACCCTCCACTTTTAAGAAAGCTAATTTGTGTTACATTTGATTTTTTACAAAATATATATTAGTTTTTACGTGTCAAATTACCTTTAATATGTTGTGTATAAGATACCGAAGTGTCATTTCGTGCATTAAGTAATTTGATATAGCTGCTTTTCAGCCTGACAGACTAAAAAAAGCTAAGGTGTCCGATACCAGACGACCTTCCCCTATTAGTAATAAATAATTAGTAGAATAAGAAATACGAGGCCTGGTTTATAATTCAGTAGTGTATATATTGTGTAGATATATATATATGCTAATATGTGTACTTATCTATATTCATATGATTTATTCTTGTAATTTCTTGTATTTAACTTAGTGAAATTACTATTGTTGGAAACACTTCTCAGGGGAACGAATAACGTTGTCGTTTGAAATTAAGAAAAGATACATTTTTTTCTTAATTCCTGAGGTAAACTCATAGTCTCCGCTACCCGCAAGAGGCTTCTTGATCGAGAATTGCTCAACATCTATAAAAGAGACGGATTTTCAGGTCAGATTCATTCTGAAAGGAATCCTCCAAAGTGATGGATCCGCGTGGTTTTCTTTCATTTAGGTGTTTCTAAGAATAAGGGAAACAGTTTTCGCTAGAGAATATTCTTTGGGTTAGACATTATTTAACTTAGAAATGTTGGTTTATATTCGAGCGAGGATGGATCCTTAATATTAAAGCGAATATTGACTTTGTTAACTCAGATCTAAAAGAGTTTTGTTTACTTCCGGAAAAACATTTCGGAACGTAATTATTGTTTGGGTTTTTCTGGCTAGTTTAGAAATGGTTTTGTATAATAATGTACGAAGAGAAGTGTGTAGGATGTTTAAAGAATTTTTAGTCAGGACGAGAGATTTATATTGGGATATCTTATTCTCGTTTTCAGATTGAACAACGAAAATCTTGAAGAAAACTCCCTGACACCATGTTGTCTACCACGAAACTCATATGGCTGGATATCGCTCTAGGTTCATATTCATATTCATATCGTCTTTATTACAGAAACTTCAGAGGACATCTAAAGCATTACAATCGTCAGGTCCTAAAGTTACAGATTAAAATGCATATACAATATTTACAAAAGGAAAAATTGGATACATAATATTTACATATATGGATACAGAAAAAAAAAATATATATATATATATAAAGATATAACTGTAATACATATCAATTGTAATTCCAATACAAGGAATAACAAACACAACACAATACAATAGATAACTACTCGTACTATACATGTCTATTTATTTCTCTCATAGTTCTTCAATTTTCACTTTAATTGCTTTGTAATTTCGTAAAACTCTTCTATATCATATATTGGATTATCTAATAAGAGTGATTTGAGTTTACTTTTAAAAGTACCCACTTCGGTATCTCTCAGTGCTTTTGGGAGAGAGTTGAATAATTTTGCGGACGTGCCAATAAAACTCTTTTGTGTTTTGGTATAATTGTAATACACTGCCATTATATTATCTTTGCATCTTGTGTTATATGAATGATACCTAGAATGTTCAGGGAAGTTATCTCTATTCTCTTTTACATACATTAAACATTGAAAAACAAAAATAGCAGGAAGAGTCATTATTTTGAGTAGCTTGAAACTAGGTTTGCAGTGACAACGAGAAGGAAGACTACATAACAATCTGACAGCTTTCTTTTGCAGCTTTAAAAGCTTATAAGTATTACTAGATCCACCCCAAAGAATAGTACCATATGATAGAAAGCTGTGGATTTGGGCAAAGTAAACAATTTTTAAGATTTTCAAACTAACGCAACTTCTTAATTGTCTCAACATGTATATACCCTTTGTTACACTAGCTGCCGTGATTTCAATGTGATTATACCAGTTTAATTTTGAATCAAGTTCAAATCCCAAAAATTTAACTGTAGAATATTTTTCTGTGTAATCTAGATTGTTATATGTAACATTAAGATCTTGTATTTTACTCAGGTTTAAACACAAAAGGTTTGCAGTAGACCAATCCTCAACTACGGTTGTTATATTTTGGGTTAATTGTTCTCTCTCGATAATTGATTTAGAACTTACACAGACTCCAAAGTCATCAGCGAAAAGATAGCCTTTAGCAGAAATAGTAGCTACTTTGGGAAGGTCATTGATATAAATAAGGAATAAAATGGGACCCAGAACAGATCCCTGTGGTACCCCAGAACCCACTTGTAAGTATTTGGAGTTCGAATTATGGAATTCTACTTTTTGATATCTGTCTGATAAATATGATTTTATAAGGTTTAACGCATCATGTTGAAAACCGTAGTATTTTAATTTACTTAAAATAATCGTATGAGATACCGTGTCGAACGCTTTTGACAAGTCATAAAATCTAACTTTAGTAAAGTATTTACTTTCTAAACTGTCTAAAAGATCTTTAACTAAAGAAGTTGTTGCTTTAATTGTGCCTAATCCTTCTCTATATCCAAATTGGGAGCTACTAAACAATGAATTACTCTCAAAATATTTAACTATTTGATCATTGAGTAATATTTCAACAAGCTTGGCTACTACAGGGATTATAGATATAGGTCTATAGTTGTCACATTCTGAATTATTGCCCTTTTTGTGTACTGGAATTACTTTAACATATTTTAACATATCAGGAAATATCGACTCTAATATGCAACTGTTGACAATGTGTGTTAAAGGTTCAGCAATAAAATGTATGTCACTTTTAAGTATAATAGAATTAAGACCATATACATCACAGGTACTACTATTTTTCATCTTCAAAATTGCTTTTTCAACGTCCTTAACAGTTACTAATTTGAAGCTAAAAGTACAAGATGGTTGAGGAATAGAATTCAGATAATTATAAAAATTTCTACTAGGAGTTTTTGCCTTAATCTTCTTTACTATTTCATTTATTTTATTAATGAAAAAATCATTCAAATCTGTAGCAGTAATTGAAGTAGGTTCATTTTCATGTTTCCTACTTAAATTGCATTCCCTTCTTACGATATTCCACATGACCTTACTTTTGTTTCCAGCATTATTTATTAGTGAGTCATTATTTTTTATCCTGGTCTCTTTCAATAACTTCCTAAATTGCTTTCTATATTTTATATGAAGTTCTTTAAACGACTTATCGCCAGTGCTTATGTAGAAATCATAATACGTGTTACATAGATTTTTAACTCGATCTAGTTCTATGCTTTTAACTTTGTTTGCTTTAGGCATCGTCGATTTGTCTTTTAATGGCTTTAAGGGAAATGCAGTCTCAGCTGCGTAAATCAATGAATTTAACAAAAATATAATTTTAAAATCAATTGAAGGTTCTAAATACATATTGGTCCAATTAACGTTACTTAAAAGATGTCTGAAAGTAACTTTACTATCATCAGTGATGTTGCGTACCAGTTGCTTAGTGTGAACTTGAGGAATAGAACTAGATTTTTTGTACCTGTCATTTTTCATAACAATTAAATCTAAGCTACCTATTACTGGCCAATGGTCTGAAATCCAAGTTTTTATCACATAACAGCCCATACTACTACTACTGTTAGTAACAATATTATCTATGCAACTCCCTCCATTAGGTGCGTTAGGTCTAGTTACTTGCGTAGTTGATATGCTTAGGCCGAAAGAGGATATGACATTATTTAAGTCTTGGCACTCTATACTTTCTCTTTTTCTAAAATCAACGTTAAAATCTGCACACAGAAGTATTCTACAATTGTATTTACAAACATATTCTAAGATGCAGCTTAACCTATCTAAAAATAAATCAAAATTCTTATTCTCTGTACTTGGTCTGTACAAGGAAATGATAATTACTTTTAAATTTACAAGGTATATAGCTGTTACTTCAAATTCCATCTCAACTGAAAATCCCGTAACACCATCTAATCGTTTATAATCTATACCATTTTTTACATAAATTAAACAGCCACCATGTTGTCGTGAGGGTCTACAGTAATAGTTTGCAATGTTGTAGCCATTAATATTGTGAAGTTTAATCTCTTCATAATCAAGCCAGTGTTCTACCATACATATCACATCTAAACTTATATCCAAATCTTGTATAAAACTGGCTGCTGAGTGAAATTTATTGGAGAGACCTTGTACATTCCAATGCAAGATGCTAAACTTATTATTAAGTTCTATTTCATGCTCATTTAATTTTTTCTTGTCAAGATCTAATTGTTTGAGGTTCTTACTCTTTGTCTTTACTGACCGATCAGAGTTAAAACAAGCTGAGCCTATTTGATCGGTCATACAAGTTAGTTTTTTTGTAAGTTTACTGAAGCTTGCTCATCTAAAGATTCTTTAGGCCAACCAATTGGAATAATGTTAGAAACAGTAGACATATTTGAAGTTATTGATTTGTTTACAATGTCAATGATCTTGTTAGTTACATACATTTTGCCTAATCTATTAAGATGGAGGCCATGTGAAGTATGATACCTTTTTCCTAATCTACTTATATCTACAAATGTAACATTATTGAAATATTTACAAAGTTTGCGCATTTCTTCATTCGTTTTCTGCACTTCCAAGTTAACACAAGACCAAGTGGTCAAATCATGTCGATGAGGAACACACACAACAATAACATTTGAGCCTCGTAGCTCATTAAGTTTTCTCCGTAGTGTTGTCATTAGATCCCTCTGTTCATTTCTTCCAATGTCGTTGGTACCAGCTATAAATACAGAGAAGTCATTCTTACCTGAGGGTAGCTTACAGTCTGTTGTTACATCTTGAAATTTGGCGGATGGTTTAATTACGCTTCGTACGGAGTAAACACTTTTCTCTTCGATATACTGTCGTAAATTTCTACCGTGACTATCACAGAACAAGTTAATCTGCGTTTTTTTCATTGATTTTATGTTCACTGTGTTACGAGTACACTTATTCGTTTCCTTGTCATAACCTCACACCAAAAGTTAGCGCTCTATTACTGAGCAACCATGTTCCTACTACATCCCTTATAGAATATAAAATTGCTTTATAATCTGGTGCCGCGGTGGCTCAGTGGTAGAGCGTTCACCTCTGGTGCTTGGGGTCCCGGATTCGATCCCAGTCCCCGCCAAGTGAACTTTGTGGTGTACAAACACCGTGTGCGTGGGTTTTCTCGGGGTTCTCCCGTTTCCTCCCACTTTCTTCATTCCACCATTTCCTTCATTTCTCATAATCACCGTCTCCTTTAGCCTAACCGGCATAACCGTGGGACGTAAAACTGAAAGATTTCATTTTTTCATTTCATTTTTGCTTTATAATCTTTGTCATCTCATCCACGAAAACTATTCCATTAAAATTATAATATTAGTATTGTAATCTTAATGGAATGAGGAAATGATACCACGCTGATATTACAAAATTCCTATTGCCTCGACACGTCCATTAAATGATTAAAGGGAATCCGTAGAGAAGTAAGTAGGTTTCTGAGTGTGATTCTCACTATTTCCAAATACGTCTACTAGATAAGGATTGAGCTATGAACTCTAGATTCATGTGGTATAAAAGTACGTGATTTGAGAAGCTACTTAGAGAACTCAGTGACGCACCAACTGGGATGGGCTTTATGGTGGATGCACACACCATCATGCGTGCGCCCCCATGCGTGTTTTTGTTTGTTTGTTTGTTGAAATTTTTCTCATTCTTTTCATCCTACTACTTTGTTTATTATCAACGCCTCTCTCAGCCTAGGAGCATGATTGTAAAAAATAATCTGAAGCAAAGTAAAACTTACTTAACTGTACATTATTTAGTTTATCACGATCTAGTCAATAACGTGACTGAATTGAAATCGATCGGCTAGTTTTTCAAACACTGCAAGGATTGTCGAGATTCTTGAGGGTTTCCATACCTGGTGGTGGAGGTGTCATTTTTAAAAGGTAAAAGTGAATGGAACCTAAATTAACTAATACATCTTGTTCCTATGTTGTAGTTGCTAAACATTTGAGATTTCATAAGGAATACTTAATCATTCACCAGCATGAAGAGACTTATTTCTTTGCGTTATATTAGAACGAAAATGAACACGTCATGTTCATTCGAACGTTGTCATGTATGTTGTTTTCTTTAACCTTCTAATATCAGTAACTGCAAATTTAGTATGTCTACCAAAATTCCAAAATGAAATTTCGTGATTTTTCGTGACCTTTTCTTTCCCAAACCATAAAATTCTGATTCTGTGACCGTTTTCTGTGACCGATCACAGAAAATCACCGTTTTCTGATTTTGTGACGATTTCGTGACCGATAGACACCCTGAAATTCATATTTTCTGAACAGAAGAGGTTCCAACAGAACACAATACGCGTAAGGCAAATTATTATCATTATACAACGCATGCTAATTAAAAACAGATCATTTTTAACTAAAAGTCATACATAAGCTTCGGGTGTAGTGTATATTGAACCAGGAATGTGGGCTCTAGGAGCCCGTCCCCGAAATCCCGACTTTTCTATAAATTTTGTCCACTTTTACGGGTAATTTTACAAATACACATTATATAATTAATTAATATTGAATTTGCGTCCCCCCGGAAAACATTGCACCTCTCCCGGAATAAATTCCTGCTAGTCCTTGGTTGCAACAATATGCCGGACAGTACAATCCCCATTCACCCTACCAAGCTTCTCTTTCTCAGTATAGAGCTTAGAATCCACTGGGCCCGGACTCCCCAAAACTTTCTAGCTCAACAGGAAAATTATTGGTGTAGCATGAAAATTTGACCTTACACTTCATCTGTGCTCTTTCTGTTAAAAGAAGAATCTAGTTCTATGTTTTTTTTCTGACAGTATTGGTGGAAGTATTTCACAATTACTTATAGTCTTTTCGAATGCAGAATAATACCCGTTCAATACTACATAGAGCTATTCTATTTCAACTGTGCCTCTTCTGGCGCTGCTGTCGATGTGTGTTTTCCTGTATCTCCCTCGAAAGAGGAGGAACAAGTTGCTGCGGTTGAGATCTTTCAATTGTTGGTTGCGGAAGCGTTGCCAAAATGAATTATTTCACGGATTTCGCTGTGAATTGTCTTGATAACCGTTCTAAATAGCCTACGATCTTCACTCCTCAAGACCAAACGACTGAATAACGAATTGGCAACACAGCCGACGTCATTCATTTCTTTCCCCTAAGCAAAGGGAGGGTTTCCTCCGGAAGAGAGCAACAGGTCTGGGGCCGAAGTATGTTTCACTAATTTTCCAAGGACACACTTGAAATAAAAAAAGCTATAAACCAGGGATGCAAATAACCACTCGCCCACTCCCCCCGGTGCAAGTGATTCATCGGTGTAGGCGAATTTTTAATATCACTATTAAAATACCGAAGATAAGCAAATGGTTTATATTGTGGGATGTGGGCTAGTAAAATTTTGTTGCTTATTTGCATTCCTGCTTTAGACGTAGTGGCTTGTAGTACGCTATAGTACCCACACCCAAAGCTTGGACAACTCCACGAAGAAAAATTACTGGGTGCGCTACTGCATCGATAGTTTCGACTGAATTATAGAAGCTGTTGCTTAAGTCATGTAGATACTGTTAGTCAAACCATAGTCTAATAACTGCCAGGCCCAACTGATTTATGAGTCATGTAGTATTTTTTTAATTGATAGATCAATTAAACAATAAATAAAGGTTTCCTGAAAGTATTGTGCTGATGGGGCAGAAACATGGAAATATTATGCAATAGAGTAAAAACATACAAAATTTAAAATGCAAGGAAAAATGTGTCCCTGTATAACGATGGAGATTAAAAAATCTTGTTTCTTTCCATTGTTTCAATGTCTTTTTACTTTCATTTATCATCCGCCTCATTTTGGTTGCAATTTACAATTAAGGATCGTTAGCTGTTTTTTTATTTACTTATAGCCTATTGCACTCTAACCTTGACGTTGATAATAGTCTATTACCAGTAATAAACAAAAATTACTATGAACTGTGATATTTAATAATAGTTATGATCATTATCTTTAGTTTAGATCTTTATTTGGCATGGGAATTATGAATACTCCCTGTTTGCCTTTAAAAATTTAGTCATTTATGGCTCTTTCCTATATTCGTTATGGTGAACTATTTATGTTCATATTATTGTGTTAGCAAATATAGCTGTTTGCAGTGTAATAATTTATCCTTTTCATTTTGGGTTCAAATATTTTCCTGCCACTCCTGATTATACTATAAATGTTATTATACTATAAAAAAATAAAATTTGTAAATGTGTACAATACAAACTCAAAGACTACCAGAGTAAGCGGGCCAATTTCTGCAAGAGATAACTTACCTACCATCTGTTGTGCAAAATTTGAGCTAAAAACAATGGAAATTAAAATTAACACCATTCTTCAACATTCTGTTTTTTAATTGAAGTATTCTTTGCATTTTGTCGCAAAACTGGATCAATGAGAACACCAGAGAAAAAAGGGTGTGGGAGCTACCTCTGTGAATATGCCTGCCTCCTCCCCCCAGACATGTTAAATTATAATGTAGGTCAAGAAATATAAAACTATTGTTTGCAGTATTCAAATAAAATAGATTATTCTTGAAAAAACAGATGACGATGCTTCAAGAGCATTGCCAGAACGAAGTTAAAAAGAATGGAGAGATGGAGCGGTAAAGATGACTGATTCTTTCTACATGCAAAAGTAAATCTTTTTATCCTCACTGTCTGTTTCTTGCAAAAAATCGAAAAATATCATCTCTCTATGACTTACGGTTTCCGAGATTTCTTAAATCTCCCGAACTTCGAACTTTTTTGGCGAATATCCTAAGAACGTTGGCCAGTTGGCCAGTAGCAACTGGTTACAATTTGGTACCAAAATGTTCACCATGCTCTTAGGTAATGATCAACATCAATACGATCTCCCTATGACTTACGGTTCCCGAGATATGGTTCCTTAAATCTCCCGATATCGAACTATTTTTGGGCCAATATTCTCGGGAACGGTAAGTCATAGAGAGATGATATTGATGTTAATTCATAAGTAAGAGGATGGTGAACATTTGGTATCGATATTAACTTGTGGCCACTAGCCAAACCAGTGGCCAGTTGGACAGGAGCCACCAGTTACTATTTAGTACCAAAATATTCACCATTCTCTTAGGTATTGATCAACATCAATATCATCTGTCTATATCTTATGGCTCCCAAGATATGGCTCCTCAAATCTCCTGAAATCGGCCATTTTTTTTTACCAACGGAAAGAGTGACGCGAAAAATTCAATCACTTTCTCAGATAGTTTTTGATGCTCTATTGAATGAAGAGCTCAAAATTGAAAAAATGCAAATAACAGACAAATAGACACACACACACACACACATAGATAGTGAACTCAGTAACGAAGTTTTGAAGTTCGTTAAAAATCTCTGCCCCTTCACTTCCCCAGGCAATAAGAAACGAAGCTGGTGTCGTAAGTGGTCTGAATTTTCTGATACGGTGCTGTTCTTACTGGTCTTATGTTCCTTGCATTTCGGAGTGTTGCAGTTGATGCATAAGACAGTAGTTTTCATGTTCTTTCTACGAGGGCAGATACCGCGAACTCTATTGTGACCTCGCTGGTCAGATGCTGCTTGAGGTTCTTGTCCAATTGGCTGAATTTGGAATATTTCAACTAGCCGGTCCTTTATTGACCTTGCGATTGAATAGTTTGCAGCTATTCTTCTTTGCGCATGATCCAAAATAAGCTGTCGGCCAAGTGATTTCAAGAAGTCTTTTCTTGCAGGCTTGTTGAATTCATTATCTCCCATGTAGTTTGCTTTGCAAATAACAAACGAATGTATTCTACCAACATTCAATTCAAAGAAAAACATTGTTAGTGGCCAGCAATTTGATAAACTCGATACGCTATACTCTTTTTTCATGACGTCACTGACATCTACACCACATTTGTTTTTGTTGTAGAAGGTAATTGATGGTTTGCATGCATCACCTGTACTTTCACCAATCTCATGGTCCTCGTGCCATGTGGTAAGTAATACAATATACTTATTCTTTGCAGCTCTGTACGATAATAGTGCCACTTGTTGTTCCACTCTTCAAACAATACGTTTAAAGAATGAGCAAACGGCTCTTAAAATACAACACTTAACACTAGAACACGCCCGTTAGCAGCCTGCTCACAACAATCTTTACGTGGTTACACGCGCCGTTAGCAATTTGCTCACGGTGACCAATACACACCCTTCCACTCCAGAACCACGCGCGTGACTGGCAAAACCGGTCAGGATCAGGTAGAGGTAGGGTGGGTAGGGGACAATTCGACCCCTCCGCCCCTATTGGCTTAGAATAAGGAAAGTGCAGGTGTTTTTGCAAAACTGCGGCAATTTGCCGCGGGTGCGTGTAACGACGAGTTATAGTACTACTAGATGGTTACGCGCATATAAACGTTCTGTGTTAAGTTAGAAGTGATGAAGTTTTCTATATACAAAAGTAACAGTTCGTATTTTCTCACAGTAATCTTTACATGAGTGAACTTGTCTGATAGTGCGTCGATAACAATCCCATGGAACAGGACCCATACTTATAACGCCAATTTGGGACTCTTATCGAGGAAATAGCAGTTGGGATTCAAACTTGGGACTTCAACTTCAGAAACAGCGTATATATTCGAATACAGGACATCGATGGAGCAACTTCGACAGGCTAGCCGAAGAAACACGTGAGTTACCTACCATTTTAAGCCACCACGTTACCTACTATTTAAGCCACCACACCGCCGCGTTATTAATACTGAATTGTTAATAGTAGATGTATTTGAAACGTACATGCATGTAATACTTGTGCTTATACAGTAATATTACATTCTTTCTACAAAAAGTCATTTTGTCATTTGTTAAATATTTAACATTTAACTCTATTATATGTGTAGCTTAACAACAAATTTTACGTTGTCTACATTTTCATCTGCCGTGCTCCCAGTCATCGCAAGTTGAAATTGTAGGCATGGGCAGTAATCATAATCGTCGTAGCGTAACTGAGAATCACAACTAAGGAAAAGGGGAATATATGAGAAATAAAAGTCACTCCGAACCACGACGTAAATATCGATTACAAGTTTAGTGCCGTTATTTGATGGTAGTATTTGAAGTACCTTGTTAAAACATGTGACTTCAAACTGTCAAATACGAATCGCAGTAAATTGAAGACTTCGGGGCAAAAACCCGTCAAGTCCAAAAAGTGAGAGTGTAAAGCAGATAGCTTCACAAGGTTTTCTCGCCATGGGATTTTCTTCAAACTTGGCACATACTAGATCGAAAATAAATATACACTTTTTTTTTCGAGAAATAAGTTAAGGAGGCCAAAGGGTCCCTTTTCAAAAAGGGCCTCCTTGGTTGAAAGGGCCACATTAAAGAAATGAAACTCTGCCGATGGAAAGATGACTTAAAAATAGGAAATACGTGTTTTGTCGTTTTTGCGAGAACAGAATTGTAGAGGGCAATGGCCCCTTTCGAAATGATAAAGGACAACCCTTAGGAAATTGGATTTCCGTGGAATTGCTTGAAACCGTGATATGTTCTAGATGTTATGTTCCTAAGAAAACGTCTCAATTGGCACAACCACAAATCACTGACCGTTTGGCCACTGCAGGGCCACTTTTTTGAAAACAGCCGAATATAACCACATTCTGAATTTTGGTAAAGTGACTAAAGCCGTGATGTGTTGTAGATATTGTGATCCTGAGAAAAATCTTAATGGGCATAATCATTGATCGTTTGGCCACTCAGGGCCACTTTTTTGAAAGCAGCCGAAGATAGTGATATTGTGGCTTTCGATTAAAATGACTGAAACTTGATATGTTCTAGATCAGCGTTTCCCAACCGGTGTGCCCCGGCACACTGGTGTGCCGCGAATGGACCGCTGGTGTGCCGCGAGGAAATCGAAACAAAATCATTAATTCTATAGCAACCAAATTGCAAGACATAGGAAAAAATGTATGTTTTTGTATTTCACATTACTATGAATTTCTACCATGGAAAAAAAAATACTCTAATTGTAATACAGTATATTATTCTACATCTATTACTGTGTAGCAGACAGTATTTCGGCTCGTACATATTTCCACGGTTAGCTGCTATGTTACGCTTAAATTGAGAGTCATACTAACACCGAGAAATGGAAGCACTTGTACGGTACGCGTCAAATGAACGTTCGTAGAACACTCATTCGCACGTGAATGACAGAACAACACTTTGTTCAACAGCTGTATTTTGACTTCGACGCATCGCAAGCTGTGTGATTGCAATAATATGCACCGATTTTGGTTAAAACAGCAAAGTTAAAAGTACAAGTCATTTGTTTGTTCGTTCGTTATTTAGTGATCTTCGTTCTTAGTGAATGGTTGGGTACAGTTTTCGAAAAAGAAAGCGTATTTTTAAAAATCTGAGTCCTATCGCATTTTTTTCTATTTCATTGCATTTTTTTCTATTTTAAAATTAAAATAAAAAATAAGCATAATGAATTAGCATAGGGGAAACTAGTGTTCGAGCTTTCATCTCTGTGAGAAGATCAGTAATCACAGAAAAAAATACCATATTTTACATTTGCAAATAATAATAATATCTATAAGTGTGCCGCGAGAATTCAACTTACAGCCGTAGTGTGCCGCAAGTTGAGAAAGGTTGGGAAACGCTGTTCTAGATGTTGTGATCCTGAGAAAAAGTCTGAACAAGCCAAGAAGCACAACCACCAATAACTGACTGGTTACTACAGGTTCGCCTTTTTGGAAAAAGAAGGTAACGGTATTCTGAATTTAGGTGGAATTGCTTGTAACCGTGATATGTTGTAGATATTATGACCCTGAGGAAAAGTCTTCACGGGCACAACTACCACTCACTGACCATTTGGCTGCTACGAGACTGTAATATGCCATTACAGTCTAATGAGATTATGTTTTTAATAGGAGGGTGCCCGAAATTTTTTGCACCGACTGTACCTGACGTTTAACAAAAAATTTCTGGCTGTTCATATAATTCGTAATATTGTTCATTATTCTATTTCAAATTAACATGGAAAACTGTAAAAAAAAAAATTATTGGGAATTATAGTTTTGGGAATCAATATCTTTATTTATATTTTAAATTAGTTATAAGTCTTGTATATGGATGTGTAAATGGATTATTACAATTCTTACGGTGTCAGTGCTATCTGAAAATATAGATCCACTATTGGACGGAACTCTTCAGATTAAATAACCAATCTAAAATTCGACAGAATTTCCAGGACCACCCTTCACCTCTCTTTTAGATACCTAGGTCCTTCTAAAATCTAGTTTAATCCAGATTTTACCAAATTTTATTCGTTTCAAAGCCCCTCCGCCAAAATGCTTAGTTTTGATTGGCTGATAAACCCACGCTATGATATTAGGGCGCAATTATTCCATTCCATGCCTGAAATTGTGGTCGACGACATTCGTTTTTTTTGCTTCGTAAATGGACTGATTCCTGCAGTGGTAAACATCAAAATTCAGGTAATATTTGGATTTTATTAACATGAAAAATCACTGGAAGTCTCAAGGAGCCATAAACTATTAAATTTTTCGAACAACACTGGTTTAAAAAAACTGAGAATAGTAAGTGCAAGATAGTGACGCCATGATTGCATCCACCGATGGCTATGGACAGGATCCCGAAGTATTGTGATTTCTGTTTTTCTTCCTAAATCCGGTTCTGAAGATCAGTGTTTCCCTTGATATTTCTACCTCCCAATTTTCCTACTAATTGAGGGTTACAAGACCTGTCCATTATAGATTTGTTTATGTAGTTAGCGAGTGATTTCTTTTTTTTTATTACATACATGGCGGTATTTAATTTCTTTGTAGTTAAGATAGGTAGAATAATGCACGTGTAAAGTTTCAAGAGGGCTCCTATCTGACTCCCAAATTGGGAGTACGGCTTCCAGCGGGATGAGTTGAACATTTAGTTTGTTTCCGGGTTCCTGCCCCTTCAGGGAAGGGGTCCTATTGTTAGCTAATACTTCGATACGTCCCCTCGGGGGCATTGATTAAACACTCAAGAATGTGATTTAGTGAATACAGGGCCAGTTGGCCCTGTTTCCTTTCTTCCCCTTTCCTTTCATAGAGCCGATTTAAAATGGTAAAATATGAATGTTTTCTGTGTATATTTATTAGTATAACATGTATTAATGTAGTGTGTAGTATGAATGTGGCATGTATGTGTTCGTAATGTAGAAACATGTTCTAGTAGTAGTAATTGTGGTAGTTAAGTGATGAAAGAGTGTGTGAGATAATTAAATATGGACAGTGTAGTATTTACTATGCGATAAATTCTTTATTATTCCGTCATTAAGTGAACTCATACACAATATTTAATAGTGAACTTAATATAGTATAATAATTCCGTGTACAAGGTCACATTCAGTTGTTCAAGGGTTGATTATATCGTCGCTAGCCCTAGTGTCAAAAGTCAGTACTAACCGCCATTCTTCCGTCGAGGTGCTTAGTGATTTAGTTTTCATGAAATTGACCTTTCTTTCCGAAATAAAACCTAGAAGGTATAATTCACAGCCCATATGAATGTACAGTTAGGTCAAGTGACCCAAAATTAATATATTCTGAAAGTTTCAACATTCTGCATAGTCTAGAAATCGAGATATTTAAGTAAATAAACAATACGTAAATTTTTAACAGAAGTCGGGCGATATGATGCTAGTTCTTCGCTTTGAAATTATAATAAATGTCCATTTTTTCTTCGTGGCTGCAGAAGCTCATTGTTACTGCAGAATTTTATAAACATTAAATATTATCGCGGATAATTCTATTTTCAGTGAACATACATAGGATTTTTTTTTCGTTCTTAATAAAGCTACCAGGTATTACATAGTATTGTGTGTGTGTGAAAGAGTCTTGAGTTCGAGTGAGGTTGTCGTGCGGTGATCGGAATGGGAAATGTTTGTAGTGACTATAGATTTTAAAGTATTATGATGAAATGTGTAAATAGGCTGGGCGTAGATAGAGGAAACAGGGTGTTTGTAGAATATAGCGTCGTGGCAAATGAATATTAATGTGAATATGAATATAAAGTGTATGAATATTGTAGTAAATGAATATAGAATATAGAACGCCCATATAGTTAAATATATAGTAGCCCAGTGAATACTTCGCCGTGTGTTGATATATAGATATTGAATAGATACGTGTAGCTACGAACATCTCAGGTTCTGACCCCTGCACCATAATATCACGCGGACCGGAGGGCGATATATAGTCGGACTACGGTAATACTTTGTAGTTTTATGTGTTATAATAATAATCAACCATAGTAATACCATCTGATAGAATAGGTAGCATCATATAATCGCTGACTAGACATATTGAATAATAAATTATGAAAAGACAGTAGCAGTTATACAACAGGGCTGTAGTGAATTATATTTTCTGGTCGGTTTTTAAAATAGAATATCCTGCTCCGTGAGATTTTTTTTCCCTTCACGTTACCTACTCAGGCTAGCTTACAATGTTCATGGAGGCGACAGCTCTGATAGGGTTACAGAATCAAAACAATTAGTTATTGAAATTTATTTTCGCGTACCCGGATGTCGACCCCTAGTCCCTTTAAGTATTTTCATTTCTTTTCTTAGTTTAATTAGACGAGGGAAATTAACGACATCCCAGACTGTGGCGTGTCTGCGCAGGGTAGCTATCGGTGAGGTTTGGCATAGAAATCACCGATCCAAAATTCAGTTTATTTAATTTTTTTTTATTTCGGCAAATCATTAGTTAGGGATATCTTAGATAATACTTCTATTCTAGTTTCATTACTGTCCTCGAACCTTCTTAGTTTTTCTAAGGGGTCGAATATTTTTTTTTTACTTAGAGATTTCAAAATTGGGGACGCAGTTACCTGGTCCCTTTCCCCCTCTCCTTTTATCCTGCTGGTCTGGGCCGGATACGGGGATCGGATTTCAATCTTACAAGCAAACTCTTGTGGGATTGGGATCTGATGGACACAGAACTTGCATCCTTGGCAGCAGGGCGCCCCTTGAGTCTACGTATTTGAGTAGACCACCCTTTTTGGCATGTTAAGAATATTTTGGCTATGGATTTTGTTGAGAGCGAAATTCGACTTCTATCTTTGTAGCGTTAGTTATTTCTCACTTAAGTCTTTGGCGCCCCTATTCTTCGTCTTCCTTCTTCTCTATCTCTCTCTCTGTCTTCATTACTTCAAGATTTTTTTTTTAAATTTTCAACCTCCCCCCCCCCCCCCGATTTTGAACTTGTCACTTACGATTTATTTAACGTACAACTCTGATCTGAAATTACCAGCTGAGACGTTGCAAGACACGATTCATGAATGGAGTAGATAATGATTGGGTCCTCCATCACATTTTGACCTATCGCTGAAATGAACAAAGACTTAGTATTTGACGACACTTCGATTACGTTCTTTCACCGTCGTTCCTCTTAAGTTTTTTTTTTTTTTTTTTTTTTGTAATCCGTTGGTCACTTTCCTTTCTGTTTGGTTTTCGATTACTTTGTAGTTGATCTGGGCCCAGAAATTGTACTTTGGTTTATCTAGTTATATCTTTAGAAATGCTCTGTGTTACGTGCCTGCCTCACAAAGTTTTTTTTTCATTATTTAAGCACGAATTGAATATATAAAAGTGAAAAATTTATAGATGCGCGGTATCAGGTAGAAAAGCGATTTTCTTTTTCATATGTAATGTCGGAAGTCATTTGTTTTTGGACAATGTTTGCAACCTTGTAAAAAATTTTATTATTGGGGTGATTAATTTAAATGTGTGCGCATTTATTGAATATAAATATATATATATATAGAGAGAGAGAGAGAGAAATGAATACGTCGAAATGTATATGTACTTAATATGTGAATATGATTTTAAAGTAAAAGTATGATATTAAATGTATTATGAATATATGTAAGAGCGCTCGTGTCTGTCCCCCCTAAACGTGTATTGGTTGCTATAGTTTGCCAGTGAGTTTTCCGACGAATTTGAGAATGTAGATTTTGTCATGAATACCGCCGTGCACTTAAGTAATTTTCCTTTTCTTTTGAATAAATGTAAATGATACCTCATGTAATTCTGTAATGGCATGTATTGGAAAGTAACGGCAGGTCTAAACGTAACTCACATCATAACGCATATTATCCCTGAACTACCAACCAAAAACCATTGTGGAAAGTGTACCTTGAATCCTTCTCACCTGCATATGTATCCTGTGACTTGACCAGTTTTTTTTTATCCTCAATTTAAACCTTCATACTCCGTACACCTGCGGGAGATCGTTTTTTAAAATCCGAATCATATATACATATATACGAAAGTGATCCTAAAGAAAGGTCTCATGACGTGTCCCAGTGTTGCATAAATAACTTAAAACTATTCAATTAATAAGTTTGGAAATGGACCGTCTAAAAGGAGAAACATCCTCTAGCGATAGTGATTTTTCGAAATCCCTGGATGGGTATAGAGCGTCGCAGTGTGCGATTGCAGATATAAACTGTTAAAAGTTATAAACCAAGTATAGACGACGAATGGTTTTGTAAACCAATAGATATATATATATACATATAGAGATATATATAAACACGAACGAAGTTAAATGGAGTGAAATGTTTTGGACACTATGAGTAGTGCGTGATTTGTGATTTGAACGCTCAAAATCATTAATATCTTATTACCCAATGTGAGGTAGAGACTCATATAAGTTCTAATACACCAAAAGGTTTTTTTTTCTTTCCTCTTTGTCCAATTTTTTTTTAAAGTGAAATAAGTGTCTTATTTGCGTATGTCGCAAATCATAATTTGGCTTTAGCATGCCTAAGATATGATACATGTAATTATTTTTTTTTCCCATTTGTCAATACGATTGAATATATAAAAATTTACTAAAATATAATACTATGTACTCTATTAATATATAACCAAGAACTTGTGCTTTTAAGATTTTCTTTATAATTATTTGTTTTGTCTTTTCTTTTCACTATGGATGTAATAAATTATTTGTATCTTTGTAGTTAGTTGGTTTCCTTTAAACATATATACACTGTCCTGAGTGAGTGAGCGTGTGAATGCATGATAGATTTAATTTAAGTAATTTTAGTGATATCATTTGTCCTATTAACATCTGTAATATATGTGTCTTGTTTTAATATATGTGTTAAGGTAAATAACCTAGGTCATGAAGGACCGCTACTAATGGTTTAAATCGGCTCTAGGAGTGAAACAAAAATAGCAGGATAAGCCTAAATACGACATCTTTCTTCTAGGAAGTCGAACTTTTATTGATACGATACATAAATTTATATTGAGTTAATAAGTTTTTTTTTTCCTCTTGGCTAATTCATATGTGTGGTCGATCCTAGAGAACAGAGTTCAGATGCTGGATGGTTATCAATCACCGGTTGGAATAACAGTACAAAGAATGATTTCACTTTTCTCATTTCCAGGTCTAGGTCTGGGCAACCCCATGATCGTGGTGCCTGGAGCTAGGTCTGGGTGGTATGAGGTAACATGTGTCTATTCCGAAGCATTCCAAAATTGATTAGTTGTTAATAACATTTAGAATGATTCATCTTTCAACAACTTTCCCGACCTTTTACTATATTTCCGGAATTATCCAGTAATCTGTTTCTTATTAAAATACCCTATTTCTTTTCTTTCTTCTTTACCTACCTCCTTCTTTTACCCTTCTACTTTCTTCTCTTTCTTTCCTATTCCTAAATGAAAGAAAACGGAGTCATGATTGAGAGTAGTCGCTATTGGCACGGTCAATAAGTTGTTTAGATGAGTTTTCTTCGGGAGTCCGATATGGAATAATTAACAATAACAAAAGGTTTATTGGAAGTTATTCTATTGGAAAATAATCTGGATTTCAATCAGTAAGTGATCTTTCGTAATCGTCCTCGTTAAAGAGAATTAATTTTTAGCGACTCCTCTACATTGCACTTTTTTCTTCGTTTTTTTTCGTTTTCTTTCAATATTGGCTAACCGTGACAGGACCTGTTGCCCTGGAAACGGCGGTTTCTATGGCAACGGACGACGTTTTCTTTCAAGACCACTGTTTTGAAAGCAACCGAAAATAGTGATCTTGTGGATTTCGGTGAAAATGACTGAAACTCTGTTATGTTGTAGATATTGTGATCCTGAGAAAAGGTTTTAATGGACACAACCACTAATCACTGACCGTTTGACCACTACGAGGACACTTTTTTGAAAGCAGCCGAGCCGAAGATAGTGATGTTCTGGATTTCGGTCAAAATGACAGAAACCGTGATATGTTGTAGATATTGTCATCCTGAGAAAAAGTTTCAATGGACACAAGCACAAATCACTAATCGTTTGGTTACCACAGGGCTACTTTCTTGAAAACAGCTGAGTACAACGATGTTCTGGATTTCAGTAAGATTGAGTAAGACTAAGATATGTTGAAGATCTCATCATGAGAAAAAGTCTTAATGGACACAACTATCAAATTATGACCGTTTGGCCACTGCAGGCTCAGATTTTTTTTTTAAACAGCCGAGTATAATGACATTTTTTATTTCAGTGTAAATGAATGAAACTGTGATATGTTGTAAGTCGTGATTCTGAGAAAAAATGTCTAGGACATTCTAGAGTTTTCCTTTGTCTAACAAAATGAGCATCTGAATGTTATCTACCGGTATGCTTAAATAATATTGGCCGCTACTCTTCCATCCCTTTTTCGGGTTGTGAGATAATTTAGAACTTTTCATAGTTTTTGTACAATTCTGCCAGAATTCCAGGTATCCTTACCTTCTTCTGTTTTAAAAAAATGTGGCCCCGTAGTTGCTAAATGGTTACTGATTGGTGTTTGTGTCCATTAAGACTTTTTCTCAGGATCGCAATATCAACAACATATCAAGATTTCAAGCAATTCCACCGATATCCAGAATAACGTTACCTTCTGCTGTTTTCAAAAAAGTGGTCCTGTAGTGGCTAAACGGTTAATGATTGCTGGCTGTGCTTATTGAGACATCTTCTCTGAATCACAACATTTACAACATATCAGAGTTTCGGTCATTTTGATCGAAATTCACAATATCAGGATATTCGGCTGCTTTTAAAAACGTGGCTCTGCAATAGTCAAACGATCAGTGATTTGTGGTTATATCCGTTAAGATTTATTCTCAGGATTACAATATCTACAGCATATCACGGTTTTAATCATTTTTACCGAAATCCAGAATGTCGTTATCATCGGCTGTTTTTAAAAAAGTGGCCCTGTAGTAGCCAAACGGTCAGTGATTTGTGGTTGTGTCCATTGAGACTTTTTCTCAGAAACATGATATCTACAACATATCACGGTTTCAAGCAGTTCCACGAAAATCCGATTTCCGTAAGGATTGTGCGGGGTCCTTTGTCATTTCCAATTAGGCATTGGCCGTGTAACCCTTTCTAGCAAAAACGACAAAACCGGTATTCCCTACTTTGAAGTCATCTTTGCATGGGCAGAGTTTAGTTTCTCTAAAGTAGCCCTTTTAATCAAGGGGACCCTTTTTTGAAAACGGGCCCTTTGCCCCCTTCAACCTATTTCCCGAAAGAAACAAAACATACGTGTCGATTTAGGGTATATTTTCGGTCTTGTATATATGTGCCAAGTTTGAAGGAAATCTGATGAAGAGAAACGGAAATTTTTTATTTATATATAAACATTAAAGCTGTCGTTTGGGGGGGAGGAAGTCATTTGGCGGGCTGGTCCCGTTGGGAGTCCCCCGTGGCTACACCCCTGGAAGAGATAAAAAACAATGCAAGCCGTTCTCACTGTCATGGCACCCAAGCAGGAGGTTCCTCACACCTTTTTTTATGCTAGTCACTTTGACCCAGGTGGATGAAACAAAGATCAGCAGTGTGTCAGAAATATAAACATCTAGAACCGGTTTTCTTTTATCTTCATTAGAATAATAATAATAAATACGAATTTCCATTTGTAGAATGCAATAATTCCGCGTGAGTCGATGAATGCTTTAAACATTGTAATTGAATCTGGAACACTATCACAAAATCATTCGTGCATCGTTACTGGTTCTTAGTGCAACAACCCCTAACGTTAGTGGTTCATCAGTGTAGGTGCTACAAGTAAAATATCATTGGGGTCATGATGAACTTGCCCACACTTCAAGCACTAATGAAAAAAATTGTGCCATTCATTAGTGCATCATTAGTACTTCTAGAAAAAAAAATAAAATAACAGTTTGTATGGAATTTGATATTTCTGAAATTGTCACCCCCACACAAAAAATCTTGAATAAATCGCAAAATATGGTAACGCTAACATTAGTGCTCAGTGCGTTTAACAGAACTAACGATGCACTTACGATTGCCGTTAACCCATGTAACCTATCTATGCCAGTTAGTATGAAATTTGATATTTCTGAAGTCAGACCACCCACCGAAAATCTTGAATATGTCCCACAATAGGGTAATACTTACCTTAGTGCTTAGTGCGTTTTAGTGCACTAATAATGCACTAATGACGTGATAAGTTTGGTGAAAATCTGTCTGCATAAAGACGGGTGGCGAGCAAACTTCATATGAAGAAAGACCCCACCAAAAATCTTCAAAAAACTCGTAAACTCTGATAGCACTAACGTTAGTTCTTAGTGCACTAATGTGCACTAACGATGCACTTCCGATGGACGACGTTTGGTGTAATTTGGGAGAGATGAGGGGCCAACATCAGACACGTAAGTTGATGGTTTGTTCATGGTAGATTGCGTAAGTTTAAGATCAATTTTCTCGAAATACTGGGAGGCCACAATTTTTTAAAAAAGTTGTGCAAAAGTGTACAAAATTCATACATTATTTTTGTTTACTTAAGTCATCGGTATGAAGATTTCGCACTCCAAGTTGATGATTGAGTTCGAAATTTTAGAGCTAATTTTCTGAAAACACAGGGGTGAACAAAATTATTTGTGTTTAGTTGATTTTGAATTTAATGACCTTTCAGCAGCGAGGCTATATGAGGCGGGACCTACTAATTAACGTGGAATCCGAACCACATGAGCTCCCGCTGCGAATCGAACTCAGATCTCCTACACCAAAGGCGCGTACGCTACCGCTTAGCCACGGAGGAGTTCTCAAAATTATTTGAATGCTGTACAAAATTCTACGGGACAGGTAAAATCTTATTTGCTTAGTATATGTCTGATATTGACAATCGGCACTCCAAGTTGATGGTTTGCTTATGGCAGAAACCACAAGTTTAAGGCCTTTTTTTTTTCGAAATACAGGGGTATACAATTTTTTTAAAAGGTGTACAAAAGTGTACAAAATTCGTAGATTCGTGTCTACTTAAGTCTTCGATATGAACACTCCGTACTCCAACATGATCGTTGAGTTCGAAACTTTGACGGTAATTTTCTCGAAACACAGAAGTGTACAAAATTATTTTAAAGGTGTACAAAATTGTACGAAATTCGCATATTATTTTTAGCTAACTAAATCTCGAATCTGGTGATTCCGCACTCGAACGTCAAGTTGGAGTGCGGAATTTTGATCGCAAATTTCTAAAAACACATGGGTGTACAAATGTTTTTAAAAGATGTACAAAATGTGTACAAAATTATGAATATGTTTAATATGTGATTTGCCGATTCCGGATTCCAAGTTGACGGACCTTTATTAAACGTTTAATAGTGTTTATATATTTAATTCGATTATATACGTCACGCATTTCTTTACTTTTAATGATTTTGCATAAATATTATTCTCACCATGCGAAGCCCAGCATATCAGCCAAAGGGTATTTATGTAATTGTTCCCTTTCTATTACGCATTCTTGTTTCATTGTTTGAAAAAACACTTAAAATACACTTAAATACACTTAATAGTTGTTTATTTCTAGCAATGTTAAAAGTCTCTGTAATAAAGTTAATCAAACGTTTGCAATTGTTCAAACCTGAATAAACGTAGATAAAACAACTGATATAAGAAAACACCAAATCGGAGGTGTAAAGGAAGGGGCTGGCGCCCCATTTTTTAAACCTTCTTTCTCTGTTAGTAAAATTCGTCAAACTTTGAAAATTGTTAATCAAACTTGATCAAACGATGATCGTGGACTGGCATCAAAAAATTTCAATTCTGACATGAAGTGGGGTTAGCGTGTACTTAGCCCCACGTACTAAATATAGCTTATATTTATATTAGTAACGATGATGAAGCGTTAAAAATTGTTGATCATACCTGATAAAACGATGACCAAACGATTGACATAGGAAAAGATCGAATCGGAAGTGAAGGGGGGCTAGTGTGTAGTTAGCCCCCTACTAAAAATTGCTTAAATTTATGTTAGTAACGCTGATCAAACGCTAAAAATTGTTGATCATACCGGATCAAACGATTGACATTAAGAAAAGATCGAATCGGAGGTAAAGGGGGGGTGGTCCCCCATTTTATAACCCTTATATCTCTGTTAGTAAAGTTGATCAAACGTTAAAAATTGTTGATCAAACGATAATCAAACAATTGACAAAAGAAAAGATCGAATCGCAGGTGAAGGGGGATCCTTCGTTTTGTAACCATTACATCTCTGTTAGTATAATTGATCAAATGTTGAAAATTGTTGATCAAACCTGCTCAAACGATGATCAAACAATTGTCATCGAAAAATTTCGAATCGGAAGTGAAGGGGGGGCAGTGTTCAGTTAGTCCCCCTACTAAAATATTTTATATTTATGATAGTAACGCGATCAAACGTTAAAAATTGTTGATTATACCTGATCAAACGATTGACATAAGAAAAGATTGAATCGGAGGTGAAGGGGGTCTGGCCCCCAATTTTGTAACCCTTATATCTCTGTTAGTATAGTTGATCAAACGTTGTAAATTGTTGATCAAACCTGATCAAACGATTGACATCAAAAAATTTCGAATCTGACGTGAAAGAGGGGGGCTAGCATGTAGCTAGCCCCCCTACTCATTATCGCTTATATTTATGTTAGTAAAGCTGATCAATCGTTAAAAATGTTGATCATACCTGATCAAACGATGATCAAACGATTGACATAAGAAAAAGTCGAATCGGAGGTGAAGGGGGGGCTGGCCCCCAATTTTGGAACCTTTATATCTCTGTTACTGAAGTTGATCAAACGTTGAAAATGGTTGATCAAACCTGATCAAACGATGATCAAACGATTGACATCAAAAAATTTCGAATCTGACGTGAAGGGGGGGCTAGCGTGTAGTTAGCCCCCCCTACTAAATATCGCATATATTTATGTTAGTAAAGCTGTTCAAACGTTAAAAATTGTTGATCAAACGATGATCAAACGATTGACATAAGAAAAAGTCGAATCGGAGGTGAAGGGGGGGCTGGCCCCCCATTTTGGAACCCTTATATCTCTGTTACTAAAGTTGATCAAATGTTGAAAATGGTTGATCAAACCTGATCAAACGATGATCAAACGATTGACATAAAAAAAATTACGAATCTGACGTGAAGGGGGGGCTAGCGTGTAGTTAGCCCCCCTACTAAATATCGCTTATATTATGTTAGTAAAGGTGATCAAACGTTAAAAATTGTTGATCATACCTGATCAAACGATGATCAAACGATTGACATCAAAAAATTTCGAATCTGACGTGAAGGGGGGGCTAGCGTGTAGTTAGCCCCCCCTACTAAATATCGCTTATATTTATGTTAGTAAAGCTGATCAAACGTTAAAAATTGTTGATCATACCTGATCAAACGTTAAAAATTGTTGATCATACCTGATCAAACGATGATCAAACGATTGACATAAAAATAATTTTAAATTTAGCATGAGGGGGGGGGGCTAACTGCACGCAGGTCTTGTGTATCCTGATTTTATTGCGCGTGTCTTTTATTGAATGCCTGTATCTTCTAGGTGGGATGAAGATTGTAAGCTATGTCTTGCCTAGGTTCAGCGGCATTTGGTGCAACATTTTGAGAATTTTACGGTTTGCTTGCGGGGTGTGGTAAGAACACCTCTGGTGAGTTTTGTGGATGTACAAAGATTGAGTTCAAACGAATTCCATAAAAAAGGTGCAGAAGCAAGAACCCCTAATATTGCCCTCAGTATCAGTGGAAAAATATGCTAGTTTCGAATTTAAAGTACTTTTCAGTGTTTAATATTTAAGACGCATTACTTTCTTGTCCCTTTATTCATGTCGCCTCAAACTATTTTTAATAAGGTAAATTTGGTTAAATCAATCGAAGTTTCATTTTGATAAGTACCAATGTCGCCTTGAAATGCCTCTTCTTTATTTAATATCTTCCAAAAATATTTTACATATAATTACAATTCTTAATTTTTACTTATTAGACATTGATTACTATAGGCTATATTGAGCAACAAATACGGCGGGAGTGGTTGTGAGAAAGATGTGTGGTTTTGGTATGTGGGAGTATTTCACATATTACAACCTCATTGAGTTTAAATCATTATAGTTTTGTTAATTTTCTTGACGGTATTCATAGATTCGTAGCTATTGACGCTATTCATGTTAATTTTTCCTGACGCTCATATCGCAACATCTCTTGAAGAGAAGGGCTATGAAAATTGAGTCTATTCTAATAAAATTATGCTACAATCTACATCCCATGGAATATCATAATCGGAAATGATCTAGCATGCACGTAGCCAACGGGTGGGGGTCCGGGGGATCAGGACCTCCCTTCAAGACCAAAAATGAAAAAAATAAGGAAGGATAAAACAAAATGAAATGAGAAAAAGAAGGATCAGAGTTAAAAATAAACTATAGGAAGCTTTTGGTTACTCTTTTTATTAGGAGATTTGTATTACTTGAAATACATGGTGGCGAAGTGAACGAGATATCCTGGAAGAGTCAGGGAATTTGAAATTTGTAGAAAAGTTACCGAATTTTCAGAATTTCTACTCAGGAAGATTTCAAGCTTCGGAAAGCATAGTGCTGTTCTGTAACAGTGTGGACATTTTTTATCATAATTTTTCGTCATCATATCCTTGCAGTATCAAACATGTTATTTCAAAAACAATTTTCTACTGCTTCTTTAACCTGTCATTTGGAACAGACTGTAGTTGACGGAATAATAAAAACAACAAAAAAAAATATGTGGAAAGAAAGTTCTGTTAACATTTGATTTAACAAAGAAAGAAACGCAGATATTGTAAAATATTTTACAAGACATTATTGAGTATGTATTTTTTATAATAGTTGAGGTCATAATGAAAGGAAAATTGTTATATTTGAATAAACAGAAGGAGGACGTAAATATTGTATAATGTTTTTCAATATATTTTTTATTATTTTGCTCGAGATTTATTCAGAGTTTGTTATTGAAATACTTACAAACATATCCTCATTTTATTGTGCTAACAAACCAATATATGTTGATAGTAATGTAGTTTACACTAATCGAGCTCCTGGGCCTTGAGAATTTCATATCACCCCCCTTCCCCGCCGTTACAAAATCCTTTCTAAACCAACCAATATATATTCCAGTAAAATAGTTCAAAATGATGGAGCCCCTGGTGTGATGACCACAGTATTTTATGTCACGGACCCCTTCCCCTTCACGAAATCCTGGCTACGTGCCTGGATCTAGTATTGTGTATGTTACTTGATGTAGTGTATTCATTCTAGCATAAGTGCTTGGGGTCCCGGGTTCGATCCCAGCCCCCGCCAAGTGAACTTTATGGTGGACAAACACCGTGTGCGTGGGTTTCCTCGGGGTTCTCCCGTTTCCTCCCACTTTCTTCATTCCACCATTTCATTCATTATTCATCATCACCGTCTCCTTTAGCCTAACCGGCATAACCGTGGGACGTAAAACTCAAAGATTTCATTTCATTTTTTTCATTCTAGCATAAGTGTCATAACGGGTTTATAGAGATATCAGGATGAAGTTATGCAAAAAAAAAAAAAAGTTCAATATCTACTACTTTCTACCCATGGAAATAGGATGATGTTATAGAGTAACAGAAATGTGTTATACTTTTCTATTTTCGATATTTTAGAGAGGTACAAAGAAAGATCCGTAACTTAGACGTCTAATATACGTTGATAATGTCTATTTTAATGTTCTTGTATTAGTGCCAAGTCAAGTCAAGTATTAGTGCCTCATGTATTTTTAATGATTAATCATAAGCGCTAATTAGTAACATTTCCTTTTTGAGTTGCCTTAAAGCAATACACGTTTGGAAACAGTTAATAAGATTATGTCAGTGGGTCATTTGTCACGTTTTCATTGACTCACGCCATTTCTGTTCCCCATCAGCATCCATCTCTTAGCCTCGTCAAATAATCGTAGGACATTATTGTTAAAAAAAAAAAAAAAAATCCAATTTGCTTGAAAGAAGCCTTCAGACGAAAATGAATAAAATGCAACCTATAGCTTAACTTCCACGGTTACGAACTTTGAAGTTAAGCAAAATTCATAGTTTCAATCAAAATCATACCTAGTAGAAAAATTGTTTCTGTGAAGATATAGAAAGTTAAAAAGAAAAAGAGAGAGAGTGAGTGAGAGAAAATCTATTGACCGTAAAGTTACTAGTTTGGGACAGAAGTAAGGATCTCTTGCACCGTAAATGATCTAGCCTGTACGAAATACGGATAACTAACTCGAGCACTGTGTATCTGGGCATCTGAAAGATTATTTGAGCTCTTACCCTGTACCGGTCATCGAACTCGAAGCAACCTGCGGGGGGCACGCTGGTTCAGTGGTAAAGTGCTTATCTCTGGTGCATGGGGTCTCTGATTCGTTTCCCGACCAAGTAAGTTTGTGGTGGACAACATCGTGTTCGTGGACTTTCTCGGTGTACTCCCGTTTCCTTCCAGAATGTTATTCCACCAATTATTCCATTATCATTCGCTTCCATTAATCATCGTTTCCTCCTCTTAGCCTAATGGGCATAATTATGAGACGTTAAATTGAAGAATTTCATTTTCAAGGACAGCTGCACTCTTCGTTAGTTAAACTTCGATTGTACGGGTAATTTCGCAAATTCCTAAGAATACTGTAAGCACACTATACAAGACAACAAAACAATATAAAATACAATTCGTTTCTTCATAGTCATGCCTCCTGCAAGTACAATTAAAATAGGGTGTAATGAGGCATATTGGAAGTATATGGCGTATACTAACCTAATATTCTTTTAAAGCCTGGCGTGTTACTGATTATCTTAAAACTACCCTAAATTGCCGAAAGAACGAGTATATACGTGGGTGGCCATGGTCATGCTTCTGAAAACGGCGCAGCATATACCTACCAAAAATTCTTGTAATACATCGCCGAATTAAAAGTCGTACATACTCATTACATTGTGGCGTTCTTCCTTCCTTAATAGTAAAGCTTTGAAAGAAATCCTTTTTGTATAATTCTATGATATCCTACTTTAAAGTTTAGTTGCTGTAAATGAGCATGCGTGAAGTATAATTTGTCCTTGATTACAAAAAGTAGTCATTCAATGAAAGATCTTTGTTATGCGATTTGAAATTTGAAGAATCCATATTATTAATACATATTATTACTAATAATCCATTTCCATTACAAGGAAATTGACAAAGGAAATGGACATTTCCTTTCGTAGAATATCGAAATATTCATTCGTGTTACATGAGACATATTTGTATAAGGTCAGTTCGCAGTGACGTAAGTATTTCCTTCAAACGCTTCGTAAGTATATAAAGGAATTACCGGGCATAACTTGCATCAGTTGCTTTTGCGATTTTTACATTTCTCTTACCTACAGTTTCGCCATGATCAAATTGGTGAGTATATTGAAATAGATATTAGTTATTTCCATCAAGTATAAGGGGTCACAGTAGCTCAGCGGTACAGTGCTCACCTCTGGTGCATGGGGTTCGATCCCAGCTCATGCCAAGTGGACTCTGTAAACACCTTGTATGTGGGGTTTAGGAAGTTCTTCCGTTTCCTCCTATCTTTTTCATTTCACCAATTCATTCATTATCATTATCAACGTTTCTCATAGTCTTGGTGCATAACCATGAGCCGTAAAACTAAAAATTTGATTCAATTTCATTTCATGCGGCCAGAAGCAAATAAGAGCAATTCCAATGGTCACACAAATATTCCAAAGTATCAACGAAAAACAAATACAGTACCTCATTTGCCGTATGTGTTTTCATTGCTATTTCAGCATCTACTTCTGAAGTTTTAAAGTGCTTAACCGTAATCAATAATGAACAAAAATATAGAATTTTCCAAGGAAATGGATAAAATTCATTCTCAAAACTTAGATATTGTACGATACACATTTAAGTTGCTTAACTCTTCGAAATAATGCTATTAAAAACATCAGTATCGGAACCAGTAAAGGACAGCTGTGTCTATCCATCTACCCATTTGTTGACAAAGCATCAGAGCAAGAATTCTAACTGAGTAAAGACGGTTTTCTGGTGTGAATTCGACATCCCGAAATAGTACACAACATTCTTAACCTTCTATTTCAACTGTTAGTGAACGAAATTCATCATTCTAGTTCCACAATTAATTGCTTTAGAGAAGAAACAGTAGGATTTTACGGAAAAAGATTTTCAGATATGAATTTAGTATTCCTGTAGTAGATTAAATCTGAAATCTAATCCCTGTATTGCAACAAGAAATAGTAGAAATCCAGAGTACACGGAAAAACAAACGGAACTGAAATAGTAGAAATCTATATTACGTGGAAAAACAAACAGTACTGAAATAGTAGAAATCTACAGTACGCGGAAAAACAAACAGTACTGAAATACTAGAAATCTACAGTACGCAGAAAAACAAACAGTACTGAAATAGTAGAAATCTACAGTACGCAGAAAAACAAATAGTACTGAAATCACATCGTTGAAATTTATTTATTTGTTGTACTGTCAGAAGCAAAGTATAGGTTGGACATATACATTTCTTATATCCTCCAACTTCTTCATAATATTGTTTCTGACTGCACAACATATTGAAACATAAGTAATGATGTCAAATGGATGTCAACGAAATGTTATTCAACATATTTTGTAAATTTAAGAGGAATCGTGCCTGTACATGATGTGTTCAAAATGTTGACCCTTATGTCGCACACATTCTTTATAGCGGGCCTATAGATTGATGAACATGCTAGTAAACATGGGTTGCTAGAATGGCAAAACAAATGACCGAATCTTCTCTCTTAACTCTGGTATAGTAGTAGGGGTTATCTGTTCCGATAATTACTTCCTTCAGCATACCCCACATGTACACATCTGGAGCCATGAGGTCAGGAGAGTGGGAAGAATATGGAAAATCCGTTCCACGGGAAATCAAGCGATGTCCAAACTCTCGTGGTACAAGGGTCGTTCAATGTTGACCGGGATTTTCGTACGTAAATAATCGATGAATGGCCAGATTATGGTGAAATAGTATAATGCCAGGTATTAAGTATTTGGCGCGTGTGCAGCAGTTGCAGCGAACATTGCGGCAAGCAGACTGTCTGTGCCTGTGGAGCAGCGGTGTGTAATCAAATTTCTTGTGAAGGAGAAAGCTCAACCAGCTGAGATTTTCAGAAGATTGCAAGCACAGTGTATGGTGAACAAACGATGTCACGGACAAGAGTACGAATGGTGTTAACAGTTTCGCGAAGGACGGAGCTGGTGACAAGTGAAGCGCATGGACGCTACAGTCACACTACTGAATATTGCATGTGTTGAGCAAATTACTCTTGAGAACCGGCGAGTAACAGTGCGGGATATTGCTGCCGAGGTGAATATCAGTGTCGGGAGTGTAGAGACAATCATTCACGACCACTTATGCTTGCGCAAAATCTCTGCAAGTTGGGTTCCCCGCCAGCTGTCATTTGATCAGAAGTGAACACCCATGACGGTCTGTGAACAGCTTCTGAATCTGTTTCGAACCGAAGGTGAATTGTTGCAATCCATCATCACGTGTGATGAAACATGGTTGCACAATTCAATCCAAGAGACCAAATTCCGCCTAAAGGTTCCCTGCCACCCAAAAAAAGCAAAACGCAGCCGTCCGCTGGAAAGATCATTGCAAGCGTCTTCTGGGACATGAAGGGCGTTATCCATGTCGATTTTCTGGACAAAGGGAGCACAATTAATGCCCAGTATTACTCCACATTATTGAGTGGTGCTGTACAAAAGTCCATTCGCAAGAAAAGACCTGAGATGTTGTCTGGAAATGTCATTCTTCTCCATGACAATGGCCGCCGTCACACGGCCACTGTGACACCAACAACTGGCCGAAATGCTCTGGGAAGTTCTGCCCATTTTCCCTACAGTCCAGATTTTTGCCCCCAGTGATTATCATTTGTTTGCACCCCTTAAAGGCCATCTGGGAGGGAAGAAATTCACGACAAATGAAGCACTGTGGAACTATGTCCTTCAATGGCTACGACAACAACCAAATTCTCTCTACGCCAAAAGAATCAGGGAGCTGCCACAACGATGGCAACGATGCCTCGACGCGCACGGAGAATACTTTGAAAAGCTGACGTAGTTTGGTGCTTCTTATGCTATCTGTTTCCTCTGAAGAAATAAAAGTCCCGGTCAACATTGAACAATCCTTGTAGAAGGACGTGACTCACTTGCAGTGCGGGCAGTAGCTCTATCTTGGTGCAATCCATTTTTGTTGTGACGACAGATTTTTGGTGCGGTAAAAACCGCACAAATCATGCAAGAATGGGTCAATAATCAATTATTAAATGATGTAGCGATCAAAGCACTTATGGTTTTCATTACTGAACCATATGTTGCTGATGAAATCCTCATCTTCAGAAATAGCTAAGTACAGTAGACGTGCGCGCTCATCTCCTGCTGTGAAACACTGCCCTACACCGTATGAGCGGAAATAATGCTCTACAATAAACAACTCACTTGTAACATTAACTTTGCGCCAACTGCACACTACGCTAATCCGCACACAACTTGAGCACATTTATGGCGCTTACAGCAAGCAGCTCATATTACATTGCACCTACGCGTCTTACGTACGCGATTTTCAGTACTGTTTGTTTTGCTGCATACTGTACTTCAACTTTTGATTTCAATATGGATCCACGAAGAACAGAAATCGAAATTAATAATAAGAAAGTTATGAATTTAGTGTCCCAGGAATATTAGTTTTAATTTCGGCTTTGATCCCTCTATTGTAACAGGAGAATCTATGAATACATTGCTTCCGGTTCTAATGTTAGATTTTTCATAGAGCAAAAAACGATAAGATGTAAGAAGAAATTGTTTATTCATATTGATGTATGAAGGGTATGGGAAACTACAATGGTAACTAAAATAAAATCAGTGTTGGTTACTATTGTAATCTGCTATGCCCTTCATATGTTCAGTTCCCAGAGAATACATTTTATCTCTTTCCTTAACCATCTACTGAAACTGAAATTGATAAATCTGGGGCTATAGCTTGTGATAAGAGTATTGGATCGTGTAAACTACAAGTATACCGTAGTTTCTCAATGAATATTTGCTTTTCTTTCAACTTATATTATCCGTTGTTTAAAAATTTACCATAAGAATACAGTATGAATCATAAGAATTTCCACTTTTCTTCCCAAATTTTGCGTCCCCTTATTTCGGCGCCCAGGGCCGTCGCCCCGCTCGCCCCCCCATGACACGACCCTAATCTCATTTGGCGTAGATAAACTTCAAGGAGGCCACCAGAAGTAATTTTATAAAATTCCAATTATTTTACAATTTGCGTGTAGATATGGCTTCCGGATGTGTGATATAAAAAACTTCAGTGTAAGAAACACAAATCAACCTGTGCTAGTTGGCCACTAAAAGGCACGAATGCTATCGAGCCGAGTCAGGGTAGGGCGAGTCAGGGTGCGTCCGAACGGAAAATTCTCACTTAGTGCAATGCCGTGAAAAATCAGCGCCCGGGGCGAGAGTATACGACCAGAGAGTATACAAAAATAAAGCCTCCTATTCTTTGATTTTGAGCACTTTTTCTCACTTTTTCCTTCCATTTTATAACTTTTCCCTTTTCCTTCCGAATTTTTGGCCCCATTACTTCGACGCCCGGAGTCGTCGCCCCGCTACCCCCCACACGGCACTGTCCTGTTGGGATTTGAAATTAGTTAAATCATCAAAAAAAAAAAAAAAAAAAAAAAATTCACATTAAAATCATATTATTCATATTCACAAATCTCTTATTAAAATTTAAATTAGGCCATGAGAAATTGAATCAGGAAGTGCTTAATTAGATACAACGTTGTATGTTATAAATCCAGCAATAATGATTTATTTTAAAACATCAATGAAACACTTATTTCTTGTTCTGAAAAGAGATTTACTTTATTTTTAATCTATGGATAGCAGTGAATTCGGTTCAGTTGTATCAAACAAATGTTGCTATTAATTAAATATGAAAATATGCATAAAAGATTTAATTTCTCCTACTCTAGAAGTGTTTTAAACATCAAATATAAATTGTACGTTAAAAGTATCTAAACATGACAACGAGACGTTTCTGCTATACTGTAGTTTAAGTGCTCTGATCAGGTGAAAAAAATACTTAGTTATTAGCTTAGTTCGTTCCATTTCATGACATAGAAAGTATATAAGCTATAATGCATTATTGCTAATTGTATACAATTGAGTTGTTCTATGCATAATTGGAATTTTCTGATTTAAATATTAAACTGGGCTCATGAGGAATACAAGAATCCCTTAATATTAAATATTATGTTCTTCTTACAATAATCAGGAATTGTTATTCAAGATTATAACAAAAATCTGGACATATTTCCAAGGGCGCCCATCAGGGGGACATTGTGGGGTGTTCGCCCCCCTAGAGGAAATTGTACTTCAGAATATCGAAAATCCAATAGAATTTTTAGATTAGTTACAGCAAAATTTGAAACTATTTTTGAAACGTCGCTAATATTTTCCCCCCTTGGAAACCACAACATGGGCACCCTTGCAAATTTCTGTTGGACGTTTTCTGCTTGTAGATATCTAACAGTCTTATTATCTATAAATGTTCAACTTTCTATAATTTAAATTATTTTTCGGAAAATTAATCACATAAGTATGTAAAAATGAGAATGATTTTGCTTCTGGTTATATCATGGGAAAATGCCTGATCTGTTGAACTGTTTGCCATTAATTTTTCAGTATGATTAGTGTCTACCCATTTATAATGTCACAGTAATTAAAATCGGTATCGTCAGAAGGAGACGGGCTTCAAAATTTATACGAAAATAACAGTAACTCACTCTCAAGTCAGGAAGATGAAGCAAAGTACTGTCAGTGAACTCAATGTATTACTACCCTTCACGTCTCACTAAAAATCATTAAAATTAATCATTTAAAAAAAAGGCGGAAGAACAATTATTCATTAAAAGTAAAATATCCCGGTATTTTCGAAAATTACCCTTCCAAGAGGGAAAGGAGACAGTTTCAATAATACATGGTTAGCCTAAATGATTCATCGGGTTTCAAAGCACTGTTTAATAACAAGTATAAGACATAGAAAGACGAGTGATACATGAAAAGATACATACACTTACCAAGATTCTGGCACATTCTACAAGTGTTCAATGTGTGCGCCCTTGGTCACGCGGCACACATTCAAACGGTAATTCAGTTCCGTCCATACGTACATTAGCATGTTTCAGTTAATGTCCGTCACAGTAGCAGTGATGCGTTCCTGTAGTTCTTGGGTTATTGTTGGCATTTGGGGTACGGAAACCTTGCCTACGGGAACAAATCACATGACATGAGATCTGGAAAACCTAGGGAGGGGGGACGGCAGAAAGATCTGTCTCACGCGCTCCATGATTTAATCTAAAAAAACACGCAGTCCCCCAGTGCTTTTTCCCTTTATACAGACAACCAGTATGACGAAACTATCGCAAAATGCTCTGATAACCAGGTGCAACTTTTCCGTATTTGCGTACGTACAAATGCACGCTGAACACTTGTAACGGACGAACACTTCACATATTCTATCATACAGAAACTCTTGTCCTGCATTGCTGCGACCTTGTAGAATAAATACCGTCACAGGTCTGCCATCTAGTGTGCACGCAAGATACGAGGCGGGCGTTTTTAAACTTCGTGAGTGTATCTATCGTTTCATGTATCACCCGTCTTTGCACGTCGTATACTTGTAAGTAAATACTGCTTTGATACACGATGAATAATTGTATTCAAAGAATGGCGAAAGTAAGGAAGCGCTTGATCTGTTTGAAAAGAAATTTTAAATATAATTAGCCCTTGAGTCTAGATGAGCTTCTACAAATTTATTTCGACTCAAACACACATTCTTATCAGGGGCGGACCCAGGGGTGGGCGATCGGGGCAATCGCCCCCCAGAAGAAGAATCTTTCTTATTTCATCATATATAAAGAAAACCCATCCCAAAGTTTGGAGCCCTTAAAAGTAGCAGTACGACAACCCACAGCTCCCCGAGAAGTCGGTCCTGGATCCGCCCCTGATTCTCATTGGGAAAGAAGAAAGCGTATTTAATATACCTTTCAAATATTTTCCATAAACCAATTCTTTCCATTAAAAAAAAAAAAAAAAAACTATTTCAGCTAGTTCTTATGTACTCATTTTAAGCTTTAATTTCGTTCAATTTTGGATAAAACAGTATAATATGTGGTTACTGTATTATTGTGTGACAAAGTTGAATTCGGTTTATATTTTGAATGACATACTTCAGAAGCCAGGCTCTTATTTTCAGTATTTACAACAACAGATAGTACATACTCAAAACATAGAAAGATTCAGCAAGTGAATTCATAACAAATATCAAAGTACCGTGCGTATGTTGATACTTCGAAAAACAAATTTGTTTATAAATTTTGTAAATAAAAATGTTAGAGAATTAAAATACTGTTTGTTTGTAGGCTATTTACTTTTGATTAATTAACTTCAGATTGACTGCTGTTCTTAGCACCCTGGTTCTGTATAAGGCAAGGATACTAATTAAAATGAAACCCGAATCACCAGCATAATCGATGATAGAACCCGGAAATATCCGTTAGCAACCTGGCTACAATTAGACATACAGGATGATTTTTTTTTAAATTTTTTATACATAATGTCAAATAAATCGTTTTATTTAACTTCTTAATATCCTTAGGTGTTAGAGTAGACTATTAGAAGATACTGTAATCTATTATGTTTTAGAATAATTATTCATTTACTTAATCAGTCCACTAACAAAAAGTTTTGGATAAGTCACAAGCTCATTTTCCTTGGTAAATTGTGTATCATACAATTTTTATTACGTAAAGCGGTTGTATCAAAGAAATTACTATAGTCCATAAGTACAAGTGTTTTAACATCACTCTTATTTTTTTTTCATAACTTAAGATACCTTAGCAATAAAAATTAACATTTTTAATGATTTTAAATAGTATTATTGAGTTGCTACAATAGAAATATTATATTTTACAGGTGGCCTTCGTAGCTTTCATAGCAATTGCATATGCTGGCAACCCAGCGTCTATTACTTATTGGGGATCACCTGCAGCTCAAGGACTCTTGGCTGGTGCACTTGGTCAAGCTTCAGCTCTAGGTATCAGTAATCCAGCGCAAATTGTTCCTGCTGGTATTCCGGCTGCTGTTGCTAGTGGTATCAGCCCAGCTATTCCTACGCCAGCCACCATCCCAGCTAGTGTCTCTGGACAAGAATGTCCTAATTATCCCTTCTGTGGACCAACTCCACCAGAAGCAATAAACTACAGGAGATATCCATCCCCGCCTGCAGATACTATTCCAGCTGGAGTTCCTGGAGGTCCTGTTCCAGCAGGCCTAACTGCTACTACAGCTGCCGCTAATGCTATAAATCGAGCTCTTGCAGCTGGTGTCTTGGGAGGACGTGTTCCAGCAGGCCTGTCAGCTGCTGCTAGTGGTATCAACCCAGCTCTCCCTACACCAGCCACCATCCCTGCTAGTGTCTCTGGACAAGAATGCCCTAATTACCCCTTCTGTGGACCAACTCCACCAGAAGCCATCAACTACAGAAGACAACCTTCTCCTCCTGCACATACTATTCCAGCTGGTGTCCCAGGAGGACCTCTTCCAGCAGGCGTGTCAGCTGCTACTGTTGCTAGTGGAATAAATCAATCTCTTCCAGCTGGTGTCCAAGGAGTTCCAGGAGCTTGGGGTAATTTGGCATCATCTGCTGCAGCTAGAATTCCTAGCTCATCTGGAGTTTTGGGCAGCACGTTAGGATCTGTTCTCACTGGTATTGCTGGACAAAACGTAATTCCAGCTCCAGCAAGATATCCAGCTAATGTAAACCCAGTTTCCTGTCCTAATTATCCTCTATGTTAAACAATGTTTCAATAAAAGAATGGGTAGTTTGTATAAATACACATAATAATTAGATAAAGTGGGATTGGGGTGAAATAAAACAGCATTTTCCAAAACATTTCGTATGATTTAAAGCTGTTTTTAAAGCTATCCTTCTTGTGCTATTTTCACGTCTGATCTTAATCTGAAAGAATAGCTTCTTATCATATAACTGAACAAATAGGACAGAGGTTCCGATGTTTTCTGAGACCGTGCCGTTCTTCACATATTATGTTCTCCGTGCGATATGATATTACTTAACTTTTCCTCTAAAATGACGTAATTCGATTGCATGGTATATTTTAAAATTAAAACTAGTCTTTAAATCCTTATTGGTGTCGTTTATAATCTACAATTATATAATCAGAACACCAATAGAGATCAGAACGACAAAAAAGAAGTGATAAGATAGCTTAGCACAAACCGAGCTGAACGTTGTTTGGAATCCAAAAAGCTACTTTTCCGACCAAAAAGAAAGTTATTTTATTCTATTCCTTAAAAAGCGATGCATACGTTTTCATGTGTATACGTTAATTCAAATATAGACCTTTAGATGTTGCGTTTCATTCTGCAGTAAGCTATATTGTAAGTTTCATTTAGACGTTAGCTCTACCTTTAAAATTATGAATAATAATTATTATTTTTTAGAATGTGTCGCCAACCAGAGGATGGTAGATACGGTCTTACTGGGATTAGAGAAGCTCTAGAGTTCGAGATAAGACATCATAGCGGAAACAAAGGAGAAAAATGAGAAAATGTTGAGGTTTTAAAAATTTGTTTGTACCTTGATATCGTGTCTTGTTCTTTATAGTTGACTGGTACGGTGCCCTCCTCAAAGAAAGACAGTACATAGTTTGGGTACCTCTACAATAAATGTGCCTTTCATTGCGAATTCAAAATCCAGAATATTCTATTATAAGGAGATGTTTGATATAGATAATTTTAACTTCTACTTTGAAGTTGTATTCTTTAATTTTATCAGCTAGTATTTTAAAGAAAAATTGCTATTAGATACATATATCAAAACTAAAAAGTAATGTCACTAATAAGGAAAACACATTTACGAGTAATTGCGTTTAATCGAATCCCAGAGATATATAAGAATACATTACAATTACAACCTGTCCTGCTTAGAAGTGTAACTATTACAATATTCCACTATCATATTAATAGTGGGAACAATCATTTTAGACTTTCAAACTATTTTATATATACGTACCTATCAGAAGTCATAGGCTTCTCACTCACTGGCGACAAAACAGTTGCGCAACTATCTCGTTGCTGTCACCTACAGTCAGTAACTTCACAGCGACAAAACATTTTTGTTGTCACACTGACGAAGACAACAGAAAAGTTGCAGTCATTTGATATCAGAATTTGGCGGGATTGGACACAATACGATGGGCTACGAAGAATGTGCTATTGTTATGTGCTAATGCTGAATTTAAGAAGGGAAAAGAAATACTGGGTACATCTTATATACAGTAAGAGATTGCTGACTGATTTTTAGAGTGAAGAAAATTTTACACGCTATATAGCCATTTACACAATAACCCCTCGAAGTTTTTTAGCTACTGTAGAAGAATGTGATTACCTATGATGAACTGTTGTGTCTAGCACCACCAACAATGACAAAGATAAACACAAACTTCAGACAAGATGTAACATACCATCTGAAGGAAGGCTAATAGTGACACTAAGGTAAGCACGTACTATGTATATGTGTGTATTAGATTGATTTACCTGTAAAATAATCGTTCGCTTCCACCTCGCACCAAGTGGAATTTATATCTGAATATTCTTGCAAACATTTTTCTATAGTGCTGGGCATTTCTCAATTTTCTCAATTAATTTTTCATAGTCTTCATCGTTAATTAAACACATATTAGCTTCCATTGCATACATTTATATTCACGCACTCCACACGAAACGAACTGTTGTGGGGAAAAAGCTTGTAGAAAACATTATTATTATTATTATTATTATTATTATTATTATTATTATTATTATTATTATTATTATTATTATTATTATTATTATTATTATTATTATTATTATTATTATTATTATTAATGTTATTATCTCCCTGCTTGGAGGCACCTCCACAACTGTTCTGTCACCGTCGCCTCAGTGAGTGGACTTCCATAAAACTCAATGCATTTAGACTATAACCGTCACCAGGTTATAGAAGTAATTTTTGTGGACGCTCTGTATATTTTGAAAAGACTAATTATTTTCGATTTATACTTTATTCTGTGACGTAAATACGTTCTTTCTTTGGTGGGATTTGCTTTTTTCCCACGCAATTGAACAAGGAAGTGTTTGATCATCTTTTCATACATACATACATACATATATATATATATATATATATATATATATATATATATATATATATATATATATAACATTGCTTTGTGGTGAGAACATTTCAGTGGGCTACGAAGCTTCTCAGTGTTTCTCCTTGACTTATTAATATGCAAAAACTATGTTCTATGGTCATTTGGAACTGAATTCAGTGTATTCTCCAATCATTTATGGAAATACTAGCTGACCAGAAGTTCGAGCACCAGAGCGACGCCAGCCACATCGCTTTACCAGTTTGTTATCTAAATGTTCCCTCAGTCAAGTTATCGCAATGTCTCGTGCGTCGTGGCCAGTGGACTAAAATTGTCGTCCACTCTTGTTTATGTTCTATTTGCATGTACATACAGGTGATTTAACCTGAGTGCTTTTAAAAATGAACTGCCAACATTGATTAGTGCACCAATGCAGATCGTATCTCGAACCTCTAAATTCGGGGAATGTTACTCCACGTTTCGAGGCAGCAACCATGCACGTCGCGTCGGGAATGAAGTAGGATGTTGTGCTAAGGAGCACAAGCTATTAGCCGGTGAAGGACGTTTTCTTACGGCTAGCCCCAATCAGCGAAACCCAGGTTCACACACCTTGTGCGAATAAGTTATAACGCACCCTCCAACATTATCATTCCACTTTGGAAACTACGTAATTTTGCTTAAGACTCGTGTCGACTCTTCAGGACTGTTTGAAGAAGCAACCATGTTACTACGTGGGATTATCTCGGCGACATTTCCCCAGTGCTAATCCCCCCTAGTACATTAGTGGTGTGAGAAAAGTGTCTCTAGTGAATCATTATCTTAATCTTCAATCCTAATATATATAAAGTGAGAAAGGGTTAAAGTATAGTGAGAAAGTATATTGTGATTTTATTAATGAAAATAATTACACATATTCAGTGTTAAGTGTTGTGATCGTTTCTCTTCGTTATTTTTCTTTTCAATAGTATTTTAATAAATAACCATAGTGTCGTTTAATGCAGTGTGTTTTCGTTGTGTATATGAGTGATGTTTGTGTGCGTTGTGGTCTGAGTGACCGTCTGATCGTCCGTGAGGGTTCCGAGACGCAACATCCAAGCCTCTTTACGTCTAATACTCATCGTATTCTTGAGACCAGCGGGGAATTCGGAGAAAATTTAGTAATCCTTTTTTGGAGATGTCCTTCAACGTCCTATCCAGGTAAGTCGAGATCTACGGAAAGCACTCATCGGCAGGACAACGGGGAACAGACTACGGAAAGCGGTTGCATAAATTAATGGCAGTCCGAACAGCGACACGACTTGGCGATTAAAAGACAGGGCAACAAGATAGTTGACCGACAAAATGTTGCCAATGAGCGGCGGGTCTTGTAGAACGTCTTTGTCGGTCTGTCTGCCCGTCGCCAGGTATCAGAGCAAAAACGGTAAGAGATATCGACAATCCTTTTTTTAATTGATCCAGCCTCCCAGGAGCATGTTTCATCTCTCTATATTCAAACGGAAAGTGGTTCAAATTAGCCATTTCCAGTTTGAACGTTTGTCGCTATAGAACTGAAACTAACACATAGTGAGTTTTTTTTTTTTTTTTTTTTTTGTAAGTGGTTCAGCATGTCAAGAAAACATATCACGAATATCCACAAAATCCTACCTAAACCTGAAGTAATTCAAATGTACTGTTACTTCCAGTTTTAAGACTGATTTTGGTAGAGCAAAAACGGTAAAAGATATCAAGAAATCTTTCAGTTTCACGTCCTACAATTATGCCCTTTAGGCTAAGGGAGACAGATGATTAAGGCAAGTGAATGCAGTATAAGATTGTGGGAGGAGATGGGAATACTCCGTGACCCACGGACACGATGTCATCCACCAAAAACTTATTTGGCCGGGGACTGAACTAAGGACTCAATACACCAGAGGTAACCACTCTACTACTAAGGCACCGTACCCCCAAAAAGAAGCGTTTTTTTCAAGCGATTCAGTCCCAAGAATAGATTCCATCTCCTTCTGTTGAAGATCTATTCAAACCAAAAGTGGCTCAAATTAACCATTTCCAGTTTCAACTTTTATCACCACAAAGCGAAAACGGTAACAGATGGCAAGAAATGTTCTTTTGTAAAGGATTCCGCGTCTCAGGACGGCATATCATGATTATTCGCAACACTACTAAAGCCGGATGGTTCAAATTCATTATTACTTCCGGTTTCAACACTGATTTCTACAAAAAAAAAAAACAATAAGAGATATCAAGATATGATCTATTCAGCTTCCCAGGATTAGTTTCCCTCTCCTTCATTAACACTATTCAAACCAGAACTCGTTCAAATTAACCATTTCTAGTCTCAGCATTTATCGCCATAGAACAAATAATGATAATAGACAGCGATAAATGGTTTTCTGTAATCAATTTATGGACTGAGGAGAATATATCACGCAAAAACGGTAAGACATATCTAGATGCAGTATTTTGTAATCGATTCAGCTTTTCAAATATAGGTTTCGTCTCCTCGGTTAATTATGTATTCAAACTTAAATTGCTTGAAATTAACCATTTTCGATTTCAAATTTTCTCGCCATTCAACAAAAACGGAAATACATTGTGAGAATTGATTCTCTGCAACCGATACAATGTCTCAAATGTATCATTACAACCCGCAACATTCTATCAAAATCTGAAATGGTTGGACTTGCAACTACTTTTGTATGGCAAAAAATGAGAGATATATCGAGAAGCTTTTTTTTTGTTTTGTTTTGTTTTTTTCAGTCGATTCAGCGTCCTTGGCGTAAATTTTATCTCTCTTTTAACTAGACTATATTCAAACCGGAAGTAGTTCAAATTGACGATTTCTAGTTTAAGCCTTATCATCATAAAATAAAAACAATGGTTTTGAATGTGGATTCATCACTGAGGAACATTTTCTATCTTTAATCTTATTAATCTATTGCAATCAATAATTATAGATGTACTGCTTCAAGTTTGAATATTGAATTCGCATAGTTTGGAACTCATATTTTAAAACGAAACTCTTTTATTTTTTAATCGACTGAGCGTCTCAAAAATAGGTTGGATCTCAACTTTTTTTGAGTTTTACGTCCCACGATTATACCTGTTAGCACTATTCAAACTGCAAGGGAATAACTAAACAATTCCCCAGTTTAAGCGTTTATCGTCATTGAGCAAGAGCGGTAACAAATAGAGACAAATTGTCTTTTAAAACTCGTTCAGCTCCTCATGGAAAAGTACTATCCTGATCAACAACTCTCTACTAAAACCAGGAGTGATATAAATTTACTACTACATTCAGTTTGAAGATCGATTTTCATAAAAGTAAGAGGTCGAAGATCGATTTTCATATACGGTAAGAGATAGATGCAAGTGTCTTTCTTGAATCGATTCAACGTCCCAATCATAGGTTTCATCTACTCCATTAGCTCTCTATTCAAACCGGAAGTAGTACTATTAACAATTTCTGGATTCATCGGTGATCATCATAGAGTTAGAGTTAACGGTAAGATTTAACAAGAAGCAGATTTTGAAATCTATTCCTCATCCCAAGAATAGGTTTCATCTAAAATAGAGTGACCTCGTTAATAAAGATAAATTTTAAGTGTTCAATATATATAAAACACAGGATACACTCACAAAATCGAAGAAATTTTATGAAATTTATTGTGAAGCATATTTTTCTAATATTAGATAAATTCAGTTTTCACTATGGAGCGATTTAAAAACATACACACACACAATTAAAGAATAAATTCGCCCTTTTGCTCTGACTAATGCCAATCACAAACAATATACTTCATTGGAAGGCTTCCAAGAAAAGCAAACATCTTGACAAATGAAAATCTGTTATTTGTACAAATGATACAATTAAACTTTTTTCTTTTAATATTGCGTGAATATATTCTATGTCCTCTGACCAACTTCAACCCAGGCCCGTAGCCAGCCCAAAAACTTAGGAGGGGCGGCTAAAGTTAGGGGGGCCGATCCAACCATATGATAGTTCATCACCATATTATAGTTCTTTTGCAAGCCTACTGTAAAACTTTTAGGGGGCCAGCAAAAATTTAGGGGGGGCTCGGCCCCCTAGACCCCCCTGGATACGGGCCTGTTTCAACCTCAAACAGCAAGATAAAACTGAGGTTCCAAGAAAATACATCACCTCGGGTCAGAGTCTCTAATCTCTCGATTGATTTGATATAGCTTTCCGCCCTTCCCTGTCATGGGTCAGACTTTTCTTTCTTCATTTTCTTTTTCTTTCTTTTATTGTATCTTTTCTTCTGTATATATATTGTATTATTTGGTCCGTATACGAGGTGTGTTCAAAAAGTATAAAACCTTTGATTCGCAAAAATACATTTATTGATTTGGAAATCCGAAACACTAATCCCCTTCAAAATAGTCTTCTTGGTAATGCACAAATTTCTTCCAGCGCTCACGTCATTATTGGAAACACTTCTAGAACGCAGTTTTTGGAATGGTGAGCGACCGTGTTGACGCATTCCGCATCATATCTTCTTTTGACATAAATCGGGTCCCTTTCAGTAGCATTTCCAGCTTGTGAATTAACCAAAAGTCACATGGAGCCATGTCGGGTGAGTAGGGAGCCTGACAACACACAGGAATGTTGTTTGGCGATGGAAGCCTGAATCAAATTTCGCGGACACTATCGTCATGTCCAAATTCTCGTTCAAAACTTAATGTTTCAATTCGATTGAATAGTTTCCGCTTAGGTATCGCTAAGCTTTTGGCAAAGTTGGATGCAATATCGCTGCTTAAGGTTTCTTTTTTCCTTTTACAAAAAAACTTAAATCCAACGATCGCTCACTACACGTCTTGAGTCGATGAAAGACTGCTAGAGCGACTAACGCTTTCTGCGGGCGGAATAAAATTCTCGACTAAACATGAGTGTACACTGAAGTAAATCTCCCGCACTTCATTGGTTTACACGGGAAAAAATAAGGTTCTTTATATTTTTTAACAAACCTCGTAATTCAATTGCGACTTTTCCCTAGGTATTCATCCTGCTGCAGTTCCCTTCATGGCCACTAATGAGATTCTTCCATGTCCAATCATCCTATCTCGTGTTTTCGAAACATTCTTCAACATACTCCCTTTTTCTCCTGACCCCTTTTTAACACTCTCTCATTTGATATCTTGTCCATTGAATAAATTTCGTTATTCTTTTATTGCATCACATTTCAAAATACACTTTTTCATATAATTCTAAGAACTTTTTATTCATTTTATTGTGAATCATATGCTCTCAAACTAGGATAAATTGGTATCTTGTTCTTGATAGATTTCTACTACTCCAACTAACCTAAATGATTGAAAACCATTAACAAAACAATGTCATATTGCATCAAAAGTAAAATTAAAAAGTTTCATATCCTTAAGTAACATCTGTTTGAGATGATATGCTTCTAGTGGAATAATATTATCTCATGGTATTCATTATTATTAGGGGTAAAAATGAGGGGGAACGCGGGTAGACACCCTTACCCTATTTCCGTAAAATATCTATGTCGTCCCCCACTACCTAAAAGAAATACAAAGAGCAAAGATTGGCACGGCGCACGGCCTATCATGAGTCCCCTTACCTTTTTAGATCCATTTTTACCCCTGATTATTACCGAAGTTTTTGTGAAGTAATCCACCATTTCAATATTCTTACTTATTATCAATGTTAACTAATTAAAATCATTGCATTCATTAAATAGTAAGGTACAAGTTGATTCCCTTGCTAAGATGATGATGCGAATAAAAATGAAATGAAATCTTTAAGTTTTGCGTCCCACGGTTATGCCGCTTAAGCTAAAGGAGGCGGTGATGATGAGCAATGAATAAAATGGTGGGATGAAGAAAGTGGGAGGAAACGGGAGAACCCCGAGAAAACCCACGAGCACAGTGTTTGTCCACCACAAAGACCACACGGCGCGAGCTGGGATCGAACCAGGGACCCCAAGCAACGGAGGTATGTAAGATACCAGAAGATAATTTCAATGATGTCCTTGAAGGCAAGCTTTATAATGATAAATCACAACCTTTAGTAAGTCACCATAGAAGAAATCTCAAGAAAGCTCTATTATTATTATTATTATTATTATTATTATTATTATTATTATTATTATTATTATTATTATTATTATTATTATTATTATTATTTTACCAAATCGTAGCTTTAAACATACACTAACCAGATTGATTTTGACAGAAAGAGGAAAAGTCAAAATGAAAAACACGAAATATTAATTAATAGCTTTTAATTTAAATACAAAGTAATGTTCATTCTAGTTGTAATACTATAAATACATTAGTATATTGTAGGTTAATATCCTCCGTAACTACCACCAAATCCTCCTATAGAGGCATGGTTTCCAAACGCTTGAACTGCTGGCTGTGAGATTCCACAGTAAGGATAATTGGGACACTGTTGAACAGACACACCAGCTGGAACACGTGCAGGTGAACCAACAGATGCACCATAACCACCGGTAAGTTGTCCACCGTAGTTATCGTAGCCTCCGCCGAGTCCCAAACTTCCTAAAGCACCTGCTGTGTTTCCGAAAGCCTGAACTGCTGGTTGACCAATGATACAATAAGGATAATTAGGGCATTGTTGAGGAGAGACTCCAGCTGGAATTCTTGCAGGGGCAACAGCACAGAAAACAGATAAGAAAGCAGCGTAGACCACCTAGAAAGAAGGAATCGCAAAGTGAAATAACATTTTAAATAACGGATTCTGCGTTAGATAATTGAATAGGCACATATAATTTTTAAAAAATCAATTATAACAAGTTACAAATGCTAAAGTTTGCATACTAAAATACAAATTACAAAACTTTGTTCCTTTACAAACACCAACAGAATGACCGTTGAACATTGAAGAAGCAACCCAAGGCTATAGTGGTGTAAAAGTCAACCGTAGAAAAACGGAGAAAATATTATAAAATAGAGTTTTCATAAGTTTATAAATTTATCAAAAACCATCATGAATTCAGGAGCCCATGAATCGATATGGAATCGGTTAGAGTTAATGCTGTCATGATGTGTGCAATGTTTAAGGTGTACGACGTGATCAAGCAGACAAAAGGAAGATAATTCATGGGAAGTACATACCTAAACAAAATGACTGACACAGGGTAGTCAGAATTGGTTGAACTTATTATCTTTCAAAACTTTACACAATAGTAGCACTTTATCTACAGATCCTACGAAGCTATTCCTAGGAACCTGTCTTGTCATGTAAGTTTTGTGTTTTCAGAATTGAAGAAGCACATAACATGACAATCTAAGTAATAATTAAAAACTCTTGTCGTTCTGAAGCTGTTTATTAATATGCTAGAAAGTATATGTATGAACAAATACGCTGGTATCAGTAAAGAGTTGAGGTCCATGGGAGTAGGTTTTTCACCAGGAAGCAGCACCATACAACTCTTTACCTGTTCCTTAATTGAGGGTATGCAAACTACGTTTCGGAAGCTAAGAAATTAATCACCGCAAATAAGTGTTCACCAATTACAGTTAAATGTTTTAAGCTACAACCAAACATTTTCAATTATCTTTCAGTTTCAGCTTCAAGACGCAGCAGATTTCCACTCATTGTAACGTATCCGAAGTTTCTTCAGGCTCTGTATTTAATACTTTGAAAAACATCAACAATAATTCACAATTTTTTAAATAACCCTTTCAGATAACAGTTCCTCTGTGTGCTATGCCTTGCTCCACTCTGCCGACCGTTCGTACAAAGCTTCCTGTACGTGCTACTGTCTGCAAGAAAGAAAGAAAAAAAAAACTCGAAGCTTTTCTTCGTCTGTCATTCTTGTGACAGAACTCACAAAAATTACCACGAAATTATCAGAATCACGAGATTACCTGATTTTACCATATTGGATTTAGTCTTTTACTATAATATTATCAGAATCACGAAATTGAATGATTTTACCGCATTTAATACAGTCTTTTATTAGGAGATAACCAGAATCACAAGATTACCTGATTTTAGCATATTTAATTCTATGGAAAAAGAGTGAAAGTAACTTTTTGTATATCTTGATGGAACTTAAATTTGTACTCTAATTTGTTAATTCATTACAAAGACATCGTCTCTTAATTTGCCAAATGATTAACAGTGTTGATACCGAAGTCGTCTTTCTTCTTTAGTCCATTGATGCATATCGAGAATTAGTCTTTTGTTTCCTTAGAAATGAACAGGAATTTTAAATGGTTTAATTTTATGATTTCTTTCTCAAACATACTTAAATGCTCATTACTAGAGACCGGATGTTAGGCAAAATGCCTATTCTTTAATATTAAAGATATGATCAAAAATAACGTTTTAAAGTTTATATAGGGGGTTATAGTTTTGATTTAAGCCAATTTTATTTTGCCTATTTCGACCTTTACTGCCTAAATAATTGCTTTAGTGCTTAATGTTGCCTATTCTGTGCATTTTCTTCAAAATAAGCCTTCATTGGGAAAATATATAATTTATATAAAATAAATAATACATACATATATACATATATTAGGTGTTTGTAAACACAAGCACGTGGTAGGGTGCAATATATACACAGGGTGAACTTCAAAGATGTGCACATACTTCCGAAGTGATTAATGATATCAAAAGAAGACAAAAAGTTCTCTTGTAGTTTGTCGAATTACGTGTCGTGTGCGAGTATAGTGATGCCAACATGGAATCGAAAATCGAACCTTGACAATTGGAATGGAACAGATAAATGTGCACGTACATTGGGAGGTGATTCGTGACATGAAAAGAAGACAGAAAGTCCTGTTGTATGTGGAATTCCGCGTCGTGTACGAGTGACGGGGATGCTAACTTGGAATCGAAAATCGAATCCTGGCAATTGGAACGGAACAGATAGATGTCCACATACGTTGGGAGGTGATTCGTGACATGAAAAGCAGACAAAAAGTCCTCTTGAGTGTCACGAATCACCTCCCAAAGCAGGGGTGCCCATCCCCTTCAAAGCTGATGGCGCACTCCCCCCCAAAACTAATAATCTCTTCTCTCCTCAAAACTCAAGTCCTCTAAAAACAATTGCCAAGTGTAGCAGTAGTTTTTATAGTACTAGTAATTGTTATTTTTGTTGTTGTTTTTATTTCCTGTAGTAGTATTATAGAATGCTTGTAGTAGAAGTAGGGGCAGTAGTAATTATAAAAATGGCATTACTTTTATTAGTAGTCTTGGTAGTGTACAATACTACATATGTTCTATAAGGATATTGAAGGGTATAAAAACTTCTACACACTGTGTATGGCACAGGTATTCTTTTTTTATAACTAGTAGTATTATTTTTTTCTTTACAAAATATTGATATAATTCCCTTGTACATGAAAAGTAACACGCAAGTTACAAGTTATTGAGTTTGATACCAAAAGAAAATGTTGTCCTCGAAATTAGGCTACAAAAAGAAGTGATATCCAACAAAAAACATTCCTGTAAAAGAGCCAAGTACAAGTGGCCTTAAAAAGAATTGAAATCACAAAAATAGGCGCCAAGTTCTAGTGGACAACAGTTACAAACACTCCTGGCTCACTTCAAATTTAGATTTGAAACTCGGCTGTTGTCTGTATGGTTACCACTAGCTCACAATTATGTCAAACTACTTTATAATTTTCAACAGACAACATAGGCAAGTTTCAAATCTAAATTTGAAAGTGATTCCTTGAGTGTTTGTAACTGTTGTTCACCAGAACTTGGTGCTCATTTTTGTGATTTCACTTCTTTTTAAGGCCACTCTTAAGTGTCGTACATGGTATAAATAAGAAATAAATAAATGCTCCCAGCAGAAAATGGGTAAATTACCTACACAAAGCGATAAACCGACCAGCCCATCCTTTCATATAGCAACTTGCGCGGTACTTCATTCATAGAGTTTCTAAGCAGGGGGTAGGGGGATTCATTCTCGAGATTTAAAAAAAAAAATCGCATCGTGTTCCAATGTTATTCTGACGACAGCAAAATTACTTATTCGACATTAGAGTAAAATTCTTCTCAAATTTTTTATTCCCCCCAATTTTTTTCTCGATGGCACAACTTGCGCCATTCATCCCTCCTGTGGGTGGCCCTTCTCTCTTAAAACGAACCAACCTTTCCTTTCATACGGCTACTTGCGCGGTACTTCATTCATCGAGTATCGAAGCAGGGGGTACGAGGGTTCACCCCGGAAAATTTTTGAAAATTAGCTTCTAAAAATCGTGTTTTAATGCTATTCCGACAGTAAAATTGCTAGTTCGAAAGTAGAGTAAAATCCCCCCAAAATTTTTCTCAATGGCGCAGTTTGCGCCATACATCCCCCCTGTGGGCGGCCCTGTCCCAAAGTATGTGCACACTTTTATGTCTCGCTCCAATTGTCAGGATTTGATTTTCGATTCCAAGTTGGCCCTCCTGTCACTCGTATACGACGCGGAATTCCACAACATGCAAGAGGACTTTTTGTATTCTTTTGATGTCACGAATCACCTCCCGAAGTATGTGCATATCTTCCAGGCTCACCCAGTATATATGGAATGCATAACAAGCTTCGTTTTTATATATACAATAAAAAAAGATATTGACAAGGAAGTATGCTCCTATATTCTTTGAGCATTATTTATGACTTGAATCTGGTTTTTAATGGTATTGAATATTTATCTTCATTATTTCGAGCTACATTTTAGTGCCTATTTTACTGCCTTTTTTCTAGGTTTTTAGTGCCTAAACATCGGGTCTCTACTCATTACTTTATGAAAACTAAATTTAGTTTTGTTTAAGTATTATTAAAGTTTTACAAAATGCAAATCATTCTGAAAAAAAAAAAACAAGAAGAAATCGATAAAATAAAAGTTTTAATATTGCTGTCCATTTGAAAAAGAAAAGGAAACTGATTTTCCATAGAAATCAAAAAGCTAAAAAGAGGAGATAAATCAGGTACATAATGCGTTTTTTACGTGTGTGATTCTTGGTCTTGAGATTCTCAGTTCGATTGGTTTTGGCCTCGGATACAAAACGGATATTTGTTAAGAATATACTTTCAGCAGTAGATCGAATGACATACAGCAGTGTTGAGAATGAATATTAAACCCCAGTTAATCAAGCTAATTTATCTACCAATCTCACATTTGTCTGCTATTTAGTAAACAGGAGACAGAATAGTGATATGTACGTATATAAAACTTCCAGGTCCTATACCTGTTTTGCTCCTAATTCTTGCCGTTTTCAACACCTAATAAAGACATATTCATTTATGAAATACTGACTAAATTACTTGAGTTTTTTTTTTAAAGTAAATCGTTCGAAATTACTTACTCCTACACGTAAGAGCTGCCGGAAAAGCGATACCTTGTTATGCTTCAGCATCACATATGTGCTTTTGTTAATTTTCTTTGTTATGTAGTTTGTTATTTGTATATTTATTCCATGTTCTAATTTCAAATTATTTTCAAATGAATCGTCAGTTTACGAATATCAATTTTAATGTTGAGAAATATTAGTGATGTAATCAACACATTACTTACCTGCACCGAAAAAAATCTAGTGGAAAATAGGTTACTACAGGAACTTGATCGATAGTCTGTATCGTATGGAAGCAAAAACAGAAGAAAATCGATTTCCAGTTATAATACTTCTGACTGTAAGACAGGGGTGCAAATAGGCAACAAAATTTTACTCCTCCAAGAAAAAAGCTAACTAGCCCACATCCCATAATAGATTTTTTTTTTTTACAATTTAATTATTTGAAAATAGGACCAGGGCTGTAACGAAATTTAAATTTTAGTATTGATGTTTCTATAACCTGATGTTTAGATACCTAATAACCTAATTGCATGTATTTCGTACAGATATGGTTTAATTACTGCAACCACTGTCATTTTGTTTATGAATGCAGGACAAAAATAGTATTTAATTCATTGTTTGGGCACACGCGTATTTTGATGTGCCGCTCTTTGATGATGCTGCGTACCGAAGGCTCGGGGGTAACAATATGTAATAATAATAATAATAATAATAATAATAATAATAATAATAATAATAATAATAATAATAATAATAATAATAATAATAATAAGCACAAAAGCTGTATTCATGGTATACATCCAGACAGTTAATTCAACACCAACCTTTTATTTGGAAATTTCTTAGGTAAAGCCTGATATGTTTTAAATTTAATTAGGAATATACGTTATAAACTTCTGCCTACTCAAAATGTTTTGAAAACTCTTCATACTTCAAGCTTATTTCAAAAGAAATATTTTTAATAACTTACCAACTTCATCATGGTTTTTGTGGCAGAAAATAATGAGGAAATAATCGTAAGCGTTAACAAAGTATAACTGTGTCTTTCCTTTCTGAATCTTATATTATATAGATACTAATTCCTTTTCGTGTTACGTAAGCCTTCAACGTAATTGAAGTTCATGCATTGATGACTTCATTTAAAGCATTTTTCATACTACTGCACACGATGCACCGGAAGGAAAGTGAATTCTTCATATCAGAGCAACTAATAAAATGTTGTGTAAGGAAAGATCTCTATAAAATATTACACGAATTTCAGTTGTACTTTTATCAAAAGTGAATGAAAATATTGGAGAGTAGTGACGCATGAACCTTTTAACTTAGATAAAACTAGGTAGTTTCTGTTGTAACAAGAACATATGTTATTATCATAAAAATCCAGATTCTTTTGTTAATTGGAGATTACAATTATTCATCTTTTATACAGGATTATAACTTGGGACCAGGACTATATGTACTCCCATGCGCAAAAAAAAAAAAAAAAAAAAAAAAAAAAAAAAAAAAAAAAAAAAATGCGCGTATACTGTAACTCAAGATTTTTCGCATTTATTCCATTTTCCTTACGTTTATGGGTAAAATTCAGTTATTAGTATGTGGAGATAATAGAAAGCAATCCATCTAAGGAGATATTTCCAAAAAATATAATAAAATAATAAAAATAGAAGCAAAAAACAAAATTATGCTCGGTTTTGTGTATACTGGCAACGATGATTTCTAGGGATTTTTTCAGTAGCAGACCACAATTGCGGAGGGAATTCAGTAGGGGAATCGAGAAGTTGGATCAAGGAACTCGATAGTGAACTAAAATGTTGCATTTATTGGTTAAAACCTAGTGTGTAGATTGCCTGCCAAATATAAATAAGCTTCTGCAACTAAGATGCCGTACGAAAATATAGAATTAAACAGAAAAACTCTTATCTTAAGGTTCGAAGCGATACGCACCATGGTTATGAAGATTATTTCTTTAAAAAAAAGAGCCAACACAACGTAGCCTCCGTGGTTAGGTGGGTAGAGTGGCGGAGTCGTAGTTATTTTATTATTTTGACACCACATCGAATCCCATCCCATCCTTTCTTTCTTTCTTTTTTTTTTTTTTTTTTTTTACAAAACATTATAGGAAGTGTATAATTTTGATGTTAATAAGAACCGAAACAATATAATAAGGAAATAATTTATTGGTAGTATCCTTTAATCGACGTATTTATTCAGTATTAGAATACGTGTACTATTGGAAGCAGTTATTGTTTTCAGTTTATAGTCTTGTATGTTACTTCCCGTTCTTGAACAGCAGACAACTCACCTGCGTGCAGTTAGCCCCCCCTCATGCTAAATTTAAAATTATTTTTATGTCAATCGTTTGATCATCGTTTGATCAGGTATGATCAACAATTTTTAACGTTTGATCAGCTTTAGTAACATAAATATAAGCGATATTTAGTAGGGGGGCTAACTACACGCTAGCCCCCCCTTCACGTCAGATTCAAAATTTTTTTATGTCAATCGTTTGATCATCGTTTGATCAGGTTTGATCAACAATTTTCAACGTTTGATCAACTTTAGTAACAGAGATATAAGGGTTCTAAAATGGGGGGCCAGCCCCCCCTTCACCTCCGATTCGACTTTTTCTTATGTCAATCGTTTGATCATCGTTTGATCAGGTATGATCAACAATTTTTAACGTTTGATCAGCTTTACTAACATAAATATAAGCGATATTTAGTAGGGGGGGGCTAACTACACGCTAGCCCCCTCTTCACGTCAGATTCGAAATTTTTTGATGTCAATCGTTTGATCATCGTTTGATCAGGTTTGATCAACAATTTTCAACGTTTGATCAACTTTAGTAACAGAGATATAAGGGTTCCAAAATGGGGGGCCAGCCCCCCCTTCACCTCCGATTCGACTTTTTCTTATGTCAATCGTTTGATCATCGTTTGATCAGGTATGATCAACAATTTTTAACGTTTGATCAGCTTTAGTAACATAAATATAAGCGATATTTAGTAGGGGGGCTAACTACACGCTAGCCCCCCCTTCACGTCAGATTCAAAATTTTTTGATGTCAATCGTTTGATCATCGTTTGATCAGGTTTGATCAACAATTTTTAACGTTTGATCAACTTTAGTAACAGAGATATAAGGGTATCAAAATGGGGGGCCAGCCCCCCCTTCACCTCCGATTCGACTTTTTCTTATGTCAATCGTTTGATCATCGTTTGATCAGGTATGATCAGCAATTTTTAACGTTTGATCAGCTTTAGTAACATAAATATAAGCGATATTTAGTAGGGGGGGCTAACTACACGCTAGCCCCCCCTTCACGTCAGATTCAAAATTTTTTGATGTCAATCGTTTGATCATCGTTTGATCAGGTTTGATCAACAATTTTCAACGTTTGATCAACTTTAGTAACAGAGATAGGGGTCTATAAGGGTTTCAAAATGGGGGGCCAGCCTCCCTTCACCTCCGATTCGACTTTTTCTTATGTCAATCGTTTGATCTTCGTTTGATCAGGTATGATCAACAATTTTTAACGTTTGATCAACTTTACTAATAGAGCTATAAAAGTGAGATAAGTTTGAGAAAAAAACAATGATAAATTGCCACCTACCAGGGGAAACATTCGGTTATCTACCCAGCGACGCAAATCTGTATTCAACATAGGGGAGGGGGGAGTGACGGATAGGACCGTTAGCAATTTTTTTTAAGATGTTTAAAATATTTATGAAGTTGAAAAACTATGCTGTGGAGTATCAGAAAACTAGAATTGTCTTTAGGGATGCGCACGAGACAAGATATGTGGCTGTCTCGTCTCGAAAATGTTCTGTCAAAGTGATGTCTCGACTCGAAAAACGTATATTTTCCTATTGGAAGAGCCGTGTCTTTACTCGAATTTTGTCAGGAAATTCCTGTCTCGACTCGTCTCGTGCGCATCCCGAATTGTCTTCAACATTGGGAGACCTGCAGGGGCAGATTTGAGGCTATTCTGAGAGGACATAAATTTCTTCTCACTTTCCTTTGTGGTAATCGGACACAAATAATCATATTTTCCCCCAAAACACATTTCAAATCGAATTGTTGGGGGACAGTCCCCCTCAGTTTCAAGATTGGAGGGGACTTATCCCCCCGGAGTTTCGCCAGTGTATCTACCTATGCAGAAAATTAAAGTAAATCGGAATTCTGTATGCTAAGAGGATGTACAAAAAAAATCTCTTCCCTGAAGGAAAATGAGTGCAGAAAGTTGGAGAGTATAAATTCTCTTCTTTTCGTTTCAAGTGATTCAAATAGCGCGTTGTTTCACAATAATGAGACAAAGGGAGTCAAGATAGGTATGTAAAACTAACATGAAAAGAGTTTTTTTTTTTTTTTTTTTTTTTAACTCTCTTGGACCATGGAGTAGTGAAGAAACTCCTGAATCAGCAACATCAAATAACAGCTGAAGCATCTTCATGCATCAATTTATGGTAAGTACCGTATTGTGATCTTTCGTGTACAGTCGGAAACAATAATAAGTAAAGGTGGAGGTATAAGAAACAATAGGTCCAACCTATACTTAATATTGTTTCTGACTGTACATCTACTTTGCTTACTTCTTACTTATTTCTGTATAATTTCCTTGTGTGGACTGCTAACAAACTTTAAACGTTTAGGTACTTGTGTGCCCAAGGACCTAGAAATTTCGAGACCTTAGGCGACAAATATTTCGGCGTCGCTTGCCCCCCCCCCCCCTTTGGTGCCTTCATCTAGACGAAACTTACACCTTTCTTAGTATCTGTTAATAATTATGTTTGCAAGTTTCTACAAACATTGGAAATTATATACAAAAATACATGTTATTATCTTTGCTATTTTATTTCAAAACTTAACTTTCATATTGATATATGTAATTTATATCAGATTGCACTACTGTAATACAAAAGCAATGCCGAAGGCGTTATTCAGAGTTATATATTTTGTACTTTTAAATATTTTACATAAACATTATTCTTCTCGTGCTAAACCGAGTACTTGTACCAATATATATATATATAGTATAGTATATATATAGGTACATAGTATATATATAGGTCACCGCCCGCTGGAGTCACTCTTCTCGGCGGGCGGTGATATAGGTATATAGGTATATAGTGTATTATAATTTTTATACACTATGTTAAGTGTGGCAAGTGCAAACCATTATATCTTTCACTTACGAGCCGCCACCGCTATCAATTTTACTTTCTTCTCTACCTAGAACATTGTTGAGCTTGCTTGGAAAGAACTAAAATATATTTAATTGTTATTTATTTGTAACAGTGTTCGTCTGACGGCATTTTCTTTGATAAGGACACCAGTGACCGCCATGACGTACAAAGCAGCCGCAAGTTCCCGTGCAAGCTATTTTAAAAATACCTGTATATATGATTAACATTTTTCGAAGGCAAAAGTAAGGTTACTTTTTTGAAGAGATCAGGGGTGTAGACAGCAGGTTTAAGTAGGAGGGGCCCTTCGTTTTTGAAGAGGGGCCAGCTACAATGTATAAAACCAACAAACAAACAAACAAAAACGTGTTGCAGTTAGTGTTTTTTGAGACCTGAAAAATCGGAAAATTTTTGTTTCCTTCCGGAAAAGTAAAAACACTTATTTAGATTATTATTATTATTATTATTATTATTATTATTATTATTATTATTATTATTATTATTATTATTATTCTTTTTCTCCATAAATTATGTTCCAGGTAGTTTTTATTATGTTTCATCAAGAACTACTGAACCGGACCAAACATTATACCTTTGTGTATAACTATTTCAATTTAAGCCCTTGGACACACATCGGGTTTTTTCCTCAAGTACGTTTTCCTCAAGTCCAGAAAATGTGGGACATTTCCTGAAGTGCCTTATCTTGATATTGATCATGAACTAGAAATCCAAGATAGATATACAAATCTTGGCCAACAGCCAGAATGGGGGAATATGATTTCTATGCGTGATAAAATAAATACAATATTGCCACTAGTTAGATAAAATTTTACTATTAAATTTTAAGAATGAAGGTCTTTTATATCAAAAGACATCTGAATATTCCTAAACTATATAGACTACACAAGCTTTCAATTTAGCCCCTGGGGGTACGCGAAGATGTTTCTGGGTGTACGTAATGCTGCTTCTGGGGGTCTGCTGGAAATGTCCGTTGACAGTTCACTGCAAATGAAATTGATTAACTTGTTAATTTGTGACTTTTGTATTTATGCTCGAAAAGAGTAAAATGAAATTAGTGACAGTGCTATTTCAGAACTTCTTCCATTCCATCAACATATGTACGTGAACAGTGTTTCTCTGCATTAACATCAATAAAAACGAAACACAGAAAATGCTTGAATCCAGAATCAGCTCTCATTCTCGCACTCTCGAAGATTCGACCAAGAATCGAAGAGTAGACGTCCCGGAAACAAGCTCAGTTATCTCATTAACAGATTAGGTCTAAAGTTACTTTTAGTTTTTGAATTTTTAACATTGTCGTCAGTGTACGAATTATCAGGAAGGATGAGGCGAAAACCCTCCTCAGTAGAACTGGATGTCCCCCATATATTTTTAAATTTCTCATGTTAATTTTTTCGGATGTGCACTTATCCCCCTATAAATAGTGTTTCGATTGGCCCATAGATTGTCATTTTGTTGGGTCTCTCTTTGTCCCCCTTTTTAATCAACAAAACGTGTATTAAGTTTAATAAGTTCATTTTGATTTAATTTCTCTTAAACAGCTTCAGGAGTACACAATTGAATGGCGAATTGTGTCTAGGGGTACCCGAGAAAAAAAGGTTGAATAGCACTGTTTTGGATCATTATGTTCTATACAGCATAATAATGCCTTTTGCTTATTTTAGATTTATTTAAAAATGTAGAATATCATCAATTCTACGTCGAATGGCTTTTAAAAGAAAACTGTTAATCTCATTAGAATTTGTCGTTTTTTCAAATGATGAAAATAAATTTAAATAAATAAATAGGTATTATGGAATTTTGGGGTACGACACAACTGTAAGTTCCCGACAGTTACAGCTTCAAATCACTGAAGACATAAGCGATTTTAATAATAAAAATAATGTTTCTTCTAAGTGCAAGGTTTTAAGCGCTCAAGGAAACTTATTTACTTTCAGTTCAAGATACAACCGGAAAGTCTTTTCACATTGAAACATTATCAAGTAAAAGAAAATTTGGGAAAAAGCCAGCCAGGAAGGTATCATCGTGTTATGACTGAGAAAATTAGCCTGCCTAATCAGGATATACAGACTTGAAATTTGAATCCAAGATCTCACGATTGATAAGAGCAGCGCAAACTGTTTACCTCACACTCTTTTAACTTGATCTTATTCAGAACTGCTACTAAGCTTACGTGTCAACAGAAAGTTTGACCAATGAACTAAAGTTTGAATTAAAATAGATCATTTCCTTCAAAAGTGATAATAATATCTAATTTATTCAACAAATATTAGAGGAACATGGTTCCAACAGTGTCAATAGAAACGGCAATTGATTAATGTAACTTCTCATTGTCCGTGTGACTTGTTCCATATCACAATACTTTACCCAGCACTTTTAGATTTAAGGGATTTAAAGAATAAATCCGTGTAGTGATTCTGCCTTGAGATTTGTTTCTAAAGAACAGTTCAATGAATTCATTGTAAAACAGACATTCATACTCTGCAGAAATACCTTACGTTCATTTTCAGTTGGATTAATATAAAACATGTAATATTATATGCAATTTTGTTCGATAAAATATGATTTTATTTGACACCCTGCAACCCTAGTTATCAGAAACAGCTCAAATAGCCAGCAGCGAAGTATCATCCCTCTTCTTTCTTGTATTAGTTAAGAATTTCAGCAGTTGTCCTCCTTCTTTTGGTTAATGGTCATCAGATTAAGAAGAAAGATAAGCACTTTAGGAAATGACATCTTTCTGGAAAGTTGAGGAAATAGACAGTTGAGGAAATAACCCTATTTCCCTATCTATAAAGGTTACCAAGAAAGTTATATCGCTTTTTCACCCACCACCTTCGAACATCGATGTATTACCTCTGGCTAAGACTACCTGGAAGATTAAAGGTAGTCCCCATTAGCATCGACGATCTTCTGCCAACGTTCTGGGAGACCATGTATTCCATCGTGGTAGAACTTCGTGGAGCGTGAAACGAAGAAGATATCAAGTGAATTTTGTATCTCTACTAGGGATTTGAACTGCCATCCTCTAAGGCAGCGTTTCCCAACCGGTGTGCCGCGGCAGTGTGCCGCGAGTGGGTCGTTGGTGTGCCGCGAGGAAATTCAAATAAAATTATTAATTCTATAGCAATCAAATTGCAAGACATAGGGAAAAATGAATATTTGTATTTCACATTACTATGAACCTCTACTATGAATCTACAATTTTAAGTTTCATACTCACTTACTTTTCTCTACATTTTTAACGTTGAAAAAAATATTTGTTATCATTGTTATGACCATTATTGCTTCTTTATTGTTGCAGACAATTTCGTAACTTGAAAATTTAAAATACCATTCAATCCTTTCGACAAAGTAAACGTGCATACAAATTACCTACATTTGTGTTTTAAAAGTAAGAGATGTGTTTGTTTGTTCATTATTTAGTGATCATCCTTCTTTGTGAAAGACTGGGTACAGTTTTCGAAAAAAGGAATTGTATTTTTAGAAACCTGAGTCCTATATTACATTGCAATTGTTGCCAAGTTTTAAATTAGAATGAAAAATATGCATAATGATTTATCCCGGAGGAAAACCAGTGATCGAGCTTTCTTCTCTGTGAGGAGATCAGTAATCACAGAGAAAAAACTCCACTGTATTTTATATTTACAAATAATAATAATAATAATAATAATAATAATAATAATAATAATAATAATAATAATAATAATAATAATAATAATAATAATAATATCTATATGAGTGTGCCGCAAGAATTCAAGTTACACCTGTAATGTGTCGCAAGATGAAAAAGGTTGGGAAACGCTGCTCTCAGGTTACTACCCAAGGGATGGAACAGGTGATAATCGTACGGTGCAATGTCCGGGGAGTATAGCCTATGCAATAGTGTTTCCCATTCAAGGCGTAGAATGGTGTCCCGGGTCATCCTTACCACGTGGGGCTTAGCGTTATCCTGTAACAGGAGGACCCGTTTGTAATTCAGAACCGCTGGCTCCACATCTTTGAGTTTTCCTTGGACACGGCTCAACTGCTGACAGTACACAGTTGCATTGATGCTCTGACCAACTGGTAGCAGTTTAAGATGCACGATGCAGCGAGCACTCCACTTAACACACAAGAGAACTTTCTTCTGGTGCAGTGCTGGTTTCGACTGTTTTAGAACTGGTTCATGAATGCTAACCAATGATGGCGGCACCGTGGAGCTTCGTACAGTACCCACTTATCATCACATGTCAACACCCTGTCCAGAAATGGCTCCTTCCTCAGACGAGACGACAAAGAAACACAGGTGTCTGTTCGCGTTGCCTTCTGGCCCGGAGTTTAATCATGTGGGATCCATCGACCCAACTTGTAGTGTTTCCACAGTTGATGGAGGTGCTGCCGAATGATTTCTTCACTCACATTGAATTGTAGTCCCAGTTCCTCACACGTCTGGCACTGTTAGCCTAAATTGCTGCTTGCAGATCTTCATTTTGTACATGTGTTGGTCTTCCGGCATGTGATGCGTCTTCGAGTGTTTCGTCACCGTCCTTAAACTTGTTAAACTACCACTGCACTATCCGCGTAGTCACGACACCCTCACAAAAGGCCTGGCATATCTTCTACTTCACTGCAGCGTCATTTGACCCCAGGTTGAACTCGTACAGCATACACGCCCTTATGATTCTGTGGAGGCCCCATATTCACTCTGTCCTTACGCAAGTTCACGGAATAACTGAACTGTCACAACCAGTTAGTACGTTGGATATACCCACACCAACAACTGACCTTCGCTTTATCTTCATTCGCATTCAACTCACGGTGTGAGGGCCAATGGATCACATACCTCCACAAAAAGAGACAGAACATTCTTGGCTACCTTTATACATAAGACTGATCTCTGGAATTGCACTTAATTTCTTTAAGATTTCATGACAAAAATATTTATTTATTATCTGTCACTAAAAAACATAATTATTTTATTAACAGCTATATATCCTGTTACACATCAAGTAGCATTAAAAAAAGCTAATGAAATCCGAACTGAAAAACTGAAAAAAACACGTTATTTTCCACTAAATTTTCCATCTGATAAAAAAAATTAAAAAAAAACACTAGTTACATATAAAAAATATATAATATCGTTACTAATTAGTTAAGTGCCGTTATTTAATGGTAGTATTTGAAGTACCTTGTTAAAACATTTGACTTCAAACTGTCAAAATATGAGTCGCAGTAACTTGAAGATTTCGGGGCAAAAACCCGTCAAGTCCAAAAAGTGAGAGTGTAAAGGAGATAGCTTCACAAGGTTTTCTCGCCATCGGATTTTCTTCAAACTTGGCACATACTAGACCGAAAATAAATACTTTTTTTGTTTCTTTCGAGAAATAAGTTAAGGAGGCCAAAGGTCCCCTTTTCAAAAAGGGCCTCCTTGGTTAAAAGGGCCACATTAAAGAAATGAAACTCTGCCGATGGAAAGATGACTTAAAAATAGGAAATACATGTTTTGTCGTTTTTGCGAGAATAGAGTTGTAGAGGGCAATGGCCCCCTTCGAAATGAGACAACCCTTAGGAAATTAGATTTCCGTGGAATTGCTTGAAAACAGCAGAATATAACCACATTCTGAATTGTGGTAAAGTGATTAAAGCCGTGATGTGTTGTAGATATTGTGATCCTGAGAAAAATCTTAATAGGCATAACCACCAATCATTGATCGTTTGGCCACTCAGGGCCACTTTTTTTTAAAACAGCCGAAGATAGTGATATTGTGGATTTCGATTAAAATGACTGAAACTGATATGTTCTAGATGTTGTGATCCTGAGAAAAAGTCTGAACAAGCCAAGAAGCACAACCACCAATAACTGACTGGTTACTACAGGGTCGCCTTTTTGGAAAAAGAAGGTAACGGTATTCTGAATTTAGGTGGAATCTTGTAACCGTGATATGTTGTAGATATTATGACCCTGAGGAAAAGTCTTCACGGGCACAACTACCACTCACTGATCATTTGGCTGCTACGAGACCACTGTTTTGAAAGCAACCGAAAATAGTGATCTTGTGGATTTCGGTGAAAATGACTGAAACTGCGTTATGTTGTAGATATTGTGATCCTGAGAAAAGGTTTTAATGGACACAACCACTAATCACTGACCGTTTGACCACTACGAGGACACTTTTTTGAAAGCAACCGAACCGAAGATAGTGATGTTCTGGTTTTCGGTGAAAATGACCGAAACCGTGATATGTTGTAGATATTGTCATCCTGAGAAAAAGTGTCAATGGACACAACCACAAATCACTAATCATTTGGTCACTACATGGCTACTTTCTTGAAAACAGCTGAGTACAACGATGTTCTGGATTAAGATTGAGTAAGACTATAAGATATATTGAAGATCTCATCATGAGAAAAAGTCTTAATGGACACAACTATCGAATTATGACCGTTTGGCCACTACAGGCTCAGATTTTTTTTTTTAAACAGCCGAGTACTGGTATAATGACATTTTTTATTTCAGTGTAAATGAATGAAACTGTGATACGTTGTAAGTCGTGATCCTGAGAAAAAATGTCTAGGACATTCTAGAGTTTTCCTTTGTCTCGCAAAATGAGCATCTGAATGTTATCTACCGGTGTGCTTAAATAATATTGGCAGCTACTCTTCCATCCCTTTTTCGGGTTGTGAGATAATTTAGAACTTTTCATTATTTTATACAATTCTACCAGAATTCCAATTATCCTTACCTTCTTCTGTTTTAAAAAATGTGGCCCCGTAGTTGCTAAATGGTCCCTGATTGGTGTTTGTGTCCATTGAGACTTTTTCTCAAGATCACAATATCTACAACATATCACGATTTCAAGCAATTCCACCGACATCCAGAATAACGTTACCTTCTGCTGTTTTCAAAAAAGTGGTCCTGTAGTGGCCAAACGGTTAGTGATTGCTGGCTGTGCTTATTGAGACATTTTCTCTGGATCACAGCATTTACAACATATCAGAGTTTCAGTCATTTTGATTGAAATCCACAATATCAGGATATTCGGCTGCTTTTAAAAACGTGGCCCTGCAGTGGTCAAAGGATCAGTGATTTGTGGTTATATCCGTTAAGACTTATTCTCAGGATCACAATATCTACAGCATATCACGGTTTTAGTCATTTTTACCGAAATCCAGAATGTCGTTATCATCGGCTGTTTTTAAAAAAATAGCCCTGTAGTGGCCAAACGGTCAGTGATTTGTGGTTGTGTCCATTGAGACTTCTTCTCAGAAACATGATATCTACAACATATCACGGTTTCAAGCAGTTAAACGAAAATCCGATTTCCGTAAGGATTGTGCGGGGGAAGAGATAAAAAACAATGCAAGCCGTTCTCACTGTCATGGCACTCAAGCAGGGGGTTCCTCACACCCTTTTTTATGCTAGTCACTTTGACCCAGGAGGATGAAACAAAGATCAGCAGTGTATCAGAAATATAAACATCTAGAACCGGTTTTCTTTTATCTTCATTAAAATAATAATAATAAATACAAATTTCCACTTGTAGAATGCAATAATTCCGCGTGAGTCGATGAATGCTTTAACATTGTAATTGAATCTGGAACACTATCACAAAATCATTCGTGCATCGTTACTGGTTCTTAGTGCAACAACCCCTAACGTTAGTGGTTCGTTAGTGTAGGTGCTACAAGTATAATATCATTGGGGTCATGATGAACTTGCCCATACTTCAAGCAAGCCCAAGCTTGCCCATACATGAAAAAAATTGTGCCATTCGTTAGTGCATCATTAGTACTTCTAGAAAGAAAATAACAGTTTGTATGGAATTTGATATTTCTGAAATTGTCCCCCCCACACCAAAAATCTTGAATAAATCCCAAAATATGGTAACGCTAACATTAGTGCTCAGTGCGTTTAAGAGAACTAACGATGAACTTACGATTGCCGTTAACCTATGTAACCTATATATGTCAGTTAGTATGAAATTTTATATTTCTGAAGTCGGACCACCCACCGAAAATCTTGAATATGTCCCACAATAGGGTAATACTAACCTTAGTGCTTAGTGCGTTTTAGTGCACTAATAATGCACTAATGATGTGATAAGTTTGGTGAAAATCTGTCTGCATAAAGACGGGTAGCGAGCAAACTTCATATGAAGAAAGACCCCACCAAAAATCTTCAAAAACTCGTAAACTCTGATAGCACTAACGTTAGTTCTTAGTGCACTAATGTGCACTAACGATGCACTTCCGATGGACGACGTTTGGTGTAATTTGGGAGAGATGAAGGCCCAACATCAGACACGTAAGTTGATGGTTTGTTCATGGTAGATTGCGTAAGTTTAAGGTCAATTTTCTCGAAATACTGGGAGGCCACAATTTTTTAAAAAAGTTGTGCAAAAGTGTACAAAATTCATACATTATTTTTGTTTACTTAAGGCCAAGGTATGAAGATTCCGCACTCCAAGTTGATGGTTAAGTTCGAAATTTTAGAGCTAATTTTCTGGAAACAGGGGTGAACAAAATTATTTGAGTTTAGTTGATTTTTAGTTTAACGTCCTTTCAGCAGCGAGGCTATATGAGGCGGGAACTACTGATTAACGTGGAATCCGAACTACATGAGCTCCCGCTGGGATTCGAACCCAGATCTCCCACACCAAAGGCGCGTACGTTACCGCTTAGCCACGGAGGAGCTCACAAAATTATTTGAATGCTGTACAAAATTCTACGGGACAGGTACAATCTTATTTGCTTAGTATATGTCTGATATTGACAATCAGCACTCCAAGTTGACGGTTTGCTTATGGCAGAAGCCACAACTTTAAGGCCATTTTTTTCGAAATACAGGGGTATACAATTTTTTAAAAAGGTGTACAAAAGTGTACAAAATTCGTACTTTATTTTTGTCTACTTAAGTCTTCGATATGAACACTCCGTACTCCAACGTGATCGTTGAGTTCGAAACTTTGACGGTAATTTTCTCGAAACACAGAAGTGTACAAAATTATTTTAAATGTGTACAAAATTGTACGAAATTCGCATATTATTTTTAGCTATCTAAATCTCGAATCTGGTGATTACGCACTCGAACGTCAAGTTGGAGTCCGGAATTTTGATCGCAAATTTCTGGAAACACATGGGTGTACAAATGTTTTTAAAAGATGTACAAAATGTGTACAAAATTATAAACATGTTTAATATGTGATTTGCCGATTCCGGACTCCAAGTTGACGGACCTTTATTAAACGTTTAATAGTGTTTATATATTTAATTCCATTATATAAGTCACGCATTTCCTTACTTTTAAAGATTTTGCATAAATATTATTCTTACCATGCGAAGCCCAGCATTTCAGCCAAAGGGTATTTTTGTAATTGTTCCCTTTCTATTACACATTCTTGTTTCATTGTTTGAAAATACACTTAAATACACTTAATAGTTGTTTATTTCTAGCAGTGTTACAAGTCTCTGTAATAAAGTTAATTAAACGTTCGCAATTGTTGTTCAAACCTGAATAAAAGTAGATAAAACAATTGATATAAAAAGGCGCCCCATTTTTTAACCCTTCTTTCTCTGTTAGTGAAATTCCTCAAACTTTGAAAATTGTTGATCAAATTTGATCAAACGCCGATTGGCATCAAAAAATTTCAATTCTGACATGAAGTGGGGCTAACGTGTACTTAGCCCCACGTACTAAATATAGCTTATATTTATATTAGTAACGATGATGAAAAGTTAAAAATTGTTGATCATACCTGATCAAACGATGACCAAATGATTGACATAGGAAAAGATCGAATCGGAGGTGAAGGGGGGCTATTGTGTAGTTAGCCCCCTACTAAAAATTGCTTAAATTTATGTTAGTAACTCTGATCAAACACTAAAAATTGTTGATCATACCTGATCAAACGATTGACATAAGAAAAGATCGAATCGGAGGTAAAGGGGGGCTGGTCCCCCATTTTATAACCCTTATATCTCTGTTAGTAAAGTTGATCAAACGTTAAAAATTGTTGATCAAACGATAATCAAACAATTGACAAAAGAAAAGATCGAATCGCAGGTGAAGGGGGGGTCCTTCGTTTTGTAACCATTACATCTCTGTTAGTATAATTGATCAAATGTTGAAAATTGTTGATCAAACCTGATCAAACGATGATCAAACAATTGTCATCGAAAAATTTCGAATCGGAAGTGAAGGGGGGGGCAGTGTTCAGTTAGTCCCCCTACTAAAATATTTTATATTTATGATAGTAACGCGATCAAACGTTAAAAATTGTTGATTATACCTGATCAAACAATTGACATAAGAAAAGATTGAATCGGAGGTAAAGGGGGTCTGGCCCCCAATTTTGTAACCCTTATATCTCTGTTAGTATAGTTGATCAAACGTTGTAAATTGTTGATCAAACCTGATCAAACGATTGACATCAAAAAATTTCGAATCTGACGTGAAAGAGGGGGGCTAGCATGTACCCAGGTAGCACAGTCACGTCATTAACACGTCTTTTTTTGGGGTTCGAATTCAAAATGACGTCTTTTGAAAATTTGGAACGTCTTTATCACGTACCAAAATGGTAACAAAAATGACGTGTGAAAAATGACCTAAATTGTACGTGTTTATCACGTGCCAGAATGGTACAAAGAATGACGTGTTGAACATCACCAAAAATAGACGTCTTTTTTAAGTGCTGCAAGCGCGGACGTTCCCCGTATTGTAACTGCAGTTTGAGCAGTGCATGCTGGGAATCGTGAGCCATTTCAGAATTGCCATGGAACTTTGTGGTGTTATGATGGTTTTCTGTGTTTAAGTGAAGAAGTCAGCTTTAAGACAAGTAAGTATAATTCCTATCCTATTCCTATCTAGGTATATTCTGTGTAAAATTCAGCAGATTGAGTATTAGCTCCTCTCATACAGCGTTGCCTATTGTTTCTTATTACAGTGTATTAAAATACCGTAGAAAGAACGAGGATACCTCCATTAGGTTAACTTTAGCAGACACCTCTACCAAATTAAATATTTTTAGGTAGAATACTATATAAAATATCAATAGTGAAGGTAGTAAAATGATAATGTATGTGTTTAAACTTAATAAACCGTATATGGGAGTGAGTATGCATGGGAAAGTATGTCATTCTGGGGTGCAGTTTTACTATACGGAGTGTAAAATGTACGAAAAAAATTGGACAAGTCTTTAATTTGCCCATTTCATGTCGAGAACAGGAGCAACCAACCTCCGCGGGTCTTCTAACCTGTTCCTACTACTACTACTTATACCATTGATCCGTATAATAAAGCTGCACGCATTGTGGAACTATTTGCCAAGGCGAAAGACGGCTGGATACAAGCAAAGAACGAGATGACAGTAAGTTGAGTTGATTTTGAGTTTAACGTCCTGTTTAGCAGCAAGACTATATAAGACGTGGGCCTACTGATTAACGTGAATCCGAACATCAGCTCCCGCCGGGAATCGAACCCGGGCCTCATACGCCGAGATGACAGTAAGTGTATGCTTTTGGAGGCATTACTGGAACAGACGGTTCTACCAAATTTTGACACATTACATTTTCAGATTAGGTTAGAGCTTTCATGCACTAAGTGAGGAGCTCCGTTACTAGTTGCAGATTTACTTCACGGGGGTTAGTATAAATACAGAGTAGACATATGGCATATTAAGCACAGTGCATAAAACACGAACGAACTTTTGCTAGGTGCCCACTAAAAAGCAGAAATGCATTCTATTCGAGTCCGGGCAAGAGCACAACAAGAGGGCCCGAGCAGCAACGAGAGGGTGCGTCCGTAGGGAGCAGGCACGTCAACGACGGAGACTATACACGTAAACAAGGATAGTTAAAAAGCACACTTACGCTTACAATGCTTTCACCATCACTCAAAATTCTGCTTCACTCGAGCATACGGTTCTACCAAATAGAAAATTTGTAGGTAAAATATTATGAGAAACATTTTTCGTGAAGGAATGGGTGTGAAAAAAAAAACAATTACTGTCAGTGTACAGTATAAGTGATCAGTGAAAGTATCGTATATGTAAGTGTGCTCTTCCACGATCCTCGTTTATACGTGTACTTCCCGTCGCTGACGCGCCTGCTCCCTACGAACGCGTCCCGTCGCTGCTGCTCGGGCCCTCTTGCTGTGCTCCTACTGACTCGGTTATATAGCATTCCTGCATTTTAGTGGCCAGCTGGTATAAATCATGTATGACTTCAAAGTTCTGACCGATGGAAGTTCTAACCCCTTGGCTCACTCAGTTATGTTTTGTTTAGCCTTTTGTAACACTAGTGCCTTAAATCTAGTGAAAAAATCCACAAAATCGATGTATAGTTGATAGACTCGTTTGTTAAAGTAGTGCTCTCATTGTATATGTGCATAATCAGTGGGAGGATATTACCCCAGTTGAGAGCACTCTCAAACTGCGACCACCGTCCTGTCGCACCTACGTACCCTCACAAGACACTTGGCTACCGTAGCTGTGCCACAGAATTGGGTGTGGGAATCATAATAATGTAACGGGTTTTTGACAGTGTTCGAATATTTTGTTCATTAATTGAGTAGAGAGCTCCATCGCATTCTAGGCTCCTGTGCCAGCATGTGATGATGGATACTGATCAATGTTGCCACTAAATTTCAAGAAAATATATTCCAACTCAGTTAAGTATCTTCTACATGACTACATTATTATAAGTTCCACTGCTAATCGTAAAACGGTTCAAAGGAAACCAAATGTCTTATTAATGGTCCGTGGTTGGGGGCTGGTGGTGGTCCCAGTCAGATGTATTTTACCGAGCTATTGACATAGCGAATATCCCCCTAATATTTATGCGTGCAATAACAAGGGAAGTCTCTTTGTGTCAAAAACCTGCTTTCAAGTAGAACACCACATCCTCATCATTAAAAAGAAATGAAATTAAATATTTAGTTTCACGCCCCAGGATAAGGCACCGAGGCTAAGGAAGATAATGATAAGGAAAAGTGAAAAATGGTGGTATGAAGAAAGTGGGCGAAAACGGGAGAATGTCGTGAAAACCCAGGCACATGGTGTTTGTCCACCACAAAGCCCACTTGGCACGAGCTGGGATCGAACCAGGGACCCCACGCACTAGAAGTGAACGCCCTATCACTGGGGCATTGCAGCCCCATCAGTAAAAAGAAACATACCTCATTGTTTCGGGGCTTACATATCTGCTGCCGCAAGAAGGACAGGGGCGGATCCAGAGGTGACGACTGCTCCTCCCAGAGTAGGATATATTTTTTTAATAAAACCCATCCCAGAGTTGGAACTCTTGATTTTATCAAGCTTGTATTATAAATTTGAGATTTTTTTTTTTTACATTGCAGAATTTAAATGAAGCAGTACATAGCAAGAAATTACTTGCCTTGGTGTTTTTGCTCAGAAAATGTCCACCTTCGTAAACGCAGGTAGTCATTAGTGTTCTTTGTTTTCAAGATGCGATATTTTGCGTTCTCAAATCCGATCCCTGCTTTGTTAACAACGGGCAGACAATAATCCATAAAATCTATCTGTCCACAAGTTTGTCAATATTTATTTTACGTATCTTTCCATTTAAGAAGTAACCATTCCCGCACTGAGACTAGCACGATTTCGGACTCTGGGTTGATATATAAATTTAATTTTGAACGAAATTGTACCAGTATTGGTAATGCATGTCCAAAACAAGAAATTGTTTCATTAGAACAGTTTGGGTAATCTTTTCTGTTCATTACGACCTGTAATTTATTTAAATTTAACTTTTAAAGATAATTATGAAAACGTATATTCAGAATGAATGGGATGTAATTGTTTTTCTTGTAGCATGGTATTCTTGTAAAATATTTCTTCCTCACACCGTCCTTTACGCTGAAAATATCCAGAACAGAAAGCATGTGCAATTTATGGCTGATATTTTCTTGCCAACTCATTTTCCTTTCTATATGCTCTTAGGTTTTTTTTTTTTAAATACAAAATATGATAAAAAGCTCACTTTACTGTTTACATGAAATTAAACTGCTACATTTCATGTTAAATGTATTTAGTCGTTGTAATAGGCCTAGCTGTAAATACATGTTATTTGCAAAGATAAGACTTGCATGTACTCCCACTTTCCAGAGTGTGTGGCCAATGCTCCTACAAATGATGAATTGATCAGCAGACCACCTAGCACGGAATCTTTCTTAACTGAACTTGAAGCCGTGACTCTCACCCCTTTCTGCTCGTCGAGCTGCTCTAGAAATAATCACTGTGGAGGATGACCTACACACCGAAGGTGTGACAGGTGAGTTTTAGACATGTTATTTTATAATACACATGTAAGAAAATGCCGAGCAAGAAGAAAAGAAAATAGTAATATTTTATTACTACTTAACTAAAATAAAATAATTGCTGAACAAGGCAATACTTTTATGTAAATGAAGTATTATATTTAACGTTCCACGATCAGGCACTGAGGCTAAGGGAGACAGTGATGATGAGAAATGAATTAAATGGTGGAATGAAGAATGTGGGAAAAAATTGGAGAACTCCAAGAAAACCCACGCACACCGTGTTTGTCCAACACAGAGCCGCTTGGCGTGAGCTGGGATCGAACCAGGTGCTCCAGACACAAGAGGTGAACGCTCTTATCACCGAGCCACCACTGCCCCACTTTTATTTAAATGTAACTGTTTCAGCAACTACCCTTGTCTTCTTCAGACACACTCTATTTATTTATTATTTTAGATTTTTAAAGATTTCCTTGTTTAATGATTTTTATTACTTCAGCAATTATTTTATTTGACTTAAGTACTTATATATAAGGAAAGCTCTAATATGGAATATATCACATGTTATTGTGTTCGCACTTTTTTTTTTTTTTTTTTTTTTGAATGGGTAAAAGTACTCTTCCCGAAAATATATTTCTCAACAGAGGGGTAAAATATATAATTTTCACCAAAGAGAAGTATATTTTATTATTTTTATTATTATTATTATTATTACCACAACTTCTAACACTGTTCGAAAGAAATAATGTGACTATTTTCACCCTACTGATTGTGATAGAATTCTGGTCCTAGAAGTCTTACTTTTTAAAATACTCCAGTAACAAGTCAGGGAGCCAGCGTTATGCTCTCAGTTTGGGATCTTTCGGAATATAAAAGTTATACGCCATTTTGTTTGTAATTTTCACTTTATTTTTTGCCATATTTTGAAATGCTAATACATGTTTCGACTTGCATCATAAATTCAACTTACTAAATCGTATCCAATCAGGATGAAATTTCTTATGACAGTAGAAGAATACCTCTACTGCCTAGTTCCAACTGTATGCAGCTTGTCAGATTGCTGCATCCGATAGCGTAGTTCTGTCACGATATGTAAATGCTGAATTTTAACTTCTTTTTGTAGGTTACATAGCAGTAGTGAAAGATAATAATTTCTATCGTTGTCTAGTTGTGTTTGATAAATGAGTAGCTATATTATTTTATTATTAGAAAGTTCTTTCTTTCATACCATGCTGGTCTGCATCAGTTATGATCCTAGTCCCCGCCAAGTGAATTTTGTGGTGGACAAACACCATGTGCGTGGGTTTCCTCGGGGTTATCCCGTTTCCTCCCACTTTCTTCAACCCACCATTTCATTCATTCTTCATCATCACCGTCTCCTTTAGCCTAGACGACATAATCGTGGGACATAAAACTCAAAGATTTTTTTTTCTCATCAGTTATGATATCGTATCGATATACTTGATCGTCACTTTTAGCTCACATCCTAAAGTTGGTCTTGGAGTGGCATTTTATATTATGAGCACATACGTAATGTAGCCTTCTATGAGCGTTTCAGAATTATTTCTCATGTACGTGTATATATAAAGTCTTATATCCTTCCAACTTCTTTGATCCTCCTGAACAATCAGAGTTAACAGCTGCAATAAAATCAAAAGTTAAGGCATTACAGAATAACTTTAATTAATGGTAGTTTAATTTCGCTGTATGGAAGGTCGTTAAAAGTGGATTATTGAGAATAAGTGACTTCATGCAATCGAGTACAGTAACCAATCGTTTTATTGCGTATTGATTGTAGTTACAAATGAGATATTGTAATTATTTTTTTCCTTTTTCTCTCTACCTGAAACATTGCACTATGATTGTTCATGATTTTTATTTTTATTTTTCTGTTTCAGTGTTCCTATCTGTCATCATTGGGAGGAGAAGTGACCTTTCTCCAATGCTTGGTTTCCAAAGAGCTGGAGATGAAATTCAACTACCGCAGAAAAAGGGCGAAATTCCCGTTGTGCAAACTAGTCTTAAAGACATAGTCGTAAGTAAAAATAAAGCATCAATAAGATCTTCAAATGAACAATTTTGACAAATCTTCAAAACGTTATTAGAAAGTTATTCACTTCCATCTGCCTTATTGTTTGAGTATGAAAAGGATTTGGCATTCTCGAAACATATTGTCCTGCTGCTCCTCGCTTTGTTGGAAATCAGTGTAAAGGCATCTCTTTCGAAAACTAAAAGATGGAAGAAACTGCTACTGAAATAATAGACGAAGTGGGATACTTATCGCAGTCCCCCTTTTTAACCTACTTAAGCACGTGAGGGTTTTTTGATATGATGCTGCATTTCTGTACTTTTAATAACTATGAAATGTGGTTTCCTTCATACGAAATCAATAGGAAAATTTAATTCTTTTTATTTTATATTATTAAAAGATCTCTGTAAGTTTTAGATTATAACCAACAGATATGCATTGTCTACATATTTCTTGTTTGTATTACAAATAATATGGACAATTAGTGTTTCTTTCTGCATTACAAATAGTATGAATAATATTTTATACGAAAAAATGTGCACATTGTACATATAACTAATAAATATAGAATTCAAATTAATGGTTATGTTTTTTCACTTTCATCCCTCAGAGATTAATTAATTTTAAGATGTATATTCTTTTTCGACTTTTCACCTCCAAAGTAAAGATGTCTTAAATTGGAGTTATAAATGTTTAGTCCTAAATTTTGCACTGTCAATAAAACCCATTGTGCTTTTGTGTTTGTGAGTGTGAGTGTGTGGATGTGGGTGTTTGTGTTTGTGTGTATGTTTGTGCATACTAGCGCAATAATGGATAGCTATAAAATTTATGGAAGCACGTGTTGTACGGTAATTTCATTAAGAAAAAGGTACCAGTAAATGCACATGAATAAATTCCAGTGCCGAAATGAGTGGATTCTTCTTAGTACTGTAAGTACAATGATTCTTTATTTTTCCATTTCATTCTTTGTTTCTGCCATGTTTCGTCTTTTCCCATTAAAAGTCATGTAGGGGTTTTTTTTTTTTTTTTGGCAAGGGTGAGTTACATTCAAGTTTTTTTTTTTTAAATTTTTCCAACGCGTCTCGGTTTTCTTTTTAATGTATGCCTTTAAATTTATCCTTTCGTGGAGCAAGCGCTGCCGTTTCTTTCCTGCAGCACTACGTGTATAATTATTCCTTGACAGCTATTGTATATTCGCTTCTTAATATTAGGTAAATATACCACACATTAAGAGGCGAATATATACTCTTCAATAGGCTACTATCCAAATACTAAAAAGAATAGAAATCAACAAGACTAGAGGTGGTCAATTGGATATGCAAATCCCCAATCCATAGATAATACGAACCTTCGGAAAAGCGAAATCTCCAAAATCTTGGTACAGACCAATGAAATAGACCACAATATTTTGACGTTCCCCAATGTGTGCTTTCGAGAGAGGGTGGTGATGCATTTCGCTGTGGCAAGATCTTAGGGTTCCTAGGGTCTATCCTGATCAGTTATTTGTTACAATAACCCAGTGGTCTTACTTATCTGATATAGAATCTTGTAAATTATTATGCACATTACAACACAATTGTATGTCTAGTGATGGTGAAAAATCAAGCAGCAGTCACAAGGATAAATTTATTTTCATTATTGTTTTTACTTATAATAATCGCTGTCCAGTTTTTATTCGTCGACTTTTTTTTTTTACCCAAAAGAACTTTGCGGTTAGAGACCAGTTCAGCACTGTAAAAAAAAAAAAAAAAAAAAAAAAAAAAAAAAAAAAAGCGGAGTTAAGAAGAAAGAAAAAGTATGATTTTTTCTTATTGATCATGTTTTTAGAAATGTGTTGTAAGCTGTGTGTTTTAGAGTAGATATTATTATTATTATTATTATTCAGTTCCATATGTCCAAATCATCATAAATTAATGTGTATCCAGTGTTGACACTAGAAATCTCAATCCATGTATAGTAGGATCTCCATTATCCGTCACAGTTTAAGGGTTATTTGTTTCAACTACTATTCAACCGATCTGTTTTAAATTTACAGGGGCAAAACTAGGTAGCCCTAGTAGCCTAAACCTTAACTTTGGTGCAAATCGGTTGAATAGGGGGTGAGAAATAGCCTGAAAAGTGTGGCGAATAAACGAGGTAGTACATGGATTGAGATTCCTAATGTCAAAACTGCGGATGCACATCAATTTCTAATGGTTTTGACATTTGGAACTGAACAATCCTGTCAGACCTTCATCACATTTGAGACAGCGAGAAGCAAAGGGGTTGTAAGTGACATTTTCAATAGAGTATGTATGTGTCTAAAATGGATTCTGCACAGCAAAATATACAAACTGCATAATGAAGTTCGGCGTAGAGCATTCACGGGTAGACATTCTATTGGACTGCGAAGGGCTTCACCATTCAGTTTGTATATTTAGCTGTGCAGAATCCATTTTTAAGTCATCCATACTTTATTGCAAATGTCTCTTACACCCCTTTGCTTCTCGCTGCCTCATTTCGAGAACCCCCCAGACGTATAAAAGACGTCATAAAAATCACGTCATATTCTATGACGTGTAAAAGACGTCATAAAAATCACGTCATATTCCCGGACATTTCCACGTGGGAAAAGACGTGTAAATCACGTCATGTTCGGTGTATTTTACGGTGTTTTACACCAAAAAAAACCACGTCCTTTCGACGTCGGTGTGCTGCTTGGGTAGCTAGCCCCCCTACTCATTATCGCTTATATTTATGTTAGTAAAGCTGATCAATCGTTAAAAATTGTTGATCATACCTGATCAAACGATGATCAAACGATTGACATAAGAAAAAGTCGAATCGGAGGTGAAGGGGGGGGGGGGCTGGCCCCCAATTTTGGAACCTTTATATCTCTGTTACTGAAGTTGATCAAACGTTGAAAATGGTTGATCAAACCTGATCAAACGATGATCAAACGATTGACATCAAAAAATTTCGAATCTGACGTGAAGGGGGGGCTAGCGTGTACCCAAGCAGCACACCGACGTCGAAAGGACGTGGTTTTTTTTGGTGTAAAACACCGTAAAATACACCGAACATGACGTGATTTACACGTCTTTTCCCACGTGGAAATGTCCGGGAATATGACGTGATTTTTATGACGTCTTTTACACGTCATAGAATATGACGTGATTTTTATGACGTCTTTTATACGTCATAGAATATGACGTGATTTCTATGACGTCTTTTACACGTCTGGGGGGTTCTCGAAATGAGGCAGCGAGAAGCAAAGGGGTGTAAGAGACATTTGCAATAAAGTATGGATGACTTAAAAATGGATTCTGCACAGCTAAATATACAAACTGAATGGTGAAGCCCTTCGCAGTCCAATAGAATGTCTACCCGTGAATGCTCTACGCCGAACTTCATTATGCAGTTTGTATATTTTGCTGTGCAGAATCCATTTTAGACACATACATACTCTATTGAAAATGTCACTTACAACCCCTTTGCTTCTCGCTGTCTCAAATGTGATGAAGGTCTGACAGGATTGTTCAGTTCCAAATGTCAAAACCATTAGAAATTGATGTGCATCCGCAGTTTTGACATTAGGAATCTCAATCCATGTACTACCTCGTTTATTCGCCACACTTTTCAGGCTATTTCTCACCCCCTATTCAACCGATTTGCACCAAAGTTAAGGTTTAGGCTACTAGGGCTACCTAGTTTTGCCCCTGTAAATTTAAAACAGATCGGTTGAATAGTAGTTGAAACAAATAACCCTTAAACTGTGACGGATAATGGAGATCCTACTATACATGGATTGAGATTTCTAGTGTCAACACTGGATACACATTAATTTATGATGATTTGGACATATGGAACTGAATAATAATAATAATAATAATATCTACTCTAAAACACACAGCTTACAACACATTTCTAAAAACATGATCAATAAGAAAAAATCATACTTTTTCTTTCTTCTTAACTCCGCTTTTTTTTTTTTTTTTTTTTTTTTTTTTTTTTTTTTTTTTTACAGTGCTGAACTGGTCTCTAACCGCAAAGTTCTTTTGGGTAAAAAAAAAAAAAGTCGACGAATAAAAACTGGACAGCGATTATTATAAGTAAAAACAATAATGAAAATAAATTTATCCTTGTGACTGCTGCTTGATTTTTCACCATCACTAGACATACAATTGTGTTGTAATGTGCATAATAATTTACAAGATTCTATATCAGATAAGTAAGACCACTGGGTTATTGTAACAAATAACTGATCAGGATAGACCCTAGGAACCCTAAGATCTTGCCACAGCGAAATGCATCACCACCCTCTCTCGAAAGCACACATTGGGGAACGTCAAAATATTGTGGTCTATTTCATTGGTCTGTACCAAGATTTTGGAGATTTCGCTTTTCCGAAGGTTCGTATTATCTATGGATTGGGGATTTGCATATCCAATTGACCACCTCTAGTCTTGTTGATTTCTATTCTTTTTAGTATTTGGATAGTAGCCTATTGAAGAGTATATATTCGCCTCTTAATGTGTGGTATATTTACCTAATATTAAGAAGCGAATATACAATAGCTGTCAAGGAATAATTATACACGTAGTGCTGCAGGAAAGAAACGGCAGCGCTTGCTCCACGAAAGGATAAATTTAAAGGCATACATTAAAAAGAAAACCGAGACGCGTTGGAAAAATTTAAAAAAAAAAAACTTGAATGTAACTCACCCTTGCCAAAAAAAAAAAAAAACCCTACATGACTTTTAATGGGAAAAGACGAAACATGGCAGAAACAAAGAATGAAATGGAAAAATAAAGAATCATTGTACTTACAGTACTAAGAAGAATCCACTCATTTCGGCACTGGAATTTATTCATGTGCATTTACTGGTACCTTTTTCTTAATGAAATTACCGTACAACACGTGCTTCCATAAATTTTATAGCTATCCATTATTGCGCTAGTATGCACAAACATACACACAAACACAAACACCCACATCCACACACTCACACTCACAAACACAAAAGCACAATGGGTTTTATTGACAGTGCAAAATTTAGGACTAAACATTTATAACTCCAATTTAAGACATCTTTACTTTGGAGGTGAAAAGTCGAAAAAGAATATACATCTTAAAATTAATTAATCTCTGAGGGATGAAAGTGAAAAAACATAACCATTAATTTGAATTCTATATTTATTAGTTATATGTACAATGTGCACATTTTTTCGTATAAAATATTATTCATACTATTTGTAATGCAGAAAGAAACACTAATTGTCCATATTATTTGTAATACAAACAAGAAATATGTAGACAATGCATATCTGTTGGTTATAATCTAAAACTTACAGAGATCTTTTAATAATATAAAATAAAAAGAATTAAATTTTCCTATTGATTTCGTATGAAGGAAACCACATTTCATAGTTATTAAAAGTACAGAAATGCAGCATCATATCAAAAAACCCTCACGTGCTTAAGTAGGTTAAAAAGGGGGACTGCGATAAGTATCCCACTTCGTCTATTATTTCAGTAGCAGTTTCTTCCATCTTTTAGTTTTCGAAAGAGATGCCTTTACACTGATTTCCAACAAAGCGAGGAGCAGCAGGACAATATGTTTCGAGAATGCCAAATCCTTTTCATACTCAAACAATAAGGCAGATGGAAGTGAATAACTTTCTAATAACGTTTTGAAGATTTGTCAAAATTGTTCATTTGAAGATCTTATTGATGCTTTATTTTTACTTACGACTATGTCTTTAAGACTAGTTTGCACAACGGGAATTTCGCCCTTTTTCTGCGGTAGTTGAATTTCATCTCCAGCTCTTTGGAAACCAAGCATTGGAGAAAGGTCACTTCTCCTCCCAATGATGACAGATAGGAACACTGAAACAGAAAAATAAAAATAAAAATCATGAACAATCATAGTGCAATGTTTCAGGTAGAGAGAAAAAGGAAAAAAATAATTACAATATCTCATTTGTAACTACAATCAATACGCAATAAAACGATTGGTTACTGTACTCGATTGCATGAAGTCACTTATTCTCAATAATCCACTTTTAACGACCTTCCATACAGCGAAATTAAACTACCATTAATTAAAGTTATTCTGTAATGCCTTAACTTTTGATTTTATTGCAGCTGTTAACTCTGATTGTTCAGGAGGATCAAAGAAGTTGGAAGGATATAAGACTTTATATATACACGTACATGAGAAATAATTCTGAAACGCTCATAGAAGGCTACATTACGTATGTGCTCATAATATAAAATGCCACTCCAAGACCAACTTTAGGATGTGAGCTAAAAGTGACGATCAAGTATATCGATACGATATCATAACTGATGAGAAAAAAAAATCTTTGAGTTTTATGTCCCACGATTATGTCGTCTAGGCTAAAGGAGACGGTGATGATGAAGAATGAATGAAATGGTGGGTTGAAGAAAGTGGGAGGAAACGGGATAACCCCGAGGAAACCCACGCACATGGTGTTTGTCCACCACAAAATTCACTTGGCGGGGACTAGGATCATAACTGATGCAGACCAGCATGGTATGAAAGAAAGAACTTTCTAATAATAAAATAATATAGCTACTCATTTATCAAACACAACTAGACAACGATAGAAATTATTATCTTTCACTACTGCTATGTAACCTACAAAAAGAAGTTAAAATTCAGCATTTACATATCGTGACAGAACTACGCTATCGGATGCAGCAATCTGACAAGCTGCATACAGTTGGAACTAGGCAGTAGAGGTATTCTTCTACTGTCATAAGAAATTTCATCCTGATTGGATACGATTTAGTAAGTTGAATTTATGATGCAAGTCGAAACATGTATTAGCATTTCAAAATATGGCAAAAAATAAAGTGAAAATTACAAACAAAATGGCGTATAACTTTTATATTCCGAAAGATCCCAAACTGAGAGCATAACGCTGGCTCCCTGACTTGTTACTGGAGTATTTTAAAAAGTAAGACTTCTAGGACCAGAATTCTATCACAATCAGTAGGGTGAAAATAGTCACATTATTTCTTTCGAACAGTGTTAGAAGTTGTGGTAATAATAATAATAATAATAAAAATAATAAAATATACTTCTCTTTGGTGAAAATTATATATTTTACCCCTCTGTTGAGAAATATATTTTCGGGAAGAGTACTTTTACCCATTCAAAAAAAAAAAAAAAAAAAAAAAGTGCGAACACAATAACATGTGATATATTCCATATTAGAGCTTTCCTTATATATAAGTACTTAAGTCAAATAAAATAATTGCTGAAGTAATAAAAATCATTAAACAAGGAAATCTTTAAAAATCTAAAATAATAAATAAATAGAGTGTGTCTGAAGAAGACAAGGGTAGTTGCTGAAACAGTTACATTTAAATAAAAGTGGGGCAGTGGTGGCTCGGTGATAAGAGCGTTCACCTCTTGTGTCTGGAGCACCTGGTTCGATCCCAGCTCACGCCAAGCGGCTCTGTGTTGGACAAACACGGTGTGCGTGGGTTTTCTTGGAGTTCTCCAATTTTTTCCCACATTCTTCATTCCACCATTTAATTCATTTCTCATCATCACTGTCTCCCTTAGCCTCAGTGCCTGATCGTGGAACGTTAAATATAATACTTCATTTACATAAAAGTATTGCCTTGTTCAGCAATTATTTTATTTTAGTTAAGTAGTAATAAAATATTACTATTTTCTTTTCTTCTTGCTCGGCATTTTCTTACATGTGTATTATAAAATAACATGTCTAAAACTCACCTGTCACACCTTCGGTGTGTAGGTCATCCTCCACAGTGATTATTTCTAGAGCAGCTCGACGAGCAGAAAGGGGTGAGAGTCACGGCTTCAAGTTCAGTTAAGAAAGATTCCGTGCTAGGTGGTCTGCTGATCAATTCATCATTTGTAGGAGCAT